>NC_143437.1:91107857-91438928 GCF_987193195.1 Phasianus colchicus | reverse complement strand
CATCGATCATTTCTTTTAAGATGATTAAGGTTTTGCTACTCTTTGTGGACTTTCCTGTAAATATTTGTATAGTAAATATTTGTATAACCACTACCTGATCCCAAGAAAGGTCCTAACTCATTGCTGAGCTCTCCAGCTAGCGTGCTTGTTGATGATATCTAATCAAGGACCACCAAGGACACCACCAAGGACAGAATGTTATCTCTAGGGAAGCAGAAGATGCCAGGGGAGTGTGAGAATTGCTGACTGGCTGAGGCCCCGGAGTGGGGTGTCCAGACCACATCCACAATCTTTGGAAGATTCCAAGGAGGAAACTCCACAGAGCACTGTTGCTGCACAGAAGTGCTCCTGGGCTTTAGACAGAACCTCCTGTGGTCCAGTTGGTGCTTTTTACATCTTGTTCTGGGCATCACTCCTGGAAAGAGTCTGATTCCATCTCTGCATACAAATAACAGAACAATGTACAGAAAGATGCTTCAGTCTCTCTATGATATTTGTCTCTCCTCGCTGGGCTCCTTCCAGTATGTCCATGTTTCTCTTGTACTGAGGAGCTCAGAACTGGACCCAGCAGTTCAGATCACCGTGCTTCTGCAACTGAGCCTGATGTAGCCTGCGTCATCTTAGCATTCTTGGCAGCAAAAGCATGCTGCTGTCCATGAGGTGCCACAGATCCACAAGCGCATAAGGGGGCTCTTCAAACTTTTTTTAAATTTATTTGCTAACCTCAGAAAATGGAGATGTGCAGGCATCTCAGGAGAAGCATTTAAGGGTAGGGCTATTACTTTTATTTTCTAATCTTATACAAAGAAGATGTTGAGGGCAGAGTCACGTTGTCAGCAGCATTAAAAGCTGTGGAAGTAGTTCTACAATCTATTTAAATATTTAGAGAGCTATTTCTTAGACACAAAAGCTTTGTTTATCAAAACCCTTCAAGTTTCACACAATTGGTAATAGATAATTCAGAATCCTGTATGTGGAAGTTCTGTAACCCAAATGTAACAAACCAAGTTCTGCACAGCTTCTTAGACAGATGGGAAAGCTCAGTGCCTAAGAAGGCACTCCACAATGGCCAGAGAGCAAACAGGACGCAAAGTCCAGCAGCAAGAAAGACTGAAAACTGAAAAGTCTCAGGTGCTTAAATTTTGATGAAAGAGAGACTTCTCTCCAGCAACGCCAAGCATATAAACTTTGTCCTGAGAGCTTGCTCCTGCATGCTTACATGAAAAAGTTGAAGAGGCAAGCTTACTTCTACTTACTTCTAAGTACATGAGAGTACCTATTTTACCCCAACTCTTCATAGCTAAAACATTATTTTCCCAGATGCTTTGGCCCAGAAGTTGCATTTGAGGTGTGCCAGCAGAACAAATCAAAGCCATGTTCCACATTACCCTATTCAGCAACAGTCAGGGTGGGCTCTTCAGGGACCACTCCCCACCTTGCCTGGGCCTGAACTGCCCCACTCACCCTCCCTGGCCTTGTTTCATGGCAGCACCCACACAGCTGCAGAGTTTGGGGCACTGAGCCAGTGAGAAATCACTGCTTTTTGGGATAACGTTCATGGAACCATCCTTCCTCAGCCTTTTCTGCTGAACCTACTCTACTTGCTGAGAATAATTCATTTTCTCCAGCCACACTCAATTATTGGAAGGGTCACAGCACCATGACCAACACGCAGAAGGATCCAGAGCACAGTCAGTGCGGCCAAGCATGCACACCCCAGTGTGTCACCTAAGGGAAGGGGCTGAGGGACCACTCTTTTCCGTGCTGGGTTTCATATCCACTTAAGGCAGGCAATTTAATATAAGGATATCATCATTAAATAAAGAAAACAATACCCAATGCTTGGAACTAGTTGCTAAATTACAGCTTGGAATATTCAGGTATTAGGTAGCTATGCTATTCGCTTTTGCCCACTCTGCTTTCGGCTACAAGGTCCAGGTCCTGCTCCTCAGAAGATGGGAATGTAAATCCTACTCTTCTGCAAATTTCAGCAGGAGAAAAGTGACCTTCACAGCTTTTAGCACTGTACCTGTGGAAGGGTTCAGAACGTGGCAGAGGTCAGTACCACTAAGCTGGGGCTGTCTTTGATTCTCATGGCCCATTCCCTTTCAGACAGTAAACTGACAGTGCTTACTTCCTGCAGGTTTATGTGCCCATTCCTCTACAAGTATGAATAAAACACATGCTGTACTTGATGGGCAGTCACTGTGCCTTCAGCTCAAAGCCTTTCTTAAAATTTCCAGGGTATACACAACGAGCTGCTACTTAATTCTAAGTTTATTTAAATACTTCAATTTTCAGATGCACTTTCCACCTGACGGCTGTTTTTCTATAGTTTATAACAAAGTAATAAAGGAAGAATAATTTCACTTGCTAATACTTGAGGCACTTCCCTCCCTCCAGTGTCAGACCCCATTTGCTCTCAGACAAGGTGCAGTTCTCCTTAGACCATTTACAACCAGAGGCTTTTCAAGCTGTAAATCTGTATTCCATTTTTTAACTTGACAGTATTCCTTTAAAACTTTCCTAATTTATCAAAACAATATTTTGACAAAGGTCCCTAAAAATAGATATGCTTCAATATAATGCCAAAGTTCTAAAGTTGTGTGTAGCTGCTTATCAATACTTACTTATAAGTATCTGAAGGGTGAGAGCCAAATACATGAAGCCAGACTCTTTTTTATGGTGCCAAGGAAGAAGACGGGGCAATGGCCATGAACTGGAACATAGGAAGTTTCATCTGAACATGAGAAAGAACTCCTTTACTGTGAGGGTGACGGGGCACTGGAACAGACTGCCGGGAGAGGTGGTGGAGTCTCCTTCTCATGAGATATTCAAGACCTGCCAGGATGCCTACCTGTAGAACCTGCTGGAGGAAACCTGCTTTAGCAGGGAGTTGGACTCAGTGATCTCCAGAGGACCCTATCAACCATTTCTGTGATTCTGACTGCACAGAGCATCATGCTGGGAGCAGGAGGGGAAGCCAGGCACAGAGCTCCACTTTCATCCATTCCAAACAAGCCAAGTCCCAAGTAACACTTCCCAAATTACCAGGTATACAGGTTGAAAGGCAATAAAACACAAGAAAGGCAGCAAAGTTGACCACCAGCCTGTAATTCTTCCACTAGGAGGGAAACAAAAAAATATCCAGACATTAGTGAGGAATCATCAAAATCATGTGAGACACCAAAAAACATAAATGAAAGAAAGACAAATGCTGAAAGCCAGCCTAATCAATAGATTACAAGCACACACTGACCAAAAGTCAAATTAATGAGAAATTAGTTATGGGGAAAGTTCACTTGGACAACAAAGAGACAAAAATCAGAAAATGTCCCACACTTACTGAGATATTCAAAGGGAATTTAATAACTGAGAGCTAAAGCAGAGAGTCACAGAGTGGCTGAGCTTGGCGGGGCTCTCTGGATCCATCTGGCCCAAACCCTGCTCAAGCGGAGATACCCAGAGCAGGGTGCCCAGCACCACATCTAGGCAGTTTCTAGAGCTTTCCTCCTGTGTTCCAGTTTGTGCCCACTGCCTTTTGTCCTTGACACTGGACACAACAATAAAGAGCCTGGTTCCATCCTCTTTGCACTCTCCCCTATGGGCATTGATGGGAAGCCCAGAGCCTCCTCTCCTCCAGGCTGAACAGTCCCAGCTCTCCCAGCCTCTCCCCATAGCACTCCATTTTGTTGGACAAATTAAGTCTCATCTATAGAAATGGTAACGCAGATTGAATCTGGAGAAGTTCTTGCCTTCGGTTACGCAGCACTAATCTTCAAGGCATCTCCACCCTTGAAAAGATAGTCAAGACATCAAGACATCTTGTCATCTTGTCCCTCTGCAAAGGGGACTTCCTTTCCAACTGGTCACTACAATACAATACATTGTATTGTTTAATGGGAAAACCAAGGAAAAAAATAAAATGCCAGAAGACCACCTCTGTCCCCACTTGCAGCTCCCACTGCGTGAGCTGGGAGCTCAGCTCCTGCAGTATAACCTCACAGCCAGCCACTTTGCCACAGCACAACAGCCATGCTGCACAGACATGGCAGAAAACATCAGGAAACATAAGACACCTGTAGCTCATCTTCTTGTTATAAAGACTCACAGGTGATATTTTCTTTTCCCTCCACCCAGCAGTGATTCATGAGAATTTCTTCAGCTGTACCAACAGACACACAAAGGATTACAGGCACCACAGGGCCCAACTCCTGTTAAATCTCAGTAAAGGCCTGTGACTACACAGAACACTTTTTATATATATGGCAGACACTAGAATTAGTTGTACCTTAGTCAAGCAATGGTATGTTTAAAAATTGAATAAAAATTAAAATAAAATCACTAATTTTCAAATGAATCCTATGTAAAGCATAACTGCATCTGCAGTATGACTTCTGGCAGTTTTTGATATCTTGTGCTTCATCCTATCAAACAATAGTTTACTTCCTAATGGGAAGTGATGCTTGATTTGTTTTCCTTTGTTTGTCCTGTCAAATGTTGGCTGCCAAGTTTCTGCCCAAATGTTCAAAAGATAAACTGTTTACAGGCATTCAACTTGAGGGCAAGTCTGCTACAAATGGGTGTCTGTCAGGAGAGAAGCAGCAGTGTCAGGTCTTTGCACAATCACAGAGGTCTTGGCATGTGCAACAAAGAAAGCCTTAGTTGCTAGTAAGGAACAAGTACAAAACCAAAGCAAGGAATAGTTAATATTATCCTTTACATATATGTGGATTCCGCATAAACAAGACTCCCTTCCTTTCTCCAGAAAAGACATTTTCCTCTGTCTTTCCAATACCAGGAGCGTTTAGCAGTGAAATCCTGGTGAGAACTGCAGGTCTCTGAGGCAAACAAGATGTTCAAAATAATTGGAGGTTTTCACAGGAGGATAAGAGAAGCTGAAAACCATCACTAACTGAAAGGATTGATTCTGTTTCAAATCTGAACTTTTCTACTATACCACCCCAAATAATTATAACAGCCAATTCCCTGAGAAAAGTATTCTACCTCAGCTGCTCAGTCAGCCTTCTGGACACGATGTGTTAGAGGTACCAGAAAGCAAAATACCACCATTATTTTCAGCAGTGGACAAATGAGTCTTGCAGAACACAGACACTCATTTCTCTCTGCAAAGAGTAATGCTTTTGGTTTTTTTTTTCATTCCCCTCCAATTGAAAGCTCATATTTCAAAATGCATTATTAAGCTTTCATTAGTGTTATTTAGTTCTGTAGAGCACAAGAACTACAAGTGCTAGCCAAGCTTTCACCAGATGTAATGCACTTGAAAAGAATACAGTAGCTTTCTAGCAGCTCTTAGTAAACACTGGAAACAGAATTTTCTTCTCAAATACAGCACAAGTATTCCTTTACTCAGTATCAGCAGTAAAAGGTTGTAAATATCTTATGGAAAACTTTCCTTATGCTTCATTTCCTGTTGTATATTTCGTATCATTCTCTATTAACACTGTTTTCATCCCTACTTCATTTTTTTCTTTAAACTCTTCATTGCTTTGCAGCAACTGAAGCAGCACCTTTTTTTCAGTGTTACTGTGCTGGCAGTGGCCACAATAAATACAATTCTGTTTTTTCAGTTCTACATCTTTGCGTGGTCGGCCTGTGCTCCATTCCATGTCTTGTATGGCACATAGCACTCACGTTGCAAGTATATATTTTTTAAGAGAGACAGACAAATTAACAATAAAAGCCTTTGCAAACTACCACCAGTGACTAAGCCTTTTAAGAACGTATTTTTCATCTTGACAGAGCTGGTTTTGTTTCCCAGGCACTTGCACGCACATCAGAATCCAGCCAGCAGGCATTCAGGCAAAAATAAAAAAAAAATTAAATGAGAATTGTTTAGATGCAAAAAAATAAATAAATAAAAAATAAAATCTCAAGTCCATTCATGTTCTCATCAGACTTTCTTTACAGAGACAGGACAGAGTACAGTCAGCTGATGTTCGTGTACATGAACAGGCACTACAGAACGTTTTGGAAGCTAAGAAAACTGCCAGGCAGAATTCACCAGGGCTGTGCTAACAGAATTTGGCAGCTTCCTTGTCCCACCACAGCCTGGAAACTTACATCCTTTTCTGAGCTCCAACAGCGAGGCAGCTGCAGGTACTAATGGGTAATGGTGGATATGCAGTGGAACAGGTTGCCCAAGGAGGCTGTGGATGCCCCATGCCTGGAAGCATTTAAGGCCAGGCTGGATGTGGCTCTAGGCAGCCTGGTCTGGTGGTTGACGACCCTGCACACAGCAAGGGGGTTGAAACTAAATGACCATTGTGGTCCTTTTCAACCCAGGCCATTCTATGATTTTATGATCCTTCTCCTCCCTCTCCCTGCCCAAACAGACAGTTAACCTACCTGAATACTGAGGTATCCCTATGGAAGAATTTTATTCCCCAAGAATGCAATCTGAATGAATAAAATCATCTCTTTCAGCTAATTCATCCACGTTGGTAAGAAGCGACAGGACAAGAGGTAATGGCTTTAAGTTATGCCAGCGCAGGTTGGATATCAGGAAAGATTTCTTCTCAGAAAGAGTGGTGATGCATTGGCACAGGCTGCCCAGGGAGGTGGTGGAATCACTGTCCCTGGAGGTATTCAAGAAATGTATACATGTGGCACTGAGGGCCATGGTTAGTGGACATGGTGGGAATGGGGTGGTGGTTGGACTAGATGGACTTTTCCAGCCTTAATGATTCTATGACTCTATAAGCACTTTGCTTCAACAATCTCTGCCAAGTTTAGATGACCCAAAGTTTATAAACTGGACTGGAAGAACAAGAAGTTGACAATAGGCTTTCTGTACCTATCTACTCATATTAGCAGCTGTACTTAACTTTTGTCACAGTGTAGGATGTCTGCGTCTCACCTCATTACAGAGCCAGCATACGCACAAGCACTCTGGGTCCTCTGGTTTTCAAGTGGATAGTGAAATATTTAGGAAAAATCCTGCACTGCCCAAGCTTTCAAAACAACCAGTAAACTAAAAAAAAAAAAAAAAAAAAAAAAAAGAGTCTTTTAAATAAATACAGTTAAGCAAAATGTTTTCTTTTTGTCAAAACTACTGAATTCTTCCCAGTGTGAAACCAATGGGTGATGCTTTAAATGCAGGATGCTGTAGCTTTTAAAATGGTATGACTCACTGGTTTACACAAAGGTAGCTGTTCCTTCCTTGATCACATCCTACAGCAACGTAACTTACATCCACGCAGATGGCAACAAAATGGAACAAAAGATCAAAGAGTAAGGCATTTCAGTTCAAACTAAATCTTTATTCATATGGAAAATACTATTTTTCTTTCTGCAAATGATGCTAATAAATAAAAATACTCCAAAAACTTTGCTTAGAGTTAAGTGACTACTTACAGCCACACAAAGCTTTTAATTCCCGTTAAAACCACGCCAACAATCATGCAGATTGGCTACGAGAAAGCAATATAAACTATATTTTATTTTGTGCAATCTTATTATACAATCTCAATGCTATCTTCTTCTAAACCATTTCACATAGATTGAAATGCAATTTCAAAACAAATATTAAGGGACATATTCTACACTTATTCCACATATGGAGCCGTGTATAGTTTAAGCCCATAAATGTAACTGTAGTTAAGCATCTAAAGAAGGTAAAAGAAAAGAGGACCCCATTCTGAGAATTCAGACAAGTTTAAAAACACAAGAAAAGAAAAGCTCACACCAGTGAGTTCTCAAGACAAATAACATCATGAAATCATAACAATAAATTATATTAAATTTAATAATGTTCATCCTTAAAACGTTTTTTTTTTTTTTTCTGAGGAAATATCACTTAGAAAGCACACCAAACCTTCCATCAATAAGTCATACCTTAAGTTTACAAATCTCGATTTCCCACTCAGATACAATTTTGTTTTCTCCAGACTTCAGCTTCACGAGCATAGTCCTTACCATAACTTTAAAAACAAATCAAAATATTTTGCAGTTAAGCTGTGCATCAAACACATCATCAAGGTGAGAAACAGGCACTTGACAGTATAATGTGCAAGGCAAAATCTTTACTGGTCACAGTATAGTTTCTTCAGGAGGGAAATTAAAAGCTCTCAGCCCACCTTGGAGAGTAAAATCCCAAGGGCTGCCAGCAGATCTCCTTCTGGTCTTTTAGGTCAGCACCAACAACCAAACTAAACACCAGCTCACGCCTTTGGCTTAGAGGGTATTCCATTAACTATAAAATGCAGCATACTTTACCCCAGAACCCTAATGCTTTCCTATAATTAACCTCAGCATATGCACTTGCCAAAGGCAAACACTCAGTTTATTCAGACTAAGTAACTCAATATAAATGCTAACTCTTTCTCCTCTGTATTTTTTAATATACAATGCCAATTTATACTACATTTGCCAGTTACAAGATCCTGTTTTGTAGCACAAAACACTGATGTTCTTCTATACAAAATTAAGAGCAGTATCTTTTAACATCCTATTAAACTCAATCAAAAAAAAAAAAAAAAAGACAAAAATCCATTTTGCTACATCTCTCTAGGCGCACCTCAACAGGAAACTCCAAAGAATACCTATGCAGGAACCATAAGCCAGAAAACTGTTACATGAATTGGAAGAGTGAGGAGAAAGAGAGCACTAAGAAAGGAATAAGATGGCAGTAAGAGAAAAAAGGTGCAAGCTTAGAAGAAAACTGCATGCATCCCTTTTCATAAGCGTAAGCTTCTTGCAAAAATATGTTTACAGGATATCTATTAAATATAAAGATATACATTTCCTTGTAAAAATGCTGATTTTCTCAAATACTAATCTGATCTTCCTATTGTACTGGCCACACTGCTAGGCAGTCAACACAGGTTTTCAGTTCAGTTATACCAGTTTTACAAACAGGAGAGAAGAGGCTTCTCTTTTCATGTCTGCCATGAAACTTTGATTTGTTTTCCATGGATGTTAAAAGCAGTATTTATATAGGTCATAGAAATGAAATGGAAACCAACTTTGGATCTGACATTGGCTGCACTGCTGATGAGAGACAATATGCTAGAAAGAGGCACTTTAAGTATTCTATGTACATTTCAAATCTCCAGTTTATCACTTCGCCCTCTTTTACCAAAACTGAAAGTATCAGTAGCAAGTAAGACAGCTTTGTAACAAAAATGCTTCAGAAACCGTGTGCATGCACAACCTTGTAATGGCTCAGTTGTTTTGAAAATGCCAGTCTATTTCATTCACTGCTTATGGAGGGAAGGATGAGGGGCAATCAACAAATTGTACAAAACAAAGTTGCTTGTAGAACAAGGACCGGCTATTGTAAAAAGGAAATCATTTATCCTTCCGTAAGTGACTTATCCACAGATTCAGGACTATCCGTACTGAATACTGACATCTTACACTCTACCCACTGCCTCTTTCCAAATGTACAGTCATTTCTATTTTTGGCATGACATGGATCTTAAAAACTGACAAGTTCAGCTTTGTCAAACAACATTCAGTACAAAAAGCTCTGGAAGACCCATTTGACCTGACTATTGGTGAAGTTCCCGTGACTGAACGAGTTACACTGGAGTCATATTTTCCCATTTCACACAAAGTACATTGTGACAGTTGAGCATCTTGTGTGCACAAGCTGAAGCATATGCTGAGGCTGAAGATTTGGAAAACAGTCTATTAAGTATAAGCATTCTTCCTGCAAGCTACACATCAGTATTCTTGTCTTAAAAGGGACAGCATCAAAACTAAAATTTTGAGTGACCCTCAAATACCAGGAAAAAAAAAAAAAACAGGACCTCAAGCTAGTGGAAGTTCCTATGTAAGGCAGTCAAATTTACAACCAGTGTTTACATTCACTAAGGAATTACTCTTTTTTTTTTTTTTTTTTTGGTAAAACCAACAATCAAACAAACCACAGAGTCTGAATGTGAAATATAGGCACAAAATAGATTCTCTACTTGTTTTTTCTTTTTTTAGTGTGGAAAACATAGCTATTTAACAATGTAATAAGAAAATTTACTATCAGGTGAGCAAAAATTTGTAACAATTGGAATAAAACAAAGTACTGTATAAAGGTGCAATATTATGCAGATTTGATTTTGGTTTAAACATACAAGTAAATCATGAACCTTTCTCTTCTTACCTACAAAGTATTTCACATCACCAGCATCATTCCAGTTCTTCCCAGTTGTCAGTAAGGTTACCTTTGCTTTGACGTCTAATACTAACCAGCTTTCCAGCTGATTTGATACTCCACCTGGAACTGTTTCCTGAGCTGGCCAGGTTCGTGTACTTTGTGGAGCCTTTGGTTTCATCTTCCCAGCCTGACCAGGCTGAATAGTCACTTAAAGCAGTTGCTGCATCACAGGCAGAATCAGCAGCAGTAATCTGTGGTGGTTCCCAGCCCTCAATCTCATCTGGTTTCCTAGACTGGACATTCTGCTTTATCACCAAACTGTCCCAAAAACCTGGCTTCTTTTCTGACTTCATCTCTTCCTTTAATTTTAGGTTTGTTCTAGAAAATAACAATGATTAGGTGATTAATTTCTTCATTTAGCAATGCACTTAACAGTTATTCATAACATTCAATTAAATAATTATGTTTTATAGGAGTGAATGCTTTTATTCAACAGAACCGCACCTTGAATTTTACCTAAAGCTAGCTCTGCATCTTCACTAAGAAGTCAGTTGCTGTTTTATGACAGCACATCCATCATTGTCATCTTCAGGAAAAATACCTTCCTATAGGTACAAGGCTAAGCACAGCAGACTCTTGCAGTGGGAAAACAGATCTGGACTGAGTATCACAATTTATGATAATAGAAGTCCCCGCTCTTAACACATGAGCACAGGCCTTATGAGGAGCGGCTGAGGGAACTGGGATTGTTCAGTCTGGAGATGCGGAGGCTCAGGGGCGACCTCATCACTCTCCAGAACTACATAAAAGGAGGTTGTGGTGAGGTGGGGGTCAGCCTCTTCTCCCATGTAACTAGCAATAAGACTAGAGGGAACGGCCTCAAGTTGTGCCAGGGGGCATTCAGGTTGGTTATTAGGAAAAGAGGGTCAGGTGCTGGGACGGGCTGCCCAGGGGTGGTTGAGTCACTGTCCCATGAGGTGTTCAAGAAACGCTTGGATGTTGTACTGAGGGACATGGTTCAGTGGGGAAATACTGGTGGTAGGTGGATGGCTGGACTAGATAGATGATTTTGGAGGTCTTTTCCAACCTTGGTGATTCTATGGTTCTATGAATTAGAAGTGCCTCTGGAAATGTATGGAGCATTTTAGCTTGCATTAGAACAATTTAGGACATTAATCGAAACAAATCCCAAACTCAGCACGAGGACAGCAGAAGTATTATGAAGGTATTTTGTCTACCACTAACTTTAAACACCCACTCAGTACTTTCCTCAGTTTCATATTCCTGTTACCACCTTTGCAGTTACACATTACATCCTAAAATATTTTAAGTCCAGTATTAGGACTTTATAGACCAGTTCCGTTTTTTTTTCCTCAAAGATATGCACAGTAATTTGAAAACAGTTGTTTCATTTTTCTGAGAAGAAATTCCAAAGTTCCCCTCCCAAAAATGAGAAAAAAACAACCTTTGGTGTGTAATACATACAAATAATCTCTCTTTTAGAGACATTTAAAAGGCTACTTATGCTAATACATTTCTTATCTCATATTAAGAAGAATTATTTTGTATATGCAGTGAGTAGCATTTAAAGTACAAAAGGTACAAAATGTCAAATGTTTATGAGTAAATTTATGTACAAGGTTATAGGTGCAACCAAAAAACAGAACACAAAAGGCTGAATACTGGTGGTGAAACACACAATCTTCATGGTTCAACGAGCTAAGAAGAATACTGAAAGCATTATCTACTACTACTAGCATACAAATTAGCCACAAATAAAACACCCACTGAAATACTATGAATATTTCTATTAAAAGACTTTTTTTCCATGAACAAAAGCTTAGCTTAAGAAGTTCAATGCTATCATATTTTAGTGGAAGCAACAGAACCAATACCTTTAAAAGGGCTTTTCCTTCACTGAACTTAACATCTGCAGAATTGTCATCTTGTTAAGGCCAGGCACAGACCCCAATCACTATTCTTATATTTTGTGCCTACAGCACTTGAAAAGTTGTGCTTTCATAAAGTTACGTAGAAGTTGTGGCATATGGTTATAGGAAAACACCCCCAAACATAAAATACATGCATACAGTAATAATCATAGGGCACTAAAAACCTCCTTTCATATTTACTGTAACACAGTCTTCATACTGTCTCCACCCTCTTCGCTGGTTAATTTCATTTCTACTTTCTGCATAAATTGCACAGGATCCTTGAAGCAACCTTAGCATCTTAATACCAAGAAAACTGTACAGAAACTAGAGCTGGAACTTTTACTGAACAGGCTCAAAATGACAGGGAAATATATGTATTTTAAATATGTGTATATATATATACACACACATGCATTTATATGCACATAAATACACAAACATACTGAAATGCATCTATTTCAATGCCAACTGGAAACAAAACATACAATGACAGGTCTTAGCAAAACCTTTACGTGGCTGGAACTGATGAGTGGCACACTTCTTGTTCATGACCAACATAATCAGGCAATGTATGGTGGTAAACTCTGCATGTGCTGTAATAGCAAAACAGTCAGCCCTGGGAAGAGGTTTGTCTGTTCAGACAAGGGCCACAACCACAACACAGTACAGAACTGCCCTGTGAGCATTTCAGCTCCAAAAGGGAAGATCTGCAGAACCTGACACAGCTACATCACTTGGCCTTTTCAGGTGCAGACAAGACTTCAGAAAAGGAAGTAAAGCATGTTAAAGAAGTTAAGCTCAACTGCAAATTAATCAGTAAGAGAAAAGAGGTCACAGATGACTCTTACTCAGAAACCTTTACACAGCTGAATTTCCTCTTCTTCCTGACGTGCCTAAATAGGTTATCAACAGTACCCTCCTTTCCTAGCACAGCATGGTTTACGAGTGTTTAACTTACAATGAATAGTTCTGAAATGCACATAAACCTTTCTCTGTGATTTAACTTCCAGGAGCTGAACACTACTGCTTTTCAGCCTCTTCCTTCAATGTTTTGCAGAGCTATTTTCTGTTCCAGTTTGTGTATTTTTACAGCAGATAGAACAATCAGATTAACTCACCCTTTGGATTTTGGAGACTTGCATCCGGCCAGCAATTGCTGTTCATCATCTTTATTGAACATAGATGTCACTTCCTTCCAACCCCGGAAACTTGCACCTTGAACCTATGCAGAGAAGTAAACATACTCATAAATGTGCATTACAGAATTTAAGCAGAGTGCGTGCCAGCTCTGACTGCTTGGGTGGCTGAGGGGCAGCCACGGTCCCACTTCTCTCGTGCCATGCAGCTGGGAGCACAGAGGCTCTCTCCTTTTGAAAAAGACTAGACTGGGGGACTGCAGACAGAGCTGTTTCCTGCTGAGTAAAGAGTACAAAACCTTGCTGGTCTGCAGGAGCTGACAAATGATGTCGGAGAGTGCAGCTGGGCTCCTGGGTGCTCTCCTGCAGCCAAGAGCTGCTGGCTGCATGTTCATCTATCATACATAAGAAGGGTGACATAGGGAATCTAGGCAGGGAGACACGGGAAATCTAGGCAGCTAAGCAAACACTTTAAGGGGTTTCAGTAGACAGAACTAAAATGAACAGCCATTGCTAGAAGGGGCCACAGCATGCAGGACAGCTAGCTGAATCATGAAACTCTTTAGATTTTACCTGCTTTGCACAATTGTTCCTGTCTTTAAACTCACCCAGACTACATCTTATAGCCTTGCAAACAGAAGAGGATGGTATGTGTGTTGGTTCAGCAGTGAGATGTGACACAGGCACCACTGGGTGTTACAGTGTGCTCTCTACATTTATGCCATAAGTTTAACCATCCCAGCAAAAAGATTTCCAGCAGTATTAAGGGTTTAAATCCCTCTCCCTCAAAGAAAAAATTTCTGCTTGTTTTGCTTTTGATAGTGACTATAAAATGCAAACACACGTGCCAGAACATAGAAGTTGCTTGTCATTTCTTGCAGAGTCTAGTAAGAATGGCACAGTCTATTATTGATAACCTGATTACATTGAAAATACAACAATACACTGTGAAATACATAAACAATCAAAAGAAAATTGTAATTGTCAACATAAGTGAAGGCTAATTCATCACCTATTATCACGCTTTGTTCTTTCTGCAGAATTCACTGGTACAAATTAGTATAAATTTGACATTTTAAGCAATTACAGATGATAGCTGGTATGCCCACATAGGTATTAAAAGATGCATGAGAATATCACCTATGAATTGAGTGCAAATCAGGTAGGAAAACACAAATACTGCTAACTCCCCTTCTTGCAGGAACCCACAACTTCCACAGTTTAGGAGAGTAAATCAGTGCCCTTCCTGCTGTATGTCAGCCACAGAGTATTTCCATCTCTTACTCTCCTGTCTGTGCTTCTTGCCCACCTCCATACTCACTCCTGAACAATCCCAGATACTAAGGGCCAGTAGACAGAGCAGGCCACTTGAGGACTACCAGGAAGGTCTCACCTAGACTTTCCATCCACTCCATTTCGTTTTGCTGGGATCCAAACAAGGATCCAGATTTAAGCACAGCTCAGGGGACCTCTGAAGAGAGAAGGGGACAGATTCTTCAGCAAGGTTTGTGGTGAAAGAACAAGGGAAAATGTTTTCAAGCTTAAAGATGGTAGATTTAGGTAAGATATAAGGAAAAAGTCTTTTACAGTGAAGGTGGTGAGGCACTGGAACGGTTTGCCCAAAGATGTGGTGGATGCCCCATCCCTGGAAACTTTCAAGGTGAGGATGGATTGGGCCCTGAGCAACCTGATCTAGCTGTGGTGTCCCTGTTCACTGCAGGGCAATTGGACTAGATGGGTCCCTTCCAACTCTAAGGATTCTATGAAATCCTAGCCCTCACTTGTGGGATATGGACACACCAGGCGCAGGAAGATTGTGTTCACCATAATCCAGTGCTCTGCTACTGCTCTGCCCACCTCTTCCCAAACCAATATCTGATCTTACCAAAAGCCACAGGCTTCCTTATGGCTCCATAAGAAATTGCTTCTGTGTATGTATTTTTTTCCCACTATTAGAACAAAGTGAGTAGAGGTTATAAGAAAACTCTCATACACAAACATATGCTATTTTAATTATGTTACAAATACACAGACAGCTAACTTCAGCTTTCTATCCCTGTGGCAGATTAGCCTTATGTATGCTGCAAACAACTGGTACTGGCAATAGCATCAGACAAAACCAGGCAAGCTGTGGATGGTGACTTCAAATACCTTACCTCTCCATGCCAAGTCCTTGCACCAAAGCTAGGAGCTTCTCCAAGCATATTTAATGCTTGGAAATGCCATGGTGTAAACAGAGGTCTAATATTCAGTCTTAGCCTTTAAGGGCCCAGCCCTGTCAGCTTCTTCTGTTGTTCTGTTAAATGCATTAACAAGTTTAACGTAAGGATGTTGTTACTATGTTTTAGATTCCTGTCACCGCAATGCAACTCATCCACAATAAATATCCCAAAAATGGGAATCTCCAAGATGTTAGATCTCGAAGTAGCCTTCATCTTCTGCTACCTACTCAGGCTCTCCCATTTCAAGCCTATACAGGCAGGAACCTTTGCTAACAACTCTTACTGCCTTAATCCTTTAGGCTTGATAAAAGATTCCATAGCTCTCAGTGGTCTAGCTTAGGCATAAGCCTATCTATCTTCAAAAATAATGGTTCATCTAACATAATAAACCTGCAGATGAAACAATGAAAATAAAAGAACCATCTCATTACAGTTTTCAGATAGAAATCTAATACAGAGACAGGCAACTGACCTAACTTAAATTGCATGTGCCTTTAAAGAACAGCGTTGACAAAAGGCCATTTGGAGACAAACAGCTATGCACGCCTACCTTTACACACACACCTCTTTTTTTAATCTAGAAAATTATGCATATTTCACTGATACAACTCTAACCTTTGCTGCATCGTTTTGGACACTCAAGTAATCCTATGTCTAAAAGAAAATAAAAAAAGAAAAAAACTCTTTTTGTAATAAAATTCTGTTAATATCTAGACACACATTTTCCACATTTTTACCTTTGGATATTTTTACATCTAATTTCATAAAGCCTGATGCAGATCTGCAGATGACTTCAAGAACTGTCATTAGAAGAAGCCCACTCAATGTCAAGCAGATATGTATGCAGAATGTACAGAAGGCTGGCTGGTGGTTCTTTTCTACCTGTGTGTAAATCAATAACTACATATACTACATTGTACTATTCCTTCAGCATAGAATCATATAATAGAATCACAGAATGGCCTGGGTTGAAAAGGGCCACTATGATCATCTGGTTTCAACCCCCTGCTATGTGCAGGGTCGCCAACCAGCAGACCAGGCTGCCCAGAGCCACATCCAGCCTGGCCTTGAATGCCTCCAGGGATGGGGCATCCACAGCCTCCTTGGGCAACCTGTTCCAGTGTGTCACCACCCTCTGGGTGAAAAACTTCCTCCTAATATCCAACCTAAACCTCCCCTGTCTCAGTTTAAAACCATTCCTCCTTGTCCTATCACTATCCACCCTCATAAACAGCCGTTTCCCCCCCATGTTTATACACTCCCTTCAAGTACTGGAAGGCCACAATGAGGTCTCCCCTGAGCCTTCTCTTCTCCAAGCTAAACAAGCCCAGTTCCCTCAACCTTTCCTCATAGGAGAACTGCTCCAGCCCTCTGATCCTCCTCTGGACCAGACTGGACCTCTGGTCCAGTCCTCCTCCGGACCTGTTCCAAGAGCTCCCTGTCCTTCCTGTACTGGGGGCCCCAGGCCTGGGTGCAGTACTCCAGATGGGGTCTCACAAGAGCCGAGTAGAGAGGGACAATCACCTCCCTCTCCCTGCTGGCCACTCCTTTGTTAATGCAGCCCAGAACACAGTTGACCTTCCAGGCTGCAGCCGCACACTACTGACTCACATCCAGCTTCTCATCCACCAGGACCCCCAAGTCCTTCTCCGCAGGGCTGCTCTCAAGGAGCTCTTCCCCCAGTTTGTATAAATACCTGGGATTGCCCCGACCCAAGTGCAGCACCCTGCACTTGGCCTTATTGAACTTCATTAGGTTTTCATGGGCCCACTTCTCCAGCCTGTCCAGGTCCCTCTGGATGGCTTCCCTTCCTTCCAATGTATTGACTGCACTGCTCAGCTTGGTGTCATCAGCAAACTCGCTGAGGGTGCACTCGATGTCATCGTCTGTGTCACTGATGAAGATGCTGAAGAGCACTGGTCCCAAGACCGATCCCTGAGGGACACCGCTTGTGACCGGCCTCCGCCCTGACACAGAACCATCGATCACAAGCCTTTGGCTGCGTCCAGCCAGCCAATTCCTAATCCATTGAACAGTCCATCCTTCAAATCCACACCTCTCCAATACAGAGAGAAGGATGTGCTGAGGGACCATGTCAAAGGCCTTGCAGAAGGCCAGGTAGATGACATCCACCACCCTTCCCCCTCCACCGAAGCTGTCACTCCACCACATAAGGCCACCAGAATGAAGTATGCCTACACAGTTAACTTTTAAGGTATACTTCCATCACTTATTTTCTAGCTGCTGAATTACTAAGACAGTGATCCTTCTTTTTGATCATGACTGTTATATATCTGTCATGTACTTAAAAAATTCCCTAACACAGCAAGATGTGTTTGCTTAACCTAGAGGTAAGTGCGATTCCCAGTGCAGCTGGAGTCATTACAACTGTATCTGCTAGTAGGTACAATTCAGTAAAGAGATCCTGAAGTCACCACTCTCCAAAACCTTGAGTTTGACACGCAGCAGTTTCAACAACTTTGCAAAGTTATGCAACACATGAAAATAAACTACTGATATGGTCTTTGAGCATTAAGCCACTTCCACAAGCTCTGTATTTCATTTTTATGACGTAACAGTCTACACAAAGCTCAAAAGTGCTACTCCTAAACTTTTCAAATAAGTCCACATTTATGACTAGTTCATATTCACAAACTTCTAAAGTACTTTTTCCATGCATCAATGGAAAAAGAAATAATTCCGCATCCAAAGTTCAAAGAACCACAGAGTCCATGTGGCTGGAAGAGACGTTTGGAGGTATCTACCCACCCACACTGCTCAAAGCAGGGACACTCAGAGCAGCTTGCCCAGGACTGTGTCCAGTTGGAACCACAACATCTCTACAGGTGGAGACTCTGCAGCCTCTCTGAACAGCCTGTTCAGGACTTACCACACTCATGGTGAAAAGATATTTTGTTGTCATTAAACGGAATTTCTTCCTTCTCACTTTCAGCCCATTGCCTCCACTGATAAGAGCCAGGTTCCATTTTCTCTGTGCTTCTGAGGTACGTGCAGAAGCCTTTCATTGTTGCTCTTTATTTCCCTCACCAGATTTAACTCTAAGTGGGTTCTGGCTTTCCTAACTCCATCCTTGCATGCTTAGAGTGTCTTTATGTTCCCCTTCCATCACTTGACCCTGTTTTCTCCTTCCATATGTTTCTACTGTATACTTTTTTTTTTTTTCAGAAGCATCTTGCTCATCCACACAGGTCTCCCGTCACCTCTGCCTGCGTCCCTGGTTGGCAGGACAGACTATTCTTGAGCTCAGAGGAGAAGATCTCTGAAAATCAAAGCTGACAACACTAGAAAAGAACTGGGCATATAGTCAAAACTCCAGGTTTAAAACAAAATAAAAACTTCAAAACAAAAGATAAGTGAAATGCCCAGAGGAGACTGCTAAGAAAAACAGATTACAACTAATGGCTAGTATTGTAACTTCAGAAGTTAGAACTTCTAACTTTAGTAGACCAAGTCGGATGCCAGAGTCTACTGTTTTTCAAAAATGCCCATGAGAAGGAAAGTAGAAACATCTCAAGATGTCATTTCAGAGCTGTGTGAAATAGGATCACAGGCTACTCTCATGCTAGCTTGACTGTGAGAGCATGGAGTACTCCCATCATAACAGCCATAATATACTTTCCCCCTAACATCCATTTTAGGTCTTGAAAATCTGCATCACAATGCTCTATGCAATCACCTAAAAGGATCAGTAGAAGTGAAATGTAGATTAATCAATCAACAGGCAGACTACTGAAAAACCATAATCTTCTTCCCCTGCATTCTGTAGTGTTAATTCCAGCTTATGAAGAACTCTCTCTATCCTGAAAAAGCTGCCATTTAATTAGTGTATCTTCTGACACTGGCAGTACAAGCAGCCACTTCCAGAACATCATGTAAAGGATACAGTCTGTCCATCCCTAGTCCAACTGCCTGCAATCTTCTCCCCCTCACTGCTATTCCCTCTGCTTTGCCTTTGCCAAACCTTTAGTATTGGTGCCCATCTGTCAGACAGATTCCTGGAGAGAACTTTCACACGATGGCAGGTCTAGTTTATCAGACACTGCTGCTGAAAAGGGCAGATCCAGTCCATTACCTACTGACATTTATACCACCTTCCTTATCCCATGGTTTTGTACCCGTGTGATACTGTGGAAGATCAGATGAAATTACTAAGTAAGCAGAACACTAAGTCATTTGTTTTTTGCGTTCTTTTGGTTAACGATAAGAATCAGCTCAATAAAAGATGTCAGAGTCAGATAGTCACTAAAAACACAGAGCTTAGGGGTAACAGAACATTTTTTGTAGCAGAAATTACTATATGAATTCTAGTGATAAAGATTGCAGTCATCTTTCCTCCATAGAGCCTTCTAGGTACAGAGTGGCTTCCCTGAACTCACCCCCCTAATCTCAACCCTTTAGGAAGGTTTTTCTGTTTTGCTGCCCATATTGATCCAAGTGAATTAGCTACACATAAACTACATATGTTGACCAGATTTTTTTCCATCTTTAGGCAAAAAAAAAAAAAAAAAATAGGGAACAAACATCTATCAATAGTTAACTTGATATGTAAAGTACCCCAGAAAGGGTCAGGTCCTCTTAGTTGGAAGTCTCCTCTAAATTTGAGAAGTATCACTACAAATAAAATACTTTAAATTTTCCAGTTTTCACCACACCAACAGTTTTCACCACACCAACAAATTCAGATGATTGACATCAGCTTCCCATACTAAGTAGACAGGCAATGAGTAATAAATAAGCCATCAGAGTCTACTGGGAAACAGTAAAGCATCGCTAAGATGACTTTTCAGTTAATTTTACTGTCACAGGTATGCAATTCATAATTAGAGCTCCACGTTATGTTAAGAAGGTTCGTGAAAAATTAGGCTAAAAGGCGACAAATGAGGAATACTAACAGTTATATACTAACGAAGTAGAACACTCCTAAAAGTAAACAGTATGTTGCAGAAATATATACATGCACATAGAGATGAATACATACTAAAGAAGATGAATACACTTAACTGAAAACAGTTAATTGTACATGAATGCTGCATTATGGTGGGGAGGAGATAAGCATAGTCTCAATCAAGTCTAAGAACAATAGTAAGGATTTGGGACATACATTAGAGGTATATGATACATAGTTAACATTTCAAAGTGAATGATTCAAGTAAGTTTGAACATGACTCTGACTAAAACTGTACTGCTTCATGAATGGCTAGTAGCACTTGCAATATATTCTCATTAGACTTTTCTACTTCTTGACTGCTAACCAGCAGGGCTCCCGGGAACAGAAGTCACTCTCTGTGGGCTACAAGAAACCACATAACAAGAGTCTTAGCAACCAAAAAGAGCAATTTTGTGCTCCGTATACCTGCAGTGAGAATCAGCATGTTCAGTGCTGTTGTATAGTTAAGCAGCTAATCCCTAAAAAGCCTCAACTCAGCATGTATGAAATGAGATTTCTAGAAATGTATGTTTTGGCCAAGTTTGAGCAGACCGTCACAAGTATTTTCACACAGGACTGACAACTGGTGAATCAAAATCCTCCAGCAATGTAAAAGCACTCCACGAAAAGTGTGCACAATTTTCTTTCTTAAATGGAAACAAAAATGGATTTTTCTCTCCAACATGACTGAGAAGAAACAACTGTTTGTCCTGCAGCTTTCCTCCCTTCTCTGCCACCCTATCAAAATAAAAAGCCAGGGAGGAATTTTCCATATAAGTACTTTACAGGTCAATAAAGTTACAATTGAGTGTTTTATAATAAAAAATGTCAATCAGCTTTAACTAAAGAAGTGCTGTTCCCACATTATAGGAAGCCTATTCATAACATGCTAGAATCCAAACAACAAAGAATTCAAAATGAAAAAAACAATCCCCCTCCAAATTTGTTTCCCAGCTATCAAAGCATTTTCAGGAAGGAACTCCTCAACTTTCTTGGTGTGCAGACCAACAATTATTTCTGGAGAGAAACTCCAGAATTTGGCCCTGCTGGATTTCCCAACATCTCTAGTACCCTTACGAAGATAACGTATCTTGTTTTTCCAAACTATTTGTCTCTTTTCAAAAGCTGGCCTGGTAACAACTGCAGGTGATTCCTCCACTGTGCTTCTAATGCTGGATCTCAGCACTGGGCTCCGGCCACTGAGATGAGCTTAGCTGAGGCCGAAGAGCGATGTGCAATGGTTCCAGCTTCTGCCTCTCCCAGTGTACCACTAGGGATTTCACAGCTCCTCCAATGGAGATGCTACATGGCTTTCTAACCAGCTGTACCTGCCTTCTAGGTGCAACAGGAAAAGGGAGCCAGAAAACTCTAGCATTGAAGCCAGCATGTCCTCACTGCAGGGTAGGCAACTTCTTGCATGAGCACAATGTAAGCAGCCTATAGCTTCAGCCACTAGGACCAGCTCCTGCTTGTGCACCTTCAGATCCAGGTCAAAGACTTTTCTGTCAGACTGGGAATGAGAATTGGCCTAAAACTTCAGCTTTAAGGACTATCCTTAAAGGCTATTTCCCTAAAGGGCATGCATACCAAATATGGATCCCTTTTCTTGAAGAACTTCATTGTTCTTCATTATACTGTTTCTACATGGAGACTCATTCATGAAATGCATCCACTGAAAAGGCCACACATATAAAAAGCCTTCTATATTAAGGATTTTGGAACTCATGGGATACCACTTTACTGACAGCTTCTAAGACAGAAGAACCAAATAAAACTCAGAAGTGCTTTCAGAAACAACAATAAAGAAAAATAAGATGAGAAGGATAAGGAGCGGTTTTAGTGAATACATTTTTAAGACAAGAGGATTTTACTTTACAACAGAAAAAATACCGCAGCTCAGTGGTTTGCCCTGGGGCCTATTTTTCCCCTGAAACCAAAACACACACTTAGCAAGTCTTCCTGAATGACTAAGAAATGGACAAAAAAAGCTTCAATATAAAAGAAATTGATGTCAAGATTCTTTTCCTAAACATTTATCATCTGGCATAAAAAACATAGCAGTTTACATCCCCAGAAGGAGGAATATTTTTTTTTTTTCTAAAAAGCAGAAAGATATAGCATAATTGCACTACTATTTTCAGTGAAAATCATACTGCATCTCAAGTAGAACAAAAAAGAAGTAACAGAGGCAGATGTTCAGTTAATACATGTTAATGTGAAGTATCCTATTACACTAATGACACTGTTTTTAAATGCTTTTCTCTATACCTATGGAATTTCAAAACAAGCTCTAGCACGTCATAGCGACTTCCAGTTCTTTCATCTTCTAGCACAGTAGTTGAAGAACACTAAAAATATTCTTGGACACACATCAAGGTAAAAAAATATATAAGTCAAATCCCGACTTTCCAGAAAGAGATACAAGATAAAGTTCTTGTGGTCACAGAGGCAGCTGAGTTACACATTTAATGGAATATATATAAAAATCTCTCCTAGTGATCATATTTTCAGCACAGGTAATATTTAGTTCTTCTTTACTTTAGATTGTGCTTCAGTTAATTCCTGTGGATTCTTATTTTCTTCTTAATATATATATGCTTTCATATATACTACATGAAAGAATAAAAATAAAGGAACTTTTCCTTCAAAAAATAATTACAACGCTGCTTTATTTCCTTGCAACTACTGTGCTGCTAATATTTCAACAATACTTCAATGAGAAATCCATGACAGTATGAGAAAGGGCCATAAATAACAATAAAACCAACAATAAAGTACGTAAATATCCTCCTTAATTCAGGCTGCACACAATAAAAAGCAAAGCTCCTAACACACACAGAGTGAAGTGTATATATATGATATACAACATGCTACACTTCCAATGAACAGATATTTACCTTTGTTGCAAGTTGAGACACTGAAGATGGAACTTCATCATGAAGAAACTGGTCTTTATTCTCCAAAAAGAAAAGAATAAAGATAAAAAAAAGGCTCATGGTCAGTTCAGTTTGACAATCAGCAGCAACATTTTAGAATACTCATAAATGCTTTTATTCTATTCAAAACATCATGACAGAAAATTGACAAAACTTGGTCATACCACAGAACTAAGCAAACATCACAGCAAATGCTGCACCAGAAGCAAAAACACAAAATCAAATCCCTACAAAACCAAAAGCCCCAACCCAACTGAAAAGAGAGCCCAAAAACTCTTGTTTCAGAAGGATTTCCACACAACTGAAATTTGAAATTTAACTTGAATCTTAAATTAATGGTTATGTCTGCAGTTTTTTTTTTCTGTAGATGTTGCTCTAAGCAGTGTGTGTCCACAGCCTGGAGCAGGTGATGTCCAAAGATTCTCTCCACTTTCATATCAAAAAGCATTATACTTCCCCTTCATTAAAGACTTTTGCCTGCATTCCTTTCTCTTCTATTTTCAAGATCTCTGATGAAAACCAGAGTACTGAGAATGCTAGCAAAGGTAATTTAATAGGGCAGCATTTTTGTCCGTCTCTCCATCAAGTTGGTATCTCTGTGCACTCAAACCAGCTGTCAACAGGCCCCCCAAGTCAGGAGAAGTAAGATCAGTACCAGGAATAGTTTACAGGTCAAAAAAGGATATGAGAAGTGAACGACGGTATATAAGAACTGTGGGATTTTCTCATCTTTGTCTATGTTTTAACAAGATATACGTATACATCTTTTGCTCTACACGTAGCTCCAAATATCAGTAGTCACTAAAGACAAAATAGGAACAGAAACCTACAACTTACATAATTTAAGAGAAGTTCTAAAAAACCAAAAGAAAACAAAAACAAAAAGCCCTCACAGAAATTACAGGATAACAGTTTATAGAAAGCCTCTCTGAAGTGACAATTTCACAGAATTCCCTGTAGCTACTTTGGACCCTTTTTTTCTTATGACAGACAACTATCACTTCAAAATCAAATTTGCCCACTCCTACCTTTTTCAACTAAAAGGAAATGTTAACAAGTTTATGTGCTCAGGATTTTTTTTTTGTTTTGTTTATTTTTTAAGGTAACTCCATATAAATAAAATCACACATTTCTACACAAAATGCCCAAAGACCTGTCACTTTGCTAGCAACATTAGGAAGAGGTGAGAAAGTTTACAAAGAAGTATTAGGTGTATTTAGTCATGGGGGACCCCAGAAGTATCAGCCTCCTCTTGGAGAGGCCACCTTCTCATCCCACACATCCTTTTTGGATTATATTTGTTGTAATTTCCTAGTAATGTTTCCTAGTACAGGCAATCCTTCATACTTCATCCTTCGTACAAGGGCTGACGAACATTTCTAGAACCAGCATGAAGACCATCCCACTGTACTTTAGCAACAACTGTATGTTGGAAACAGAAGACACTTTCTGGGGCAGAATACAAAGTCAGAAACTCCTATCATCACCAAAAATGAGACTATTGCATGCTGTGGACCTCAATAAGTTACTGAACTTCTGCATTTTGGTCAATTGTCTTAATACAGGATGTCATTGTAGATGGAATACTAAAAATTACAAAGTTAACGTTTGTGCAATACTCCAGAATGAAATCTAATTACTTTTTTTCTTCCCCAGTTTAAAGAGAGAATCATGGAATCATTGGCAATATTTTAAACAGGAATGCCACAGAGTATTCCAGGGTAAGAGCTAGAGAACTCTCATCCAATTTGTTCAAATTTTTCACCCAAAAGAAAAAAAAATTCAAGTACTAGAGAAGCCTCCAGGAAAAATGTGGTAAGAGGAAAAGTGATTTCAGCCATCCAGAGCTGTCAGAGCCACCAGGTACAACAAGCACAATGCTATCTCCAGAACAAACAAGGCACCATTGGTACCTCCCAGAGAAACAACACCTCTCACTTTCATTCTTTCAGCTTTCCAAACATATTAAGAGGGATTATAAAAATATGACAATACATAAAGAAAAGATGAAAGGGCAAAAGCATACAGCCTCCATCAAGCCAGAGCATACAGAAACAAAAATGCAAAACGACTTTCACAGTGCAAGGTTTTAGGGAAAAGCTGAGAGATGCGGTGAACATCTCACAGGGCTGGGGAGCCAGATAACAGGCAGAGGAAAACTGGAACACCATCTCTGATAAAATATGTCATTCACAATGAACAGTTAAAAAAAATAATAAAACCGAACCTCTTCTACCAACTGTGACAAACAGGGTTGTGTTGTTAATACATCCACATGTTACTACTCACAGACACAGAATGTGATCCTCATAACGAACAGGCAGTAGCTCTCAGGAGGACACTCACACAGTGGGGGATTGACAGTTCAAAGGCAACACAAAGTTAAAAGATACAAAGTACAAAGACAAAAAGATATTAATCCCTCAGAAAAGCAACTGGGGAGAATCCATTGCTCAAAACACATTTTACAGCAGTGGAAGACCTATCAAGAGGCCAAAAGCCCCTGTGCAGGATAGGGCTCTCTGAAGATCTGTAGTGACAGGACAAGGGGGAAGAGTTTTAAACTACCAAAGGGAACATTTAGGTTAGATGTTAGGCGGAAATTATTTACTCAGAGGTTGGTGAGCACTGGCACAGCTGCGCAGAGAAGCTGTGGATGTCCCATCCCTGTAGGTACTCAAGGCCAGGCTGGATGGGGCCCTGGGCTGATGGGTGGCAACCCAGCCCATGGCAGGGGGATTGGAATTATATGGTTTTTAAGGCCCCTTCCAATCCAAGCCATTCTATGATTCTAAGAGATCTAAGAGATGAAGAGTTGGTCAACTGCGATGCATGTCTGACATCCATCCGTATGTCCTATGTGCTCTCAGTAACTTGTGACTGACACCAAGGAGGTTTCGACTAACCAACACCAGTAGGTTTGAATTTATCAGTCTCAGGCAGACATGATTTCTACACATTTACTGGAAAACTTGTGGCTAGGGAAAGCAGAGGAAAGCAAGGCAGGAAAAAAGCATGCTCCACAGCAGCACAGCATTCACTGACTCACACGGCCGGGGAGGGACCTGCGTGACCTGGGTGACAAGAAAAGTGACAGGGTCTGGAGCACTATGAGGAAGGTCTGAGAAGATACAGGAAAGCACATACAGCCCATCTTCATCTGCGGAATCACTTTCTTCCCCTCTTCTATTGATACAGTCTACTTTCATCACTGATCAGGGACCAAGGAACCTACAATTTCATTTTTTTTCTTTCATTCTCCTCTAAGGGGACAAACTGCTACACAGCTATTGGTAAAAACTGAAGATACACTTGCTTTATCATGCTGCATAAGAAACACCAACATTTACACATTATCCCAGTTTAGTCTAAGTGGTTTACAGTTACTTTAACTTAAAAGAAAAACGTGGAGTACGTTATAGCATTTAGTAATGAAACAGACAACTAAATACTAAGGCAAGTGGGAAATGCTGATCAACATGAATAGCCTTTCAGTTCTGGCACGAGAATGTTGGTATGCACAGTGTGTTTTCGTAAGGAAACAAGTGCCCTTTTGTTGGACACACTGCAAACCATAGGGTACTCAAGGGATTAATTCAACTAGCACATAAACCTTTTTGTACAGAGATCAAAACTGTAATCTACTTCCCTCAGCTTCCTTTGTGGTAAAGTAATTAATTAGTCCCTTTAGATCATTCAGTCCACGATGAGAAACACTGGACACCAAAGAGTTAAGGCAAATACTATCATCAAGTCACCCTCCACGTCTTTCTCTTGCTCTAGTACATTAAATGGTATATTATCGATTTTCTCTACTCAGTTATGGAGCCTTCCTATCACACATACAATGGTTGTCAAAGTACAGCACACGTAAGAAAATGTGGTTATTTTAGGAATAAGTCTTTTTGGTACAAATTACTGCCCTTCCACTGACCTGTTACATCTCTTCTGCCTACTGCCATGCCTCATCAAGGACTAAGCAGAATTTAACATCTAGGTCATCATGCCTGTAAGTGCAAATTAGATTATGAACCACAAATGAATAACTTAAGTGGAACAAAAAACAACCAGCACCACCTGAGGAGATATATGCCGTGCAAAAACTGAAAACAACTCCCAGTCCTCCACAAAGCCCCAGAGTAACCCAGAGATAGGAGATGGAGAAGAAAAAATAAAAATCGCTCAGAAGATTGTAGACCTCAAAGTTAACCTCCAAAGCTGGAAAGATTCCCAAAACACTGATTACAAACCAAACAGGAGAACACTCTATATACACAGCCTGACCGGAGACGGCCAGCTCGTGCTCAGACGAGATCCCACTGTCAGATCACTATCTTCAACCACAGCTAACAAAAGAACCTGCTTCCTTCGGTTTGAGCAGGATTTTGCTGTAACATCAAATGAAAGAAATAAAGACTACAACGGATTAATAAAGCAAAAGTCACTCTGCTTATCTGGTTTTCAATCTGAAACAAAACCAGCGCAAAATACACTCCTCACTGGAATAAGGAGAAAGCAGCAGGTAACTTTGGTCTTAGGCCTCACATTCTTGATCACACGCACATACACTTGGAAAAATCAATGTGTGGATATGAATATGCTTTTCAAATCATCAGCTTGAAGCAACTGTGATCAAATGTAGACGGACATGGAAAAAAATAGCAGCCCTGTACCTAATGCTGATGCAAAATGGAACGTGCCCGTCAAGGACACAAGGCCTGCAGTCTGAACAGCCAAGCAGCGCATTGCTCAGTCACACAGCCTGCTTTCATGCAAAGCCAGGTGTTCAACAGATGCAACTCCATGTTGAACTGCGAATTTCCCTTCTCCTTGATAGCAGACAAGGTCTAGATTAAGTCCAAGACCATTTTAGTCTTGTCCATACTTCATCTACTGCTAGGTCTCAGCAGTACTGAGTACTCGTTCAGTGCTGTTTCCATGTCCCTAAAACAAGTGAACAAACCAAGCTAACCATCTGAACAGCTGGTGTATACTAAAAACTTATTAATATCACCAATAAAAATTATTAAACTAGGTACTTCCAAAGTCTTTTCACGCTCAAGAGTTGCATGGCATTTTAAACTGGTTTCTCAAAAACTAAATAAAGAACATTCTAGTACTCTAAATCACTCTCTAGCATTACAAAAGCATCTCCATTATAACAATAACCCAGTTCAGATGCCACTGTGACTGAACAGTGACAGTGACTGCCACCCTGGCAGCCTCCTCTGCCACTCTGCAGCAAAATGGAAAATAATTTGTTCACAAAGAAAAGGAAAGCTTAAAAATGAATTATGTTAAAGAATGTGCTTTCCTCTTTGAACCTTATACTTTCATCTTACAATTCACCAGACCATGCGCAGAAGAGCTTGCTGTACCCTGCTGCCTTTGAGAAGTCCAGGTGACTATTTCAGATACAGCCAACAGCCCGTCCAATGTATTCAAAATTGCTTTCATATTCTAGCTCCCCATCTTCTGCAATTAACTATTATTCTCCAGATTGACCGAATGATGAAAAAGAGTTTTCCTGTTTTTTCACTGTTTAAAATATTATTAAGGCTGAATAGATCAAAACAAAGATGATGTTTTTTCCATCAGCATTCACAGCTGTCAAAAACTTGTTTAGCATTTTGACAAACTGTTTCATTCAACCACTTCTTCTTCAGTTATTGCTTTGCGTTCCTTTACGCTTTAAAATAGAATATCTAAATTATTTCCATATTTTGGAAATGTCGATACAAATGGCCAGTTACTGGAGAAGATTAATTTCCAAATGTAAGTATTTACACAAAAATACTTTTGTAGTTCTGTGTTTTACTGGCATTACAAAAAGAAATATCAGAGCAGCAGATTCTGACGCTCTGCATTCCCTCATCACTAAAGGAGGTTATTTTATTAATTGCTCACATTATTGTACCTGCCTGTAATAAGAAGTCATTATAATACATCTTATTCAGATTTTGCTTCACATAATATTTTTGGAAGAATGTTACTTAACACCTTAAAAATAATTTTAAAAACTGAGCTCATTAAAAATATGCTTTTTGCCCAATTTTTAAAATGTAAAGTATGCTCCAAGAACTGGAAACAACTATATTAAGAGGGAAATACTATCAATGTCAATGCTGAAAATACGGTTGGATAATCGAGTTGACTTGAATTGCTGCAATAGGGTAAATATTCCAATGAAGTTTTTGATTCTGATGATGTTTCTGATTGAAAATTCTCTGATGTAATGTCTTAGCCACACCAGAAAATGATGATAGTTCAAAAGACAGTATCTGACTTACGATTTTTTTATGGAGTCACGCATGGTATTTGAAGTTAAGTTACACATCCCCCAGAAAAAACCTCTTGCATGAGTAATGGTAATATTTTCGTAGAATAGCTTCTGCAAAACAGGTTGAACACTTTATTTTTGGTTACGGTGTTCAACAGCAAACACACCACTTCCTTTTGAGATGCTGCTTTCATCTCCACGTGCAGCTCTACATTCATAGTCTAGGCTGGCCCCTCGCAGTGAGCTGGAAGAATCATAGCATTGCTCAGATTGGAAAAGACCTTCAAGATCATCAAGTCCAACCTCAACCTAACCATACTACCCTAACTCTAACAACCCTCCACTAAATCGTTTCCTGATGATGTCAGGACTGAAAACTGCTCTACCTGGCAAGGGATTCATCTAAATGCTAATAATTCTACACATCTTATGGATGCTTTTATGCAATCAAACAAAAAGTTTCTACAAAAGCGAGGGAAGAAATCAAAGCTTTATTTCAGTAGTAAAGAATTAAGCACACGAAAAACATCAATTCTTTCTCAAAAAGTACTACATACTAGTTCAATCATATACTATACTATACATTCTCCACGCTGCTAGGAAAGTACGCTTCTATTAACTTTGCAAAAGCATATCACAGAATGGTAGAATGGTTGGAACCATCCAGCTCCAACCCCTGTACCATGGGCAGGGCTGCCACCCACAAGACCAGGCTGTCCAGGGCTCCATCTAACCCAGCCCTGAGCACCTCCAGGGTTGCAGCACTCACAGCTTATCTGAGCAGCCTGTCCAGTGCCCCACCACCCTCTGAGTAAGAAGTTCCACTTAAAATTTAACCTAAATCTCCCCTCTTTTAGTTTAAAACCATTCCTATCTTATATGCCTGTGTAAATAGTTGGTCTACCTCTACAAAGATACAGCAAAGAGATTAGGGATGATGGATCTCCAGAAACGATTTTGAGAAGAATGGAATTTTGGATCAGCCAAAGGGAATAATTCAGTATGGTGCTTGCAGGGATACAGACAGACAGGGCTGAGGACAAACAGAGGCTGTCTGAGCTAGTAAAGCAGGACTGGCTCCAAAGAAGATACAAGTGTTAGAAGTGACAAATGGGCAAGAGGAAGAGGATGTACTGAGAAAAACCTTGAAAGCAAGGCTAGAAATCTGAATGTAAATGTCCTGAAACAAAGGGAAGCCAGCTGAAGAAACTGAACCAGAAAGATAAGGACAACTTAGGCTTTATGTCATAAACAACAGTAATATCTGCAAAAAGACACCTCAAGACACCATCAGCTCTCTTCAGCGCTCTATGAAGGCTGAGAAAGAAAAAGGATCCACTCAAGAAGTTGCTGCAGGATGCATGCGACGAAAAAAAAACAGGAAAGGCAAGTCAAGGAAAGCTTCAGGAGAGTTTTTGTTGTCAGTCCTCCCAGTCCGATATTCAGGAATGACAACAGAATACAGGTGATGGATGTTAGCCAGGAAAATGTCACAAAATGTCACAAGAACTACTTTGATGAAAAAATAGGCTAGAACAGAGGAGTATGTATAAAGGAATTGTAAAAGTACCGCATGCAAAGCCTGAGACACATTTAAGTGGTTAGAAAGTGAAGGAAAGACATTAGCTGGATTAACATTTACTACTTCTTTTTAATTAAAAAATAATCTTATTCAGTGCATTAGTAGAGCATACAAAATGCTGTGCAGCTCCCACCCATTCCTTCAGGGTCTGTCTGAGTTCAGCTCAGCTAAAGATGAAAGCTAAGTCCCAAAATTGTACCAGAGATTTAAACATCTTAATTAAAATAGATAACTAAAAATCTGTATACCCAACTTGAAACATGTTCAGTGTGCAAGCCTAAACAAAACTCAGCATTAAACATGTTTTTCCACATATTCCCTGTGAATATAACCAAAAATACCATCAGAGGGGAACAGGTCAAGGAGGATGAGGGATCCAGAGCATTTTACATGAAAGACAAAGTTGCAAAATATAATACAATTTAGCTGGATACCCATCAGCTGCTCTAATATATAGGCAGATTCCAAAGCTGAGCACCATTTTACGTAAGAGTTGCATGAAATATTGACGCATCATTGACATCTCTGAGGCCTGATTAAATTACAGCAGACTTTAATCAAGGAGAATACAGCATGACTGCCAAACACTGCCCTGCTGAAGTCAAAACCAAACATTTTTCCCATTCCAAAAATATAACTCCAGTTTGAAACATAATGAGTATATTACAAACTGAATGCAGGTTTGGCAAGCATAACTGTATGTTTCAAGCATATTTTGAGAGAGAAACACAAGAAGACATTAATTTCATTTTACACACTTGCACTATTCACATGTATTAAGTTGCCTTCATGCATTAACTGTAACTCTAGCCAATAAAGAACCTTCATCGCATAAATGTAAAATATTTATGCTTTGAAGAGTAAACTAAAATTAACCTTTATGATTCAGTCTAAAACTGTCTGATCTAAAAAAATAATAATATACAACAATTGTGCACACGTACACAAATCATTTCAGAATTTACTTGTCTTTCTTATCTCAGGAAACAGCTTACTGTTTTAAATATGTGTTAACAATTCAATATACTTCAACGTATGCAGAAACTTTAGCTAAAGAGTGGCTAGAGGCTGTCAGTTCCCTCCCACTGCCATTCTCATGCTCTGAAATTTGTTTTTCTTCTGCCTGAGAAAAAAACAAGTAAAAAAAAAAAAAAAATCAAACCACTCTCCACAAAAACAGAACCATCACAATTCTGGGTTTAAGCAAGTGAGACCATGGACTTCTGCAAATCCAAATGTCTGCTTGTGTAAGCCCAGATCAGCCCTCCATATCTAAATAGGATGATTAAAATTTCTGTAGAGCCACAAAGGTTTTTTTCTTTTTTAATTCCAGCAGCCTAATTCTTTGTTGCTGTCTGCTCCTGAATGTCCTAATTACTAGGTTCTACAGCGAGAACTCCTTCACTCTTTCCCAGCTTTGAAGAAACTACATACAGTGGCATAAATCAAACGCGATAATGACAGTGAATCTTCCATTTTAGCAACTGGTGTATCAGGAAAGAACCTAGAGGAAATGAAATCTAACAGCAAACTTCTGCCCAAAATCCAATGATGGGCTTTTTTAATCTACTAAAGATCATTCCAATCAATTATTTAAAGCTTAGCCCTCAAGACAGAAAATGAGGGAGCTCTGGATTCTTTTCCTCAATATAAGGACATTCTTCATCTACAGTTCAGACATTCTGCCCATGACAACTCCAACACAGCAGAGGCAAACTGAGTTTCTCCTGCACAGGTACCATACCAGAACCACATTTCCTCCACTCCACGGCCCTCTCCTGCAGCTCAGGACACAGCCACACAGCACAGCTCACTGCTGCACTCCACTCCCTCATGACCCTACTATTAGGAGCAAATGCAGGTTCTGACAAAATGTCAGAAATCACAAAGGCTAAAAGTGAGGCCCTTGAGCCTTACCAGATCTAACAAGCTGAACAAGTGCAGTACGTTACCTCCCACTTTCTCCTCGAGGCCCACCTGAATCACGTCTCAGAAACACTTGTACTATGGCTGATCTAGGTGCTACTTTTGATGGATCGCAAGAAACATTACTCAGACAATCACAGTTCTCCATATATCTATCATTACTTAAAGCTTAAATAAAATCTAAAATTATTACTTTAAAAACAGTTTTTCCCAAATTTAAAGATCAAGAAGATGCAGACCAAACAACATTAACTGTTTTCACAGCAGTTTCAGGGCTAACCTACACTAGAGCCCCGCTAACTTTCCAAAACCAGTGGTCTTCAAGAATATTTCATCTAGGGTTTTTGAATGATTTATTCTTCCCCTGCCATCTCCTACACCAAAAAGCATATTTTATTCTAGTGCCACTGGTAACAGATATTGTGGGACTAGCAATGGAATTTTATTAAAATTGATGAAAATGGCAAACTATCTGCACCAGAAATTGTTGTCAATACCATTTTAACTTGAGATCCCCTACTAAGGAAACGGAAGCTTATGGTTGTGAAGACAAAGAATGGGACAAAAACAAAACAAAAAAGAAAAAAAAAACACCAAAAAACAAACAGAGCTCTGTTGCTAAAGTTGAAGAAAAAAATAACGTGAGAATTGTAAGGATGAAAGACCAAAGAACCACCTTCTGATCTGGGGAATGCCAGGGTCAGGAGCATCAGAGGGGTCTGGGAGTTCTTGTGTGTAGAGAAGAAGAGCAGGGAACGGTCCCTGCAAAGCATGTGGTGACTCTGGATGTTCGTGGTGGGTTTCAGGAGGTAAGCAAGCCCAGGAGGGCTGTAGAGAGCAAATCAGCAGCATAGTGAAAGCAGCACAAGTTTCCAAGCATCTGAGGACAGGAACCATGGAAGCAGATGCTACATGTGGTATGAGAAGCTGCAGGAGACATACCCCATATCCAACCCTATAATCCTCTTCACCCCTTGAAAGACTCTTCAAAATAACTATCTGTTCCTCCTCTTGCAGAAGATGCCATTTATCCACAGGCATTTTCACATCTGGAGACAGGACTCTTGTGGTAACAGGGCACAAGAATAGCCAAGGTGAGGCTGCACTGGAGATAAGAGCAGTGATATTTTGGCTCCTGGGAGAGGGAGGGAATATCTGCTGCGACTAGGGAAGGCTGCTCATCAGCAGCAGCCACGTGTTGACACCCATCACAGCTACCAACCAGAAACTCAAGCAGAGATAGGCTGTCCAGATACATGCCAGCTCTTCCAGTAAGACAGGTAGGAGGCACAGGGCAAGCAGTGGGGTGGGTGTTTGTACCCAACCTCAAATACAAATCCCACCAGCCCGCAGCCTTAGGCAGCCTCCTGCTTGGGCTATGCCTAATCCCAGCTTGGTGGCAATGGAAGATCAGATCTGCAAGAGAGCTGAACAGGCTGCTGAGCTGGGCTGATGCTGAATCGCTATCAAGTTCTTGAAAGCAGTCAGCAAACATTCTTGTAGTTGTTTTGCCCGGTGCTCGACCGATGCCCTTCCTTCCCAATTGTGTTCTTTTGACGACAGTTCATCGGGAAGGTCGCTGCTGCAGTGCAACTTACCATTTAACAGTGAGAGCCTTCACTAAGATTGCAGCTACCTACAGATAACCAACCGCTACGTCCAAAAACTCCAGCAGAAGCCACCCTGACAGAACTTAGCACCGCACACAAACGCACGGCCATCCGCAGGCTGCTCGCCCAAGGATGGCCGCGTAGTTCATCGCGCCGGGCGCCGCGCTGCCCAGGGCCGGGGCAGAGGCACGGGAAGGAAGGGAGAGCCGGGCAGGAAGGAGAGAAGAGAGACGGCGAACGAGGACCCCGACCCGCTGACAGCCGCACGCCCGGCACCGACACCGGCACCTTCGCCCATCGCGGCGCGCATCCCGGCGTGGAAAACTGATTACTCATGTCGCCGGCGGGAGAGGAGGGGGCCGAGCCCCGCGGCCCCCGGCCCCGCTCTTACCTGGGGGGCCGCGAAGGCGGCGGCGGGCGGCGGCGGGCCGCGGGGCCGCGTCTCCTCCTCCTCGGGGGAGTCGTCCAGGAGAACTTTGCTGCTCTTGTTGAGCTTCCACATGGCGGGCGCGGGGAGGCGGCTGTCGCCTCGCTGGCGGCGAGCGGGCCGAGGCCGGGCAGGGCGGCTGGGCTGGGCTCGGCTGGGCTGTCACCCCGCCGGGGGCTCCCGGGGCGGGAGGGAGGAGCGCTGCCTGCCGGGGCCGGGAGCCCGCCCCCCGCGCCCGCCTCGCCTCGCCTCTCCCGCCGGCCTGCGGCGGCCCCAGCCCGCGGGGCCCGAGCCGAGCTGCCGCCCCGGCCCCTTCGCCGCCCCGCCTGAGCGGAGCCGGGTGCCGAGCGCAGCGCAGCGCAGCGCGCCGCCCGCCCGGCACGGCTGCTGCGGCCGGGGCCGGGGCGACACCTCCCCGCCGCCCCTCCTCACCTGCCGCCGCTCCCCGCCGGAGCCGACCGCGGCCGCCGCGCCGCCGCTGCCATGTTTGCGGGGGCGGGGGAGCGGGCTTTCCCGTCACCGCGGCAACCGGCGCGGCGCCGGCCGGGCCCTGGCAGCGCCCGCGGCTCCCGGTCCGGGGGAGCGTAGGGCCCCGTCCGGGCCCGCCGCCGCAGCGCCCCTCTCGCTGCTCCCGCCAAAGCCTCGGCTGCCCGGGAATGCCGCTGCCCTCGGAGCACGAGGCCGGCGTGTCCGACTAAGCCCCAGCCCCAGCAGCTCTGCTTGGTGCGTGTGACGCTGTTGGTGTTTCCTACAGTCCTCATTTCATTTTCGCACAGACGTGCTTGTCTGTAAAAATCCCTGCCCGAGCACTCATTTTTCCATCATTCTGAACTGTGAGCTAGGGTCAGGTGTCCAAAGAACCGCAAGAGTGCTTTAAAACGACATTTTCTTGTCTGCTGCTTCTCCAGCAGAAGTCTGTAATGCTCGTGGGTTCCTTATGCATCACGGAAAGACCTGCAAGTCTGCCTGTGGCTGCCTGAGCTTTTCATGGTACCATATGATCATCAAGGTCACAGAGACCACTAAGATGATCTAGTTCAACCATCATGCCTGTGAGCGCTCTAGACCATGCCCCAAAGAGGGGCGAAGTGGCAGCAATTGGGTAACAGCAGTGCACTCATACCTGCTGGGCTGGAACAGGGCTGGCCCTGGGAAGCACCGGCTGCACCGAGCTGGTTGCTCCACATGCTCTGCATGCTAAGGAGACACACCTCCTCTTCATCCAGAAGCACCTGTAGAGCCAAAGGTCATAAGGCATTGAAATAGGGTTGCTTCTTCCACCATAGGCATCCTTACCAGCCCTGTAACTTCAGAAGCGTCATCCTTGATCAGTGCACAAGTGAGCTTATGGTGCTGACAAAGGATTCCTGTAATGACTTAGGAATGCTGTAATGGTAACTCTAATTTATTACTTAACCACACAAAAGGCACATTCGCTTCCCTTGAACCTGAAGTCATAGAACTTACACCAGCACTGCTCTAGCCCTCTCTACTGAAAATGAACTTAGCAAAGCAATATTTGCGTTTGTAAAGCAAGTGCACAAATGTTGGAAGGGCTGGGAAAGCCAGGAAGTTTTACAGTGCATTTCTAAACAAAATCTTAATCTCATTTGCAGTCCCTAATTTTGCAAGATGTAAAGTTCTTAAAAGCAAAGCCCTGAATTCCATTGCCCATCTTGCATTAATATTAACCAAATCTGAAGGGGGAAGGAGACAAAACACATTCCCAGTTATTAAAGACAGATCAGGTTTAGCATGAGTTTCCTCTAGAAGGCCAGTTCTTTATCTGCTCACTCCTTGTTCAAATTCATAAATGAAAATACCGAGAAGGCAGAGTGCAGTATTTCTAATTTACATTGACTTGTATTTGGGCAAGCTTAAGTAGTAAAAAAGCAATTCCTTTTATTTGAGTTCTGCATTTAGACTCTTAAAAAGATCACATAAGTTATCAGTCACCACATGACCCTAATATTTTAATCCATTGCCATCCATGTGCTGTTTTTCTTATCCTTATCTGAAACATCAGCTCTACCATTAAGCTTAAATCCTCCAAATACTTACAACTGTGTGCTCAGTTTTGGGCTCATGAAGAAATCCACTCTGTGTTCCCAACAAAAGTATGCACACAAAACTAACTACGTGCCTTCTTGGGGGTCTTTCTTAGTTTTCACAACTTTTTGTGTTTGTTCTTGTTTTTAATTTCTGATGTTTCATGTTTCTGTTTTTGGTTGTTTTTTTTTTTGTTTGTTTGTTTGTTTTTGTTTTCCCCTGGATAGCCTGGTCTAGTATTAGATATGGAGATTGGCGGCCCTGCCTGTGAGAGGGGGCTTGGAGCTTGATGATCCTTGAGGTCCCTTCCAACCCAAGTTATTCTGTGGTTCTATGCTTCTATGGTTCTATGCTTCTATGATTCTTTTAAACTCTTAGATGTTGGTGTGAAATTGTGGCTTTAATTGGGTCACTGAAAATAGGCCCAGTTGACTTTGAGAGAGCAATAGTCCAGATTTTCCTATTTATCTTTGAGACATCAAGGCAGAGTTGAGCACTAAAGTGGTCTTCTATCTTTTTTCTGCTGATCTGTTCTGCAGACGTCATGCTCACAAATTTATTATTTCCTTTTAAAGTAATTACACACATCTAATCAAATTTTCCAGAGTAAAAAGTTGACATCCACAGAACTGCAAAAAACAAAACAAAAAAAACAGTACACCAAGCCACTCAAATAGGAAGTTTCTTCCTCTAACCAGCTGCTTTGCCATGTTTTCTTAAGCTGTGTGGAGAGGAGGGCTCTGAAATCTTGTCTGAGAATCTTCTTGGATGGCATTTAACATGCTACAAACATCTTTATTGATGTAATTATGAGGAAGATTTGATTATTTTGCTTCTGAGCTCTGATCCCATCTTCCTTAAGGGAAACAAATAAAACAGGGAAAAAAAAAAAGTAAAAAAAAAAAACAACACGAGAGAAGTAATAGAAAATGCAACCTTTGTCTCTGACTCTCATAGAAGCCAGAGCTGTTTTGAAAGCAAAAGCCAGACAGCATGGCTTTAGCAGCTGGCAAAATATTATGCCACTGGAAATGTCATTTCTCTTGTGCTCTTTTTGTCCAGTCTCTCATCCGGTGGAGGACTGGGTGGAGTTGCTGACTGAACCAGACTCTCGGGAGACAGAAAGCGAAAATGAGAAAGGTAAGAAACAGGGAGGTGACCTGCCGTGTCATACCACAGTAACTGTTGGAGACTATTGCCATCAAGCTGAGTTTCACCATTTCCCAGTAATGTCAGGCATGCATCATGAGTCTCAGAAACATCCTTCTCCTCCAGCAGTGGCTCATACTTGGCTATTTTATGGCGAAAGCTGTCTTCACGGCTCTCTGCCAGTGCATAGCACAGGCTCTAGAGCATCCATATAACCTTTCCTGGATTCCTGTTTCACTTTAGCAGCAAGTGTTTTTTGCTTTCCGGAAAGTGGTTGTGCCAGAGTCCTAAGCTGGAGTTCATCTCATGAAATTTTTAACATCCAGATGTGTAATCTGATATTCTCAATTTCTAATCAATGTGGAGAAATCCTGTGTATTTTTGCAATTCTCACCTTACTTTTCTTAGCTGTTTACTGTAGGCATCAAACTATAACCACAGCAAAGCTTATAAAAGTGAGCATTGCCAGTGTTACGTGCTCAGAACTGTAGGGGAGGTAAGTTCAGCAACCAGTGGGAACAGCTCAGGAATGGCAAGACTTACTTCATGTTTTCCCCCATACACTTTCTAGTGGCTCCCTAGCAATATTTTAAGCTAAAACACATGTAATATGTATGAGAGAATACATATTGTGATACAATACAGTTTTCTGGATGAATACAGTACAGTTCTGCAAGCCTTCGCAGTGTCCAATCTTACTGACATAAAATATTTATGTTGCACTCTCCTGTACACATATTAATCATGAAAAAACTGTTCCAAAGCAGATTGCCGATGATTGCATTTTTAATTTTTTGGAACTGAAGTGCAATTCCTAATTAAAGCAAATTGTAAAATACATGCCAGAAAACCACCTAAAACAGTCTAGTTTTATTTTTACACTCTTAGATGTCTATTTTAAGCCTTTTCATTTTGAAAGGGAGGTCCAACCCTACAAGGGGCGAGAAGAAGTCTTCATTTTCTAGCCAAACTCAGTTCTTATTGATAGAAATAAGGCTTGGAAAGAAAGCCAATTCAATTTAAAATACTGACATGTAAACGAAAGCTGTTTCTGGCTTGGCATATTACTTATTCAGTCTGGCCCTTTGTCCAAAGAAAATGTGTGAGGGAAAAAAGTAAACGCTTCTGAAAAATCCACTTATTAAAAAAAAAAGATTGACAGCTAGTTGAAATACCAAAAGTTTTACAGGAAGCAGATCCAGTGCATGGAAATGCGTACTAAATTAATTTATACTCTTTCATTGCAATTTATTATAGAGATTTTGTGTCCCCAGGGGTGGGATAGCAAAACCAGAAGACTAGAATTGATGGCAAAGATTGTTAGACATGGAAACACATTCTTATGAAGATATATCAATACTATACTTCAGAATGGAAACAAATAAGAGGGAAGTGAATAAATGCATGCAGAAAAATACTGAAAAGGTACTGAAATAGAATTGCCTTTTCTCACCAGAAATAAACAAGCAAACATTCATTTAATCAAAAGGTAACACATTTGTAACTGACAAAAGGAAACATATTTTTCAATTGTGTAAATGCACATTTCCAAAGAACGTCATTCCTTCCAGAAACAGGAAGTTTGTGAGGATAACAAGAACATCAGGTAACACAAGTAGAAACCAAAATATCTAACACAATGTATAAACTTCGTGTTTCAGGGAATATGCTGTTTTTAAGAAGCTAAATGATAATAAGAGAGTTTTCGTATGAGAGTATACTCCATTATTTTCTACTGCAGGATTTCCTGCTGTACTGTAAATCAAATTGACATTAACCTCTATTGGGCTATTGGAAATAAGCTATTAGCATATAGACTGATTAAGTATATGAGTGCCTGACCTCACCATTATTATTTCCAAAAGGTTTTCCTAAGCACAAAAGAGATAGCATATAATAACTTGAAATAGTTCTGTTCTCTGCAATACGTGCATTGGATAGAAAGTACACTCAGAGGACTGCAAGTGCTAAAATTTCATTGTCTACAGGAAACAAATGTCATAACCTTAAAAGGGCGCATTTCATCATTTTTAAGGTATTGTATTTTTATATTGTTTCATTCAGAAAGAGTTTTCCAAAAAATCTAGTTCATTTACAGTTTTGAATTATCAAAAGCTGTTGAGAATGGAAAGTTATAAGACTAACTCTCAAATACTGAATCCACAGAGTGCAGTACTTATAAAAGATAATATCCAGACTCACACCAGAATAGCAAAAATAATCAGGCATCATCATCCTCTAAATGACTCGGATAAGTTTGCAGTAGAATTAGTAGAGTTAAAGAAATTTCCCCAGCACATTATTTAGTTGACAGTAAGACTTTGGTTGCAAAGTTAAGCCTGTTGTACCTGATATATCATAGAGTAGATATACCAGCAATCTAAACAGGCAAGGCACTCTGACAAATAGACCTTCCCACCATTATCTGACAAAACAAGGCATACTATGGTAAAAAGGGGCTCTGATTTGCCTATGGTTGGTAAACACGGCTGTTTACCAACACAGCTGCTTTGGCCATAATTGACATTTCCACATTACGGGGCTAGGGTAAGATCCAGAATCATGGAATTACAGAATCATTCAGGTTGGAATGAATATGTTAAGGTCACTGAGTTGAGCCACTGACCTGACTACCAAATCCAATACTAAACCATGTCACTTAGTATCCACATGTCTCTTAAATATTTCCATGCATGGTGATTCCACCACCTCCCTGGGCAACACTTTGAGTGCCACATACAAAGGGATGATCCCTTCACTGATTCTGCTAGCCACACCATTTCTGATGCAGGCCAGTATTCCACTGGCCTTCTCAGCCACCTGGGCATGCTGTTTTCTTTGGAGAACTAACTTTTTGCTACACTGTTGGTCCAAATCAGAGGCATAAGACTTCTGATGAATGTAGAGCTCACCTCTACATTTTCTTGTTTGGAACCCTGTGAGAGCAGTTCTCAAAAAATATCTGAAAAGACAGACAGAACAAAAGTGATTGGCAAAGAATAAGAAACATTGCAGTTCAACATTTCTTGTGCCAATTGACATCAGCAGTGGATAACAAAGAAAGCTACTCTTTGTAAAGGAAGAATCTCAAGGTACCTGCATATGACTCTCCTGGGGCCAATTATTCTGCAAATATTTCTCAGTGATGCAGTGAGCATATAAGTTTTCACTAGACCATGCAGGAAGGAGCTAAAATTTTTTAATTAAGTCCTGCTTAAATTCTGTTAGCTGTCATTCTGCCTTTTAGAGCCAGGTGCTAGCCCAACCGTAACCAAACCTTCAAACCATCTAAGCAGAGAAAGGGCTAGGGGAAAAAAAGAAGTGTGAGAATAAAAAGCTATTCCAGGGGACAAGAAAGGTTACAGACTCAAAAAAGAGACAGGGCAGCAGAGCAAAGCACCTCTCACCATCCATCATTCCTGGAATGTGCTTGGGCAAGCAATGGGTGCTGCTCACAAGATCTCTCCCAGTTGACACGAGAAGCAAGTGATAGAACTGGCAGGGTACCCTCGACTGTGCTTGTTTCTCCTGATGTCTTGAATGGCCACTTTGGAGAGGAGGCTGATGAATAGTCCTGTGCTTACTGTCCCTTGTATTACAAATATCTCAGGTAATCATTAATGAAAATGTGGTTGAAGAGTGTGTATTCTTTAATCTAGGAGGGAATGAAATGCTGTTGTGCATCAAGAAGGCCTGCTTTTTTTCTGTCAAATGTGATTTAATGAAGAATTTTATTTACTTTTAATTTCTATTCTTTCCTGACATTTAAAATGTTCCTTATTTGCTGTAGTAATAATGGGCTTCTGATGTGAGAAAATAAATTACATGCTTCCTTTATAGAGCAGCTTCAGTGCAATGATCTGAAAGTATTCACATATGTTAGTGAATTAATCCTGATAGTGTACTTCTCAAATGACATCTTCATAACTGGAAACTGCATCTTATCTTTTTTGCTTCTTTTACATAGTTTACTATTACTGGAATCAAACAACAAATCATGATTAATAATAAAGTTCTATATATGCTGGAAGGCAAAATACACAGATTTTTTTCAGCAAGCTTTGTCAAATCATTTACAAAACAAACATAAATTTCCTGACTTCGCATTCTTGCTGTTTATTTACTAACCTATTTTATTTTTCAATACTGATCTACACTTGCAAGTATTGTTTCCAAACTGTCAATAAGTAGTCATGGATTGTCTGTCCAATCCGTAAATACATTTATTTCAGTGACTGAAAACACAAATTATTCCCACAGTGCAACCTCCTACAGTCACAGAAGCTTTCATGCAACCTACAGCAGAGGAGGAGCATGACGTTGTCTCATTTATGTTTATCCTAACAGCCTCCCTGTTCCGCAATGTCCTGTTCCTTTGAAGCAATTGTCCCCTTGGATCAGTGTGATTCAAAACCTTCATATTTGAGAAATCCTTACTTTCTCCAGTCCTAGCCCAGATTACAGGCAGGCAGACACTGTGGGCATTGCCTCTCATAAATTGAGAAGACACTTAAATACTGTGCTTTTGTCTGGAAGGAAAGATAGAGCATGAATCTCCTCAATCTGGAGAATAGGGAATGTGCAAGGCTGTTTATGGCGCATCTGTAGGAAAAACACATTTATGAGCAAAATAGAATAGATGCAAACCCAGGGAATTAGAAGCTATATTGCTGAAAGATGAGCATCTTTCCTGAACAGTAAAGCGATACTTACATTAGGAGGACAGAAGTCCATCTGCCCCAGCATCCTGTCTCTGACAATTGTGTTTATGAAAATAAACAAGGCACAGAGCAAGTTCAAGGTGATACTTCCCCTGGCATATCCTGCCAGCATCAACTTCCTATGCTAGTGGCCATACCAGCATCTTTAGTTTTAATAAAATCTGCTTTTGTTGTTGTATTTGACTTCATACAGCAGTGTATAAGAAATTTTTTGTTTGTTCGCTTTTGATTTGTTTTTTTTTTTTTAATTAATGGGGAAAAAAAAACCCACAAAAATTTAAGCGACAGAACAAATAAAATGATGAGAAAGATAGTATGGGACAGTAGTACCTAACAAAAATCTAGTCACAATCCTACTGGTGGTGTAATGCCATCTGCTGTAACAAGTCCCACTGTGTCGCCACGGACAGCCTTCCAGATTCCTCTGAGCTGCACACATAGCCAGGGTGCCCAAGGCTCGGGTGTGCCTTTGCTCTGTCTTCATAGCAAGGCTTTCAGAGCAGGAGATTTAAAACTTCCTATCGCTGGCAGAGAATGAAAGTCTAGCCCAAAGCCTACTAAGCATTTCACATTTTATTGTCATTGTAAAACAGGGGTACGTAATCCCTTTTCCTTCAAATGCTCTATGAGTATGAGAATGCCAGAGGAATATCAAGTCCAGAATTGGAGATAAATACTCAGATTCTAATTTATGGCAGTACAGAATTATGCGCAGTATAGAGGCATATATGGAGGTATAGAATTTTTGTTAAATAAAACAATGCAATGAAAAATGTATTGAGAAAAAAATACATTGGAAAATGGTAGAAAATACAAGCTAAGCAACAACGGAGGCAGTGTGACAGATGGAGTAACAGATATGGCTTATAAAATTATACCCATATAATTTTCACTCCATTCTGTAACATAAGACTTGTCACTCAAAACAGTTCAAAATTCAAAATCGCTTTAAAGCAAGTTATTATAGCCTCAGTAAAACCACATGTGAATCTCCTATTTTGAATCAAGCATTTAAATTAGTTTTGCTTACTATACTTTGAAAGTCTTTGAAAAGTAGATTAAATTATATTTGCCTTCAGATACATAGGCTTACTATTAATTTGACTTTGTTTAGTTCTCTGTTTCCAAAGAAAAGTATGCAAACTTAAATTAAAGAGTACTTGAAGAGTAAGAGTACAGGAGTAAAGGGAGTTTTATTAATGCACATCAAAGACACACCTGTAGTTAATTGAGATCACTTTCCTGAGTGCTCCTACATAATCAAGGCTGGAGTGACACCCAAATGTGGGAAACTGCTGTAGCTTTAGATAATGATAGAGTAAGGAAGAGAGCTATAAATATTTCTACAGAAGTCATTACTCAATTTTGATTATTAATTAGTTTTCTAATAAAGTATGCAGGAACTGGTGGCGTTTACCTAAATTTTCCAAGAGCAAGAGCCATTCCTATTAATTTTCTCCTCTTCCTAGTGGATTAGCATGAAAACGTATGTTACCATACACAGATAGAGTTTATTTTAATTTCTGTGCTTAGATCAACTTACTGAAATCTTGGCCTTGTTAAAATGGCCGACAAAAGTTTTCACTGACTTTAGCAGAGGTGTATTTTAATTCACAATAACACAGTACAAAAGGGAGACTAAAAAAAGCCCTACATTTCTACAGTCCGGGAACATCAATTTAATCTAAACAGATATGTTAGCAGATTAGCTCTTGGTAAAAATTTCTCTGTGGATAGATCAAGTTGTGTTAAATTTGAGGTTTTCTAATCTGTTAATAAAAATACTGATGGATCCAGGTATTTTTATTGTCCCTTATACTTTTGAGATCAATATTAAAAATGAGGTTGTTTTTTTTTTTTTTTTTTACTCAGAGTTCACAATGGAAAAATTCACTTCATCTACTTCAAAAATTACTTAAAAGGTGTGATTTTTTTTTCCTCTCCATTCCCTCTCAATCATAGCAGCGATATCAGATACATAATATGAAAGAAGACGTGGCTTTTGTCCCATTTCTTCTGGCAGATTCTTACCTAAATTGGTTCTGAATGAATAATTGAAATAAAGGACATCAAATTCAACAGGTGTCAGGCCAGGTGCCTAAATTCTATGACTCTAAAATTCAGATTATTTGAACTTATGTCCACCTGAACAATTCAAAAGACTCTCCAATGAGAGTGGAAGGGTACTGAAAAAAAGCCTGTCCAAGCTCTGAGGTGCCTCTTACTTGGTAACAAGCTGAGTCCCGCAGCTGGAGCTCCAGCCCTCTGAAAAGTTCTGGTCCAGTCTGCCTGGCAGATTTGGGTTTTCCGTATGTTGCTGTAGATGTGAAAAGTAGTCATGTGCAGAGTTTGAAGCAGAGCATTCTAGCCATGACATTTTCATTAAAGGTAGTCTTTGGAGTCCAGCTTATACAAGGAATTCAGTGGATTTTCTACATACTTTATCAACTGTGCATATAATCTACACTTAGGAAATCTAGATGGCAGTTTATGTGGTTTAATCCTAGCAGATTTGCCTGCTTCTAACTTCGTCTTCATTGAAAATAGTTTTCTTACAGTTTAATTTTTCCAAAGCCAGGACTCAAATTCAAGGTGCTTCCAAAACTTTCAGTTTTTCAGCAGTTGCTGTCCATCACTGTTCGCAGTGCATCAGCATGTAAATCAAGTGCACATCACCAAGGAAACTGGAAATATGATTCCTTACACCTTTCTTAGTGTATCTCCAGTGAGACGTAGGTCTACAAAAATCTCTATTTTCCACTTTTTTATGTCACCTAAAATATTAGCTCCAAATAAATTTTTCCCCAGGTGCTGTCATAGTTAAAATAAAGGTCTGCTCTAAGGCTGGTGCATACAGGTGGGCTGTAGTGATTTGTGTGACTGTCTTATTCTGAGTGTAGGTCAGGCAAAACAGACAGCATCCCTTATGTTTAGAGGTAAGGGAATATAAAGCTTGCTTCAGACACAAGGGTTTATTCCATTTATGAATTGTTTAGGCTAAAGCTGGAGAGATTTATGCCAGCTGAGAATTTGCTTATGTGTAAGAAGCCTATTTCAGTTTAGAGAGTTCATAGACTTTAGTAAATGCTTCAATTAGAAGAGTTTATCTTCTGTGAAGAAATTCACATACCAGTACTTTCTTCTTATAAGAATTCTGAAACTTAAATTTGCATACTTTTCATTAAATTTCAAATAATGTAATTCTTTAATGGATTTCCCATTCTTTCGAATGTTGGTGAATCTATGTATTCCCATGCTACAGTTCATGTAAAATCACTTGATTCTTTGAAATCCCACTGTATGCTTCTCCTGGCTTTATCAGTCCCAATGTGTACTTGGCATACAACCTTTTGCTTTTAAAATCAAGATAATTTACCATAATTTTCAATTGGTCAACAACTTTCATCTGTTGTTAGCAACAAAAAGCAAAAGACCTGTCAGTTACTTGGGACTGAGACATTCAAATACTTCAGAGTATTGTAGATCAATATAAAAGCTAATAAGCTTACATCTCCTATGAGGACAAATGTTTTGATGTACAAATGCCATTTTAAATAATTCCCCATTGTGGTGTTATTGCATAGTGCCATAATCTCATAATCCTGCTTCTGCAAGCATGTTTTTAAATCTTCATGCTAGATTTGGCAATTGGTCTGTTGCTCTTGAGGGTAAGCAACATAATCAGTCATCCTACATTTTGCTCTTAAGAAAAACCCAGTAAGTAAAGTTTCCTTTAAATTTCAAAGCAAATAACATCTGGTTTAGTCATCCTGTGCAAGGATGAGTTCAGCAGCACAGGAGCCTGCTCTTGATCTGCTCTGCCACTGCCTTTAAAGGCAAATATTGAACTGTTTCAGATGGTGTAGGATAACTCAGCTATCTAGTCACCAAATTAATCAATTTATACATAATAGATCATAACACTCTTCTTTTGCTTTATTCTTAAAGAAAGGCTTGGCACTTTAATGCAATACGGCACCACATCCTTCTTGTGTAAGCTGATGAAGCCCAGCAGTGAGGTCATTTCAGCGAGAATCAAGCATATCTCACTGACCTAGATAGCAAGCTGCATACCTGTTGCACAGCTGAAACCTAGTGTACTATCCAGAAGATCAACTGAAGATCACTAAAGCATATACTTTAAGCACCGAACTCCCTATGCACAGGACCTGGAAGCTCCCTGTGCTGCAGGCATCCCACTTCCCCAGATTTGACAGCCGCCAGATGAGAGGAGGTGCAGCAGCCGGGCGCTGAGAAGGAAATCATCTTATTTCTGCTAAGCTTCCTCAAAAAAGCTTTGGCTGTCTGGCGTACAGGAGGTTTTTTCAGTGTTGCTGCAGTGATACAGCAAGGGTGATGGCATCTCCTGTTTACAAAGTGGCCACAGCAGAGGCATTTCTGTGGCTGGGATCCTGGGCCTGACAGCAGTCTGCAGATAGCCATGGGCTTCTTGCTGAAGCAGGCCATAGACTAGCTAGAAGGAGGGCAGCTGGAGGACAAAAAGGAAGGGCCTGGCTTTAGGAAGCAGAAGGCTTCCTAAAGAATTATTCCTGAGGGACGCTCCTTCAGGACTGTTGCAGCTGTTCATTCATGTACAGAGCAACTACATTCCAGAAAGCTGGGTCTGGAACCCTAATTTTCTCTATTATCACTGAGGCATTTTTCCTGCAGAAGTGCAAAAGGAACCTGCTGTTTTCTCCATATGCACCTTTTGAACTATTGCCATAGAATACAATGCGATATAGAGAGAACTATCCTCACTGATAGCAATGGGGAGATTATTTATCCATGCACTTGCCAATAAAAAAAAAAATACTTTGCTCAAATTGTTTACCAAAACACTCCTCCAAGAAGTCTCCTACAGCATGTGCAGGCATGGGACGTGTGGCTCAGTGCAGAGACCCAATGGTGTTACACAGCTCCCATTTTGCTCAACAACCATTTAACCCACTGCCAATATTCCTCATGCTACTCATGAAAGCCCCCCAGCAGCATGGTCTGAGCCACCGAAGTGAGGAATTCCTTCCATAACTCTTTATAAAGCTCTGTTTGATGCTCAGCAGAGGTAATGCAGCCTCTATCTTAGCCGTGGCTACAAGAAAGAAAAAAAATTTTAAAGGGTATGTACCTGAACATTTATTGTGCATATTTGTCTTTAATTACTTGAGTCTTTTATTCTACAGAGAGATGCATAACTTTACTGTGAATTTTTTGAAAACTTCACTATCACATTAACTATGACAACCAATAGAACAGTAACTAGGCAAACAAAACTGAAGTTTTTAACCTAATTACAAAGAAGTGCAAAGAAACTCAGCTAGTCATATGTATATGCAGACATTTTCTCCATTAAGCAAGCCCATTAAGGGAAATGCCTGAGTAAACAACTGAACTATGCTAGCATATAAATCAATAGACCTAGTCAATAAAAATAGCCATCGCAGTGCTGACCCCCTCTATGAAAAAAGTCACTGGTGTTTCTCCTGCGGGTCTGTGGAAAAATTAATATAACATTAGTAAAACCTAGGTTTTGTTTGTCAGTACTGCCCAGGCAGGGGTTATGATGCATGATGGCAGGAGACAGGGAATAGATCACAGAGACCTCCTGCTTAAAAGTTATTGTTTTGGGTTGATAGGTTATATTTTTTATTCCAATTTAATTTTTATTTATTTATTTATTTTTCTTTCTGAAGGTGGGATAAGTTCATAATGTTCTGCAGCCTTAGCGTGTCTAAATTGTGCTAATGCAGCTGGAGGGTGACTCAGTACAACTTTTTACCCACCCATGTTGGCAGGGCAGTGACATTTCTAATGGGTTATTGCTGGACGTGCCTACTAGGGAGGTAAATTATGTGCTGAAGTACATTATAGAAAGCCAGTATGGTCTAAATGAATATTAGCTCCTCATGGTCCCAGGGCATGTGTAATGTCTGTAGGGAGCTGTTTCTTGTTCTTCCAGTGGAATTATATCACACCAAGAACAACAAGTTTCATGACTTGAAGTCATTGCTCTTGAAGCAACGCTAGTTCAATCAGCAATGAAAAGATCTTTATTGTAGGATAAGTGCAATAGGAAAAGAAAAGCAGTAGCTTTTCACTGTCACTAAATGTGCTTACATTGATAAAGCAGCGCATGGCAGCTTTGTTTTGTGCAAAGACGAGACGCTCCAATTTTGTTTGCTAGTGCATTTCTGCAACTGCAGGATAGTGAAGGAGGGCCATTGTGGCAACCATCTATAATTTCAGTCTCAGAATGAACAAAACTACTGTCCACAATAAAGAGAATGCACATTTTGTGTTTAATGGAACATTTATTTCCTTTCTACTCGTATGTCAAAATCATAGAATGGCTTAGGTTAGGACCTTAAAGAACTCCAGTCCCTCTGCCATGGGGAGGGGGCATGTGATTGTTTGTGTGCTATTGTACAGTAAATTTGTAGATTGTCTAAATTTGATTAATCTGTACAAAATCTGTCACGTTTCATAGTATCTATTATTCTTTCTGTTATCTGCTCTCTTATAATTTCCATCCATGAATGATTAGACATCTCTGAGAAGGTAATGTTATAACATGTAGAAATATTCCAAGAAAATACGGATTATTTGTATTGTGGCTTAGCGTACTATTTTTCTCCTACAAAATGGAAGTGTTTCAATTTTGGCCTGGAAGAATGATCTGCAGCACTGCAAAAAATGCAGATCCTTACAGAATGAAGATGCTCTTCACCAGAGACAAACACTGGCATTCAAAACATTATTGCCCATGTTTTGATTTTTATGTGGTCGGTAATGCCTCTGTATTAGTTCAAATGTAAAACAGAACACTTTAATGTAACACTGCACTTATCTCTCAACAAAGAGACAGAGAGTTCAGTGCATATGCTATGCCATCAGAAACAGCAGAATCTCTTATAATTTAGCACAAGCAGAAAACAAGCTATTTGCTCTTCAGCTAATGAATATCTTGTGTGGTTGGAAGTGTTCCATGAACCATGACCCTATAGTAAAATGTATTTCTTTTGCTTGTTACAGTGGTCAGTAGCTATTTCATTTTAAGCTATTGTACAGAAATCTAAAGCATGCAACTCAGCACTGCCAGTGCCTGTGGGGATGTTATGAGGCTGCTGCAAACATAACATTTGAGTCCTTTAGGGACAAGTTGTATCTTGAAGCTATTAAGCTGTGAATGAAAACTGCAGTGAAGCTTTGTGTGTTCTGATTGAACTGCTGAAAAGATGCTGGCTGATAATAATTTAACCTATGGTATATTAACACAAAAAATATGTGCAAGTGTTATTAAGGTCACGGCATAAGCTGCAGAAAGCAAGGAAAAAAAAAGTGGAAAGGTACATTTTATATTCAGTCCAAAACTGTTGTGTGTGATGTACAGTGTGACATCCAAAGTTGCTTAACATAACTCAGTATTTGCCATATCCCAATTTTATGTAACAGAACAAAGCAAAAATGTCAAATCTGTAGAGTGTACAGATTTGTGTGGCCCAATATTTAGTGGAATGTGGATCTGGGTATGGACTAGATGCAGTTATAGGGACAGAAAGAAACTTAAAAAAAAAAAAAAAAAAACAACACCCAGATGAGCCATTCTTCTATGTGTTTTTTAATAGGATTACTCTATTAGTAAAAATACATTTTCCAGTGGTAAAAACTGCTGCGTTGGCCTGATTGTTGCCTTCCTCTGATAAATACTAGGAGAATAGAAAATCTGACTTTTCCAAAAGTCCACTGGGCTACATCTATGAGGCAGAACTCCTGCCATCCATGATTTTATAAAGGTCCTGAGTCAAGTCCTAAGCCTGCAGGCTGCAAGGCAGCCACAATGTGCCTGGGCAAGTTCCCAGCCTGGACAGGGGGGAATCCACTCCCTGGGATGAGCACTGAGGGCACTGCCAGCATGTGGCAGCTTGGGCTTCGAGAGAAGCAGAAGTGCAAGACAAGTGGGGGGGAAAAAAGAAAAGGAGCCGAAAAGACCGGGTAATCAGTGTCAAAGACAGGGAAAAGCAACATGGCAAAAAACTGGGTATTACATAGCACCTCCTTCTGGTCTCCACAAATCTACCTGACAAAGACTGTACAACCAGTTTTCTCCGTCTGCAAGAACCCTTGCCTTATCCTAGGCAGACAGAAGAAAGCAGGTCAAATAAACACGCACGAGAGAATGAAAAGTTCAGATGACAAAGACAGGATGGAAAACATTTATTTGTTAGTTGTCGCTGCAGTCAGTTTATCTCCAGTTTAAATTTTGTTTCTGTTCTGTGCCTCTTGGCTCATCCACTTGACGCGCTGGTTTCCCATTCTCTGACTATCACTTGGTGGGTAAGATTCACCTCTGATTCTGCTCGGCTCAATGTTTTAGAAGGGTTTTCTGGGATTCCTGAGTAAAAGGCACAGGAGAACTATAAAATGCTGTTATTACTCTGGGCTTTAGTGAGGTCATGTATTAAGGACCTGATGTAATGGAAATAATGACAGTGACCCGCTCTTATCACATTCAGTATTTCTTATGTGGGAAGAGTCTTGACTGAAATCTTGCAGGGCTCTGCCATAAATGTAAGCATAAGGGAGGAATGTGTTAGCACATTTAAGGAGGGAAAGAAAGCATTAAAAGTATCTTAAAATCTAAATACTTAAATATTTCTTTTAAATCTATGTTTGGGCACTTACAGATGGAATTTAAAGCTGGTGAGCAATTCCAGATGTAACCACCTTCAAAAGGCGCTGGGAATACTGCAGCCCCCTCAGTCCCAGCAGAGAACTGGTCTGATATTTAGCTATGCATTCAAGTAACCTCAGACATTCAGCTCGGAAGATGCTGTCTGAAAACTGAATATTTGAAAAACCAACAAAAAAATTCCAGATCCTTTGTTAACAGCAGTTAGCCTTTTCCAAACATTGGGAGATCTATGGGACAGCTCACCGTAAATACTAGCAAAAACACGAGGAAACCAGTTTCTTCTTTCTGATGAAATAACTCCCTAAATCTTATTCCTTTGGACCAACAGTTGGCAATGCTCTCTCAGAGTTACTGCTCACTGCCAGCGTAAAAATGCTGGGGCTGATTCAGCAGCCATAGCACACTGTAAATATTGAAGCTCGTGGAAAGGAGCGCAGCGTGGGAGTAACCTTTTCCTCCCTTCTGCATACTTCCAGCCGCTTTATGCCCTTTTGCACAGTTGTGAGCTCTCAAACTTGAAGCAGAGAGCTGCTGAAGGCTCTGGAGGACTGTTGGAGGGGGAGCTGGGCAGGTGCTGTCGTTTGCTGTGCTGCCAAGAGGTTCAAAGGTGCTTTACTTCAGCTGCAGTGTGTGGAGTGGCGCCCGGTGAGATCCCTGCTTGTGCTGCCCAGGGCTGAGCATGAAACTCACTGGCTGATGGGAGGTGGGGATTTTTCCACTCTGAAGAAATCCTGCAGCCCAGGGACAGTGAAGGCTCAGGGATGCATCCCTGCTGGGGCAGGCAGAGGCACTCGAGCTACTTGGCAGCAAATCTTTTGTGCAGGTGCAGAGAGCAAAACAGATTCTCCTTGAGATTTATACATCAGTGAGCATAAAATATCCTCCTGCCTTGCATGAGTGTCTGAGCTTTGGGCCTTCTTTTCAAGGCTTAATATTCTGTGGAGAACAAGGGAGCCAGTGAAATGTTTCCTCTGCAGTGCCTGCTGGCTGGTGTCTGAAGTAGATAATACCACCCAAATGAGTGTGTTGTATCTCTGCCCGCAGACTGCTGAATTAACAGTGGTGATAATACATCACAGGCATTCATTTCCTGTCTGCTCGTTGAGGAGATGATATGCATTTGCTGTAGATTAAAATACCACAGCAAGAAGTAAACCAATCCAAATGGATCACCAAATTCACTCAAACACCACTAAAATGTACTCGTGTGACATCAGTCCCCCTGGTTTTAGCCTGGCCCTGGTCTTGTGGGTTTTGTTAATAGAGCTCATGCCATTTTCCACAGCTGTGAAATGGTGAAAACAGAACAAAATACTGACACATACTTTGTGTCAGTATAATTTGGTGGTATAATTGTGCAGATCTTAAAAATGGCACTCTTGGCCAACATTACTACAGTACTGCATTTTCCAGACCCAGGTTTAGCTTTCTGTAATGCTAAACTGAAAAATGACAATGGCTTTAAGCATGCTGGCATTTCAACTGCTCCACCTGAGGTATTCCTACAGGAAAAGGATATCTTTCCCATCACAGGACCAACCACCAGAACAGTTCTAGTGAATTTCAAGATGTACAGACAGGGGTTACAAATTCCAAACTGAACGTGTTTGGTGACATGGACCAATTGGGTACAGCCACTGCTACAGGACAAGAACCAACTGAAAATTCCAGGAGAGGAATGTAAGTAACTTCTACTTGGATTTCATTAAAGCTTGAAAGACCACACTGCTTCAGCATGAAGGGTTAGGTTACGTCCAGGAATAAAGTACTTTTTCTACAAGTTAAAATGTTTGTCTTGTGTTTTGTTGTTGTTCCTGTTATTTGTTTGGTTTTGGTTTTGTTTTGTCTTTTTTTTTTTTTTTTTTTTTTTTTGTAAAGGTCTATCTGATATTCTCTAGAGAAAATAAAAAACAGAGTGTGCAGAGCGTGTGTGTGGTTTTACAACAGGAAGATAAAAGGAAACGTTCAGAGCATGCTAATCATTAGTGCTCAACAGGAGAGAGCAGAAGTAGATTTATTTATGCAGTATAAAATGCAATCTGTGTTTGTGCTGTTGTAGAAGAGCTCACTCAGCTTCCCTCCATCACCAGAACCTGTCCCAGAGGAATAGACACCTCGGCCCATGGAGAGGGGCATACAGCACAGAGCATCCACCGTGCCAACAAAAACACAAGGCTCTGAGGTCACAGCTCTGAGCAGACAAGACCAAGGACCAAAGGCACAACTGTCCCACGTCCAAGGGCAACCCTGACCAGGAATGGGTGGCTGTCTGCTCACAGAGCAGCTACACGTGGTTTGAGTAACCAAGGTCACTGAGTTGGACTCATGACCCAGTGATTGGAGTCCTCGCCCTACTCTGAAAGGAAGTAGCAATCATCCCAGGCACTTATAAGACTCTTTTCTCTCTCGCTCCCCCACCATATGTAAAAAACATGCTTTTGTGACCAGGTAGACACCTTCTATTCTTCTGAGAAAAAAAAAGAAAAAAAGATTAAAAAAGCAAACATGCGTGCAGTCTTTCATATCCATCACCTCCAAGGCAGATTGCATGAAGCACCATGCTGGCTCTCATCATAATTTCAAGTAGTAATTGAGTCATATTTCATCACGTAAATGCACACTTAAAAGCACTTTATCACAGTTCTTACTGTTTCTGCACAGTTTTATCTCTATGCTATCACTCTATTGCTTTGGTGGGTGCATTTAATGCAAGGGAATCCCCACCTCTATGACTGTGCTATCATCTTGTGTTTTCAAAATTAGCACTTAGTTATGCTTCACGTGAAATATAGTGTGAAATCCCTGTGAAAAGATAACTATTTGCAAGAGCAACAGAATGTGGAGGAGAAAACAGAGAGGGGAGGAGAGCCACAGTTTGCTGATGTGAGATTGTTGGCTGCTTGAGAGCTTACATCTTTTTATTGGCAGTGTATCCTTCCTTCCTGCTGTATTTACTGTCTGCAGCCCTCAGGATCAGGTGGAACCTGGAAAACTTGGGCACGTAAGCATAAACTTTGAAGAAGTATTCTAATACTTTTTGTATTAAACACTTTTTTATTAAACTCAAAATGTATGAAACTTGTAACAAAATTTGGATGATTGTACTATATGCTCCAAGATTCTCTTTTTACAGATATTATAATTTGTACAGTATCAGCAGCAGGGCAAATGGTACTCCATAAAATCACCTGGGGCCACTCTGGCTAAAGGAAAAATAATATACTTTTTCCCCACTGTACTTATTACACTTTAACTTTTGGTTAGCTCTGAAGAGCTCAAGAAGTTGGACCAGATGATCTATTGGTCCCTTCCAACTGAACTATTCCTTTCCATTCTATGCTATTCTATGATTTGATTAGACTCTACTCTACTCTACTGTTTGAGCTTTCTATGCATTCTTCACAGAATTGCCAGGGTTGGAAGGGACCTCAAGGATCATGAATCTCCAACCCCCCTGCCACACGCAGGGCCATCAACCATTCCACCTAATGCTAGACCAGGCTGCCCAGGGCCCCATCCAATCTGGCCTTGAACACCTCCAGGGACGGGGCATCCACAACCTCCCTGGGCAGCCTGTTCCAGTACCTCACCACTCTCTCCGTAAAGAATTTCCCCCTGACGTCCAATCTAAATCTCCCCTCAGCTTAAAACCATTTCCCCTTGTCCTGCTGTCACTCACCCTTTCAAAGAGTTGATTTCCCTCCTGTTTGTAGGCTCCCTTTAGGTACTGAAAGGCTGCAATGAGGTCACCCCACAGCCTTCTTTTCTCCAGGCTGAACAAGCCCAGCTCCCTCAGCCTGTCCTCATAGGGGAGGTGCTCCAGTCCCCTGATCATCTTTGTGGCCCTCCTCTGGACCCTCTCCAACAGCTCCCTGTCTTTCTTGTACTGGGGGCTCCAGACCTGGACGCAGTATTCCAGATGGGGCCTCACAAGAGCAGTGTAGAGGGGAACAATCACCTCTGTCCCTGCTGGCCACCCCTCTTTTGATGGAGCCCAGGATACCATTTGCCTTCTGAGCCGCAAGGGCACACTGCTGGCTCATGTTAAGTTTTTCGTCTATCAAGACCCCCAGGTCCTTCTCCACAGGGCTGCTCTCAAGGACTGCTCCTTCCAGTCTGTAGGGATGCCTGGGATTCCTCCAGCCCAAGTGCAAAACTCTGCACTTTGCCATGTTGAACCTCATCAGGTTCACCCGGGCCCACCTTTCTAGCCTCTCGAGGTCCCTCTGAATGGCATCCCGTCCTTCAACCATGTCAACCACACCACTCAGCTTGGTGTCGTCAGCAAACTTGCTGAGGGTGCACTCGATTTTGTCATCAGTGTTATTGATAAAGATGTTAAAGAGCACCGGTCCCAAGCAGACCCCTGGGGGACGCCGCTCGTTACCGGCCTCCACCTGGACATAGAGCCATTGATGACCACCCTCTGTCTGCGGCCTTTCAACCAGTTTCTTATCCATCGAGTGGTCCACCCATCAAATCCACATCCCTCCAGTTTGGAGATAAGGATGTGGTGGGGGACCATGTCAAAGGCCTTGCTCAAGTCCAGGTAAATGACATCGGTCGCCTTTCCCTTGTCCACCGATGCCGTCACTCCATCATAAAAGGCCACCAGATTGGTCAAGCATGACCTTCCTCTGGTGAAGCCGTGCTGGCTGCCACGGATCACACGCCCTTTCCTCATGTGATCAAGCATGTCATCCAGGATGATCTGTTCCATGATCTTCCCAGGCACAGAGGTGAGACTCACCGGCCTGTAGTTCCCGGGGTCCTCCTTGCTCCCTTTCTTGTAAATGGCAGTGACGTGACCCTTCCTCCAGTCATCCGGGACCACACCTGACAGCCACGACTTCTCAAATATGATGGAGAGCGGCTCGGCAACCACCTCAGCCAGCTCCTTCAGAAGCTTCAAGTCATTATTTACAATTATTCTGAATATATTTCTCTTTAGTGATTCTGGATTACAGAATATGACAAAAAATCTTTAAAATGTTTCTGTGGGAGATTTACACGAATGCCATTGAAAAGCAGGGAGTTTTTTTGTCTATAGTGGTATCTGCAGTGATTCAGACAAGAGGTCTGACCTTGTGCTGTCTAAGAGCAGACGTTAGCTGCTCCTCAGGTGAAAAGGATTACAGAAGAGAGTGGTGTTTCTCTAATTACACTTTCCTTTAGCTTTCAGCAATCTCCGACACAGGGAAATTAATAATCCTTGAAAAAATATCTTCCTGCAAATTTGTCCAATAGCTTCTTGAACGTAGTTATTCACCTGACTTTCACACCTTGCAGCAATGCATGCTAACATTTCAGTTTTTCAGTGTATAAAGTTTTTCTTTTTTTTTGCTTCAAAGCTTTGAATACTGAATGCATTGACTGCTCCCTGATTCCTGTGTCTGTGCTACCTGTGGTTTTAAAGACTTATGTCAAAGCTGGTGTGCCTGTTTGAAGATGACAAGGCATTGTCTTTTCATACAGTTTGCTCTCAATACTGGCTTGCTATGACATCGTCATGACCATGGTCAGATATTGTCATCAGAGACACATCATCTCCTGTACCAGATTCTGTTTCTTTAAGGTGGGAACCAAAAATAGCATTTGGTATTCAAGATGCAACTACACCATGAATTTCTGTAACACATAATGTTTTCTGATTTGTTCTCTGGCTGTTTTCCAACAACCCCCAGTTTTGCATTTCTGACCAATACCATTACTGTTGTCCACATTGACTTACAGCCCCGTTACTTCCTTTTAACTCCTTTGACATGGCTTTACACACATCTGTGCTAAGTGGAACAAGGAACTGATACAAATAAAGGACAACACCACAACCACCTGTTATTAATGTCCTGTTTTCCAAATTATTCCTCTAGCCTGGTTTATGACAGGTACCTGCAGGTGCTGTAAGAGTTATTGAGTATTGGAAAATACTTGAAGTAGCTACAAAGTTAACAAAACCACACTGTTAATTTTTTCAAGAATGATAGATACATTGTGATATACGTTGAATAATTGTGTTAGCAAGTCAAAAAGACTTCTACACATCCTTAGGAAATATGTATATTTTTATTTTGGACTATGACAAATACACTTTGTACTGCATTTGTAGCTATGAGGCATTGAAGTTACATATATACTGTACTTGTTAACATATGTCTGCAGTAGGAAATAATGGGAGCAATAAAAACAATGCATAGCTATTGTTGACTCACTGGCAAAAGTCATGATTGCATATGTAAATGGATAGCATTTCAAAAGAGGAAAAAAGTGTATTTCTATAGAAGAAGGCGGGAAAATGAATATGCAAATGTTTTGTATCTTCATGTATAAATTAATTATGCTGTTCAAATGTTTCACTGCTCAGTCTTAGCAAGTTGTTTCACAGAGAAGTGTTTCAATTTTTCTTCAGATCTCAGTGGCAGGTGAGGAAAGAAAACGGGAAAAGATAACCACATTTCCTCCAAGATCTGACTTCTTTTTACAGATCTGTGTGGGACATTCCCTTGTTATTGACATTTCAGAAGAAAAATCTAAAATACTCTTGAATGGATGGCACTGATACGAGCACTTTCCCCACCCTTCCTGCTGCCACCTCCATGAGATCACACAGCTCAGAGTGCCTTCAGGGTTCCTCTTCTCCTCCCTGGGCTGTCAGCACCACGATGCAAACTTGGCCACCCCAGTGCTGCTGGAAGACTACAGACTGCCTGCCCTCAGGGCTGCTCAGCACTTGGAGAGCCTCTGAAATAGATATTGCAGAGTGCTTTTTGGGCAGGCGTCCTCTCTGGATGCTGCTGTTTCAGAACAGGAGGGCTGTAATCCATATTCAGAGGTAATTCTGTAACAGTGTGGCTGCACAGAGGCTTAAACCAAAATAGCGATTCAAAAATAATTGCTCTGGAATAATAATTAGAACGCTCATTTCTGCATCAAACATTCAGGAATACCTCTTCCATTGTATTTCCACACGGAGACGAGCCCTGAGCATTCTGCCATCTGTGTTTTCCTCAGTCAAGTGAGGAAAAATCCTTTAGCCAAAGTCTTGGGAAATAAACTGAAAACCACTGAAAAATAAAAAGCTGCAGTTGTTTTGACAACAAATCAGTCAAAGGTATCACACTCTATTTTTGGTGCCTGAAGAGATGAATTCAGAAGCTGTAGCTCCTGTTGCGTCACTGAGTTACTCATTGCTTTCAGCTTGAATAAAGATGATTCATGGGCATTTAATTGCAAGGAAGAGAAATGCCACTTAGGATTCTGAAGTAATAGAGTTGTTTATTTATTTGGCATTGCATTTCAGGCTGAGCTTTACAGGTATTGATTTGCTCTAGAGGGGCCAAACCAAAAAGTCCTGGCTGTTCAGACTCTGGTCAGCTGGCACCTTACTGCAAGCTGGGTGGAGAGACAGGCAGCAGGCAGGGCCTGGCTTAAACCTGGGCTCCCCAGCAAGCAGGATGGGCACAACCAATTTAAAGCACACCACTCATGCTGAAGCAGAGCTCGCTGAGCATCTACAAGGGGTGGGCAGGGTGGGCAGAGTCAGTCCTGTGCCCTCAGGCCTGGAGGATGCTGCCCAGGGGACATGCATGAGTGAGTGCAGCCCAGGGACGTGTCAGCTGGAGCAGAAATGGCCCTGGGCTGAAGGAGCCAGTGAGTTGTAGTTATATAACAGTAAGGAGCACTGTCAATTGAGTACTACTTCTAGTAATAAAATGTAATGATGGGTGTCAGAAATCATGAGGGGAATGGTATTTCTGCTTTGAGCAGCGATAATGCTTCTTCTGCAACCAGGATCCTTCAGGAACAGGGAAGATTGCTTTGCTCTCAAGTGTGCTCACATCCTGTGGTGCTAAAGGCTCTCCTGACTTCACAGAATCATTGAAACACAGCATGGCTTGGGCTAGAAGGGACCTTAAAGATCATCTAGTTTCAACATCCCTGCCATGAGCAGAGTTCTCACCCACAGCCTATCCAGGGCCCCATCCAACCTGGCCTTGAGAACCTCCAAGGATGAGGCACCCACAACCTTTCTGGGCAGCCTGTGCTAGTGCCTCACCATCCTCTGAGTATTGAATCCTAACATCCAACCTAAATTTCCCCTCTTCTAGTTTAAAGGCATTTCTCATCGTTCTATCAGTATCAGACCATGTACAAAGTCGGTCACTCTCCTGCTTATAAGCTCCCTTTAATACCTGAAGGTCACAATGTGGTCTCCCCAGAACCTTCTTCAAGCTAAACAGGACTGGCTGTGATAAAGAACAGTATACAGCAAAGCTAGGAAGACCTTTGTGTTCAAGACTGAAAGGGAAGGAGCTGTGCCCATCAGAAGGCTGATGCTAGGCTGTTGTGTCCAGTAGTCACTGCTACAAGACCAAAGCATAGCAGATAAACAATGAGGCCTTCTGTTAATTCCCTTACTAGTACTGGCTAAAAATAGGCCTCTGCTATTTGTAGCAAAGAGATAAATACAGGATGAGTACCAACGCATAAATTACTGTTATGAATTATAAATTAATGGGTGTTGAAAATGAATAAATTATAGATATTAAATAATTATGCAAATTATATTCTTTCATCTGATCATTCATTCTGTGGAAACACATACACAGTATCTTTGCAGACGGACACGGTGCAGGAACTGTCCTATTGATGTACAACCTGTAAGCACTAGAAGTAAACAAACTTCTGTTATAAATGACACAGCCTTCTTGCAGGAACCTCAGAGCTTTTCTTACTATTAAATAACTTCTTAAGGTGGCTCCATGGGAATATCAGAGCCACAGAATGGCTAAAGTTGGAAGGAATATCTGGAGGACACCTCCGTCCGTATATGAAGGCAGCTCCAAAAGTATAGAATCATAGAATCACAGAATGGCCTGGGTTGAAAAGGACCTCAGACATCATCTGGTTTCAATCCCCTTGCCATGGGCAGAGTCACCAACCACTAAACCAGGCTGCCCAGAGCCACATCCAGCCTGGCCTCGAATGCCTCCAGGGATGGGACATCCACAACCTCTTTGGGCAACCTGTTCTAGCACATCACAACCCGTTGACATTCAAGGCTTGCTGAACATTTATGGAGACCAAACAGTGGATGTGAGCACACTGAGGTGGTGGGTGGTGCATTTCAGCAGTGGTGATGTTGTAAAAGACGAGTCATGTTCCAGACAGCTGTGCAGAATTTTTACGAGCACAGCATGCAGGCTCTTGTTCATTGCTTGCAAACATTTGTAGCTAATGGTGGTGACTATGTTGAAAAATAGTATTTTATAACTGAGAATTTGCTCTATCAAACAGTATCATTGTGCTCTTTATACCTGTTGTAACTTCCATGAAAATAAATAGGAGGCATTACTTTCAAAGCAACCTCCGTATATAGATGCACAATATGAGGCAAAGAACTGGCGATGCAAATATGAGATTCAAGGCCTCCCTTTTCTTAAGTTTCATGTGCCAGTTTTGCTGGTGGTAGCAATGTGTTCCCATGCTCAGCTTAAAAAGTAGCTTACTTTTTTGTTATTACACAATTAGGGGCATCTTGTTCCCTCCAGCTGCTGTAGGCTCTGTGGTCAGAGGACCTTTGGTCTCTGCATGGGAGACTCCTTCAGTCTTTCCTGTGGTACGGGAAGACAGCGGCCCTGTTCCCAATACTCTGCTGAAGCACTGCTTTGCAGAAGGGTGCAATCCAGCACATCTATCTTTGTTTTTCAAGCCGGTCACATACAATCATCCCTGGGTTTTATGGCTGTTCTGGCTGCTTTTTATTCAGATTAAATGAGCAAACAATTAAATATCCTGCTGTTCAGTCAGACCTAAAACAATGGTGGTGGCTGCCAAAGGCTAGACTGAATGTAAACACTAACACTGGGAATTAATTAGTTCAGGGGTTTTGTATGTGTGTGTCTGCAAGAGCAGGCAGAATTTCAGCAGAAAACTGCACAGACAGGAAAAGTTGCATTTAAGTCAGAAAGAAAAACAGGAGACCACCTTTTCAACAGAACGCTAGTTGAAGGACAGGTTTGGAAGTATGAAAAGGCAACTGGTAACTGTGATCTTTGTGCTCATGGGGACATTATTCACCAATAAACATGACTGCATCCAAGGAATAACAGACTGTCATCATTTTCTCCTACTGACAAGAATGAAGAAGTCAAGGTTGCCCAAGGCCCATCCAACCTGGCCTTGGGCACCTCTAGGGATGGGGCATCCACAGCTTCTCGAGACAGCTTGTGCCAGTGCCTCACTGCTCTCTGAAGAAAGAATTTCTTCCTAGCATCTAACCTAAATCTCCCCTCTTTAATTTAAAGCCATTCCTCATTGTCCTATCACTTTTAGGCTGTGTAAAAAGTCAGTCATTCTCCTGTTTACAAGCTCCCTTCAAGCAGTGTACCAGCATCTTCCATTCTCCAAGCTAAACAAGCTCAGCTCCTTCAACTTATCTTCATAATAGAGTTGCTCCAGCCCTCCGATCACCTTTGTGGCCCTCCTATGGACTCATTTCAACAGCTTTGCATTCTTCTTGTGTTGGGGTCTCCTGACCTGGACACAGCACTCCAGATAGAGCCTCACAAGGGCAAAGCAAGGGGGCAATCACCTTCCTCTCCCTGCTGGCCACCCTTCTTCTGATACAGCCCAGGATACAGTTGGCCTCCCAGGCTGCAAGAGCACACTGCTGGCTCACGGCCAGCTTTTCGTTCATCAGGACCCCTTCTCTGCAGGGCTGCTCTTAATGAGTTCTTCTCTCAGTCTGTACAAGAACCTGGGATTGTCCTGACTCAAGTGCAACACCTTGAATCTCATTAGGTTCATGTATGCCCACTGTTCAACCCTGTCCAGGTCTCTTTGGATGGCATTTCTTTCTCCTGTTGTATCAACTACACCACTCATCTTGTTATCATCAGAAAACTTGCTGAGGGTGCACTTGATTCCACTATGTCACTGATAAAAATGTTGAAGAAGACTGGTCCCAAGATGGACCCCTGGGTCCACCTCATGTGACTGGCCTCTACCTAGACATAGATCCACTGACCACAAGTTGCTGTAAATTAATCTAATGCTCTTGATAAAAATAATTAAAATATGTTGTCTGTTAATTAGAAATAAGAAACTTATTGATATCTCTTCTATGAGGACTGCTGAAGCCATCTCTTGCACTGCTGGAGACTTGCAGCACAGACACAGCACTGACTGTAGCACAGCTCAATGCACAGATTTATGAATCTCTCAGCTGTGTACAGCAGAAACTTTTAAACTCTTCTTTTGCTGATAGCAGCGATGGTGAAGAATCTTCTGCTGATATGTGAGATTTTTAGCTGTATTGCTTGCTTGTTGAAATGAAACTGCTGCTGATACAAAAACCTTTCAAATGAAACTGGGGTGAGGTAACTTGAAAATAGGATGATTTCCCCATCTTACCAGGTATCCTGCCTATACCTATAACACACTAGTCATGTGCAGCTAATGGGAATTAAAGCATAGATAGCAGGAGCCAACCCCACCTCCTGAAGGAAGGCTGAAGAACTGTCCATCCAGACCCTGTCTCCTCTCCAAGAAGAGCAATGACCAGCCCATGACTGATTCAGGAGCAGATGTGTTAATCATCACTGTGAGATGTCAAATCACCAGCTGGTTACTATATTTTTCTATGCTAGTATGCAAAGCATGCTCATTAACAGAGACTTTAAGCATCCTGGCCTCTATCATCCACAGTCATCTTTACTTCATAAAATGGCAACTCTCCTGGCAACAACAACTTTTCTGCAGGGCCAAGCTGAGGTTAATTACTAGTTGTAAGCTTATTGAGTTTCAGTGGGTTAAATAGCTTCTGGTAGTTACTGTTTTTCAGCTTCAAAATGGATCAGCTGCTTGAACGTACTGCAGAACAAGGGACCACTCATTATTATGAATACATAACTGTAACTTTAAGTAGCAGTGATGGCTGGATTGTTATTACTGAAATGTAATGAAAAACAGAGGATGAGTTTTAAGAGGAGTAAATACACAGTAAATCCTAAAGTAATCCCTGGAACAAGTATTACTATACAGAAGCTTTCATTTTCTCTTCCATATTCCCAAATCTAATTATATTTTGCTAATTCTTCTCATTTCCCACATTCCTACTCTGTTTTCTTTCCTCCTCATTTCTACTGGAAACTTTCTGCATCCATGCACATCTCTTTCCAGTAAACAGGAAGGAAATACCACGGTCCTTCATTTTACTGCATTTTTTTATTTTATTTTTGCATTTTACTTCATGGTGAAATCAGGACAAAATACAGAAGGGAGGAAATAAGGAGATGCACTTCAATTTCTGCTAACTTATTGCACGTCTTAAGTTCTCCTTTTACTGATTTTCAGAATTACTCTGTGTTCACACTGCTGAATGTCTGACATTTATGTTTCTGGTTGATTCACACACATTCCAATTAATATAAATAATAAAGGAGAGAACTCAGGCGTGAAGCTACAGAAGTTTACAAGTTGCTTTCAAATGTTTATTACTTTGCTAAAACCTGGATGCTGTAATCAGCTTCACAGATTATTTCTTGCATTTATAATGCTCCACTGACAATAAAATGTGAAAGAACTGCCAGACTGGAAGAGGTATTATCTATGGAGAAGATCCCAATGTTAACATATGTCAGTGTTCCTGTTGTTGGTGAAGATAAAGCAGCAATATTGCAAGCCTCAAATGAGCAGTTTTTCTGCAAGTTGAAAACATCTTGCTGATCAAAAATTGTATAGGGCTGTATCTGAGGAGCACATTGTCCCACAGTAACTAATTTTTGCATGCAGTACCCAGCAGTATCAACCACTCAAGTGATTCAATCTAGCAATCACTCAACTTCTCCAAAAAAAAAATAAATAAATAAGGAAAGCATATAGTTAGTCATAAAAATAATTAGCAGCTTTATCTGAGGAAAAAAAACCAAACACTGTATGTAGTATTACAGTATGAAATGACAGTGAAGAAGAGCTTTCCTACTGCCCCCAACATGGCACAGGGTCTGTAAGGAGGATCCACTTGAAATATAAGGAAGAGGAAACTTCAGTACCTGATATTTCCCTTCTTCACTTAAAAAAAATTACGTCTCTTACTCTAGCATAAATTGGATTCAGAAGGCTTGTTTATTAGTTTGTAGCTTTTGATCCATAAGACTGTTTTTATCTCACTTCCATATTACCCAGCAGATGGCCAAGGAAAGTCTCTACTGGTTGTAGCAAGCTCACAGTACCTACATGTCTTTGCTCAACACAATGGATCTGCGGAGTGCCAAGCAGGCAGCCCCATAAGGACAAGAACTCTACTTTTCCTAGATAGTTTGCAGATTAAGGATAGCTCCTGCCCCTGATTGTATCCTACACACCCTTCCTGAGCTGGCCCCACCATGAGCAAGACTGGACCAATATGTGCTGTGGTGTGTTGTCAGTTAAACATGTATGAAAACATATGCATTGTATCAGTTCCGTGCAGGTCATCAAACTTTTCACTGTCTTTACCAGTTCATACCATGATCAGAATTTCTGGAATAAGTAAACACTCCTCAATCATTTCCATCTGTAAGAAACTGGTCTCAGAAGGATATGATCATTTATTCCAAGTTCTTGAGCCCTGAGCAACAAGTTTAATTTGTTTCATGTTACACTAGATTGCAAAGCAGCCTAGGCTTTTATACAGAATTCCATATTAAGAGGAATTTATATGTATTCAGATCAAAACATCTTCAGTCTGCCATTCAGTCAGGGAAGACAATACCTATTTTTCATATTCTCCTGATATCAGTTTAAAAGGCCATAGCATAATGGACAGAAATATAGATAGAATCTGCTTTCCTACCACCACAAGTCATCAGTGATGACAAGTCCACTGACAGACAATTCAAGTATTCTCTTAAGTCTTTCATCCTCAGACCAATAATTCACTGCTTCAGCATACCTACTTCATTGGTAGTATGAAATATCCAGAGACACTACAATTTTATTCAAAGAGTGGTGCCATCAAAGACTGTTTTAAAGCAACTTTCTCATACTGCTGGGACAATATCTCAACACTGTATCTTTTCACTGACCTTCATTCTTCCCAAAGGCAATCTTATCCTAACAGCTCCTTGTTGGTAGAGGTGACACCAGTTAACATAGCTTCTCTAATCCAATTTGCACACTGCTTCAGCACTGTCTGCAGAACTGTGCTTCAAAAGGAGTGCCAGGTCTTCTTTCAGGGCTGGTGGTCTACCAGCAGGCAGCCTAATGCTGGCTCAGGGGAAAGCAACAACAGAAATCTTCCCCCAAAAATTCTATTGCAAGGTGAAACTTCTGACTTCTTCCTCTAACTGGAAGAGGATTTCAGCCTTGGCCTTTCAGCACAGATTTTACCTGGGGAATTTTCACATGTCAAACATGCCGTGTTGTGTTCCAATCTTAGAATTTTCTTGGATTTTATGCAGGTATGTGGTTACAGATATTTTAACAAATTACCCTCCAGAAAGGGTAACTTCCTTATGGAGTGCCACAACCAAAACATCAGAGTGCAGGCCAAAGGAAGACTTAAGCAGAAATTAATTTAGGTAGAACAGTATTTGGAGCTAATCCCAAAAGCAGGATCTTGGTTTTTTAATTGTAGCACAGCTGTTCACATCAGTGTGCCAGAAACAAAAAACATCAAGGAGTCGAGAAGAGCAAGAGTACAGTCTCAAGGGGTAGCATAAGGAAAATATGTATTTGGAAATAATCTGTAAGAGTTTGTAATAGTCACAGCATTTAATTAATCTAAAATATACTCAACTTCTAAGAAGGGGAAGTCTCCAAAAGTCATATGGGTAGTACACATCCCTAATCCTACATGTTCTCATTGGAAGCCCTCCTCAAAATGTTAGGGGCTTCCAGTTCACACCCCAACAAGACCAAAGCCTACCTTGAGGCAGCAACAGTTTTCTTTAAGGCAATAAGATACAAGTGCCTCCCTTCACGTCAAAGCATGCTACTAAAAGACAGATATCACCTGTTATCCTCAAGGGAACTAGCCTTTATAAACCCTAACATAAATGAGGACATCAACTCATCAGTGATTAACGTGCTACTTTCATTCAGCTGCTTTACAGTAATTGCCCAAAGACATTTCTTGAACCCAAAGGGAAATACAAGATAATTTTAGATAGCTTGCTTGCTTTCCCCTTAAAGTTGAACAACATCATATTTGTCATGGAGTAAAATTGTCCAGATTAGCAGCTGCTAAGACATCATAAATTCACAGGGTATTGTACTTCCAGTTCCATAATCCTGAGAGCATCATCATGCTCAGAGGCCTGATGAAACAATAGGAACAGGTTATTCAACAGCTGAATTTAATTAGGATTCCAATCAGAGTGGAACAAGGGAAATAAACAACTAATAATCTTATGCTAAGTAATCAGGATAATTAAGTTAACATTCATATTTATATTTAGAAACTATGTGCAGCTGTGTCAGATGACGAGGTTATTTTCTCCAGCATATTCTTTCTTACGAGCTACCTTCTCCATTTTGCATTTTGAACTTAATCTGTGGTCCAAGAGCTGTTGGATGGTCTCCTTCTGAGATTGATATCTTCATCAGAGTGAATAGGAGTCAGCCAGGATACTTTAAGAAGCACCATCTTTGCTAGCCTGCTCCCTTGACTGAGAGGGGCTGGCGGCAGGGAGCTAGTAGAGGGGACTGTCTAGGGAGCAGAAGATGGGAAGTCTCTTATCTTCTAGCTAATAGTGGGAATGGCATGCTTCTCCTCAAACTTGCTGGAATAGAAATCTCAAGAAGAGAGGGGATGTTTTCCAGGGCTGTTTTAGGAAGGTCACATGTCTGGATAGGGAATATTGGAAGTAGCTCTTAGTTTCCCCAGTTTTCCTTTTTTCTTGCTTCTTTGTTCCTCTTTTTCTGCTTGGTAAAAATCATGACGTGAGTTGGTAATGTGTGCTTGCAGTTCAGAAAGCCAGCTGTATCCTGGGATGCATCAAAAGAAATCTGGCCAGCAGGTTGAGGAAGGGATTGTTCCTCTGTACTCTGATCTTATGAGACATCATTGGGAGAACTACATTCTGCTGTTGGGCCTCCAGCAAAATAAGGAGGTTTGGATTAGACATTGGGAACAAATGCTTCACAGTGTGGTGGGATAGATTGCTCAGAAAGGGTAAGGATTCTTTATCCCTGGAGGTGTTCAAAGCAAAGTTGAATGTGGCTTTTGGGAACCTCATCTAGTGGAAGGATTTGGTACTAGATTATCTTTGAAGTCTGTTCCAACCCAAAACACTCTATGATTCCATTATTTGTTCTGTCATTGTATCCTTGTGCTGGCACATCACTGTATTTCTTCTCCCACTCTGAAGCCAGACTCTTTGGTCTCTGGGCCATCATGCAGGTGGTGGACAGAGTCTGGGCTGACATGAAGACACGTGTGCTGGAGCAGCTGATGCTCTGGTTGTAGGTCTGGAGACAGCAGGTGGTTTACTTGTCTTTAGTCTCAGGCTTCAAATGCTGTGATCAGAATCAGTAGCATAATTATATATGCTTCTTGGTTTTATCTTTCTTCTCCTTCCTCTTAAATCTTCTACCATCTAAGCTGAAACCACGTTATTGCTCTCTTTCAAGTTTTCCCTTGTTTTTATCATCTTGGTATTGTAGTGTTTTGTTCTTTTTTTTTTTTTTCCTCCACATTGCCTTTTTCTTCCAGACCTATTGAAAATATATTTCATCCATGAACTGAGCACCACAGCCACGGCACAGCAGATCATACTTTGCATGGGGTCCTCCCAGTGGTATCCTCTCTTTCCTGAACTAGTTAATTCAAGAAAATTAATATTTTGGAAGATTTTTTATTGCATAGGTAGATAAATTTATGGTTGAATCAGGTGACTGTTTTCCTGGTAACAGCAAGAATTATGGAGCAAACACCTGTGCTCAGGGTTCCCAGCTTCTTTCCCTGCCAGGGTGCTGATGAAAAGCTTTATTTCCTCTTCTCAGAGTCATGTTCTAGTTCCTGTTCTGACTTCAATGTCTCTAGGCTTTCTGCTCTGCTGTTTTTTCCTGTTTCCCTTCATAAAGCAGCAGCTCAGACTTCATCTGAATGTGCCTCCCCTGTACCTTTGTTGTGGGCCTGCGCTCAGGGTGCTTTTCTTTCTTCTGCACCACCCCACAAAACGCCTTTACCATTTCTTGTTACTGCTTTAAAGAAGCTGTGGCTTTGGCACATCAAAACATAGCAGGATTTCAGTATGACTTTGGGAGACTGGATGTTTGTTGGCACTCCTCAGTAGCTCCAAGTCTTCATCACGTGGCAGTTGGAATGCCTTTTTTATGACAATATTAGCAAGAAAAGTCTTCCATTTTGAGTTCAATACATGACCATATGAATATATTAACATATATAAAATACAAGGGTGTGAACTGGGTAGTTTTCTTTGTGTACATAAGACCTGTTGGATTGACAGCAAAGACATGGTTGGTGACTAGGAGAAGTAAAACCCTGTGATCTTGGAACACATGGGCTTGATGACCTGTAAGCTTTCTGGCTCAGTTGGTACACAGTGGCTCCATCATAGCAGTGCCTTAAGGAAGGGTGCACTGTTTGTAAAGTTCTGAGTAAAAGAAAGGTGCAAGTCGCTATCTTCACTTTGGTTACTTTTTACAGGAGTGCTATTTACTGTAGGTGAAATAGCTGGTGAGGAAGTTACATATGGAAGAATCTTTCCTTATTGTTGGTTGGATTTAAAGGTACTGACAGGTCTCCTTTCACTGACTTATGCAACCAGTATATCTAGAGGTCAGCACTGAATATCCAGATTAACCTGAGACAGGAAGTGGAGAACAACAAATATCACAGATTTAGTGAAAGACTATTTACAAAATGTTAAATAGCAACTTATAAACAGTCCTGATTCCCCTAGCACTGTGATGGGATCTCAAAGACTCTGATTTTAAAGCAGTTTCCTCAGTGTCACCTTCCAAAGCTCTTAGAAAACTTCAAATTGGGAAATGAGACTGTGGTATCCAGCTCCTGCTTTTCTTCATTTTAATACTATTTTTCACCAATAACATCTACTTTGGTGGTGATAAGAGCTCCGTGTAGGACCTCTCTTAATGTTACTTTACTTGGGAGGGATATCCCTGCCACAACACTTTTGTCCAGACACTTAGTATTTTGTTTTTAGGGATCACATTTGATTCCCAGGAAATAGCTTGGGCAAAAATATTGTATGAAGATGGTTCCTTTAGTGGGAACAATGACTGGGTGGAGGTTTTCCTGGGAGTGATGAGATTTATGTCCTGGGGAGGATATAATGCACATCTCACTCCAGAACCCTGAACCTACTTTAGGAAAAACAACTGAAGAGCCATTTACCTAAAGAGCTTGCGAAGTATTTCTTGAGCAGAATGTGTTTTTTTGGTACTTTCAAAGTAATGCTTATCACTGCATTTGCTTCTTTCTGAAGCAAAATACTCAGAATTCTCTAGGAAAAAAAAAGCAGCTAATAATTAATTATTACACAAAAAGTAATGTGGTGGTTGTGAAGCCTTGAGATTGGAATTTTGAGAAATAGCTTTGGGTGACTCAGCTCAGGCAAAAATGTGTACAGACAGCCAACAGCAATGATTGATTTCCCATTTTCCAACCACACTGACACTTATCTGATCAGACCAGTTATACATAAATATATATATTTTTAAATTTTCTTCTCTGGCTTTCCACAAAACTGCTTTCAGTTAACTTCTATGACAGAATTTCTAATTCATTCACTTAAGTTGACAGGCATCCTTATATTTTTGTTTTTTTCTTTGGGAATTACTTTGAAAATTTGTAATCTTACAAGGGAAAGGCATTAGCTATGTATAAAATATGTTACTACACAACATATCTTTGTTGTTGTTGTTGATCTTTCAGAAACAACTCTTCAATATAATAGTAATAATAAAGTCGGTCTGGAGAACTCAGGAGTGAAGCACAATTTTTGTTGTGATATTTAGTTGATAGTAGTTTTGCATGAATTTATATACCCAACAAAGTTAACACAAGCACCATCTCCCATCTGCAGCAGCAGACCTTCCCTGCTGTCTGTGGAGTGTTGTCTCAGTGGCCAATATGTTACAGCTAGTAATTTAGAATAATAGAAATGGTTCCCTCTTCTTAGCTTCCCTAAGTACAGCCATAACACTTAGTAGTCAGAAGCCATCCTGTTGGTAGACCAGGTCAGATAGTAACAGAAAATGGGAAGAGGAGCTTCCCACTCTCAGTCCAGCTCTCACAAAGTCAGGTGAGTGGAAGCCCAAGGCAAGATTTGAAGAGTAAAATGGTTCATAATTAAGAATATTTCTTATAGCACCAACCCCTCTTACTATTAGGAATCAAGTGCAGTGCTGTGAGCTGTTGCACCAGCATGACTGAGCAGGCAGGCAAATGAAGTGCAAAGGCAAGACTGAGCAGATAGGATGGAGCGCAAGCAAGGGAAAAAAAAAAAAAATCAATTTTGATTTAAAGAACTGCCTTGTCACATAATTTCCTCTGGTAACAGTGCTGAGTGCTACTGAATGCAGTGGAGTTGAATCAGTGTGAGTAAAATTTGAATTTTTGCAGAGTGGAGGAGCAATGCTGGAGCTATTTGAGACCAGGATGTTTTGAGATACCTGGTAGCATTTGTTCTGTGAGCTGAACTACCTCCCACTTCAGACTCCATCAGAGAGATATGTTTTAGCACCCTCAAAACTTAACACATTTCATGGAGCCACAGTTCACAAGTAGCACTTTGCCAGAAACACACCCTAAAGAGCAAGTTCTCATCTGCTTGTAGATTAATTACAGAGAAACCCCCATTACCCAAGGTATACTATTAAGTAGTGGGTGATATACATAACTATAGACTCAGTATTCCACTACATAGTCTACATACTGAGGAATGTGCAGCTGGCCCAGTAACAGGATCTGCTGAGCAGCTCAGTGAGTTGCATCAGTGTGCATGAGAGGCCAGTGGCAGCCAGTCCTGCTGGCAGTGACACCACAACCCCTTGTACCTTCTGCACCAAGAGCACGGGTGAGTCTTCATGGGGACCATTGTTCCTGCAGGCTACCTGCAGGGTGTTTTTATGACAGGACTGCTTTTAATGCCTCCTCTCAGGGAGAACAGAGACATGCTACCCCAATGCACAGTCTGAGGCTTCTTACCTTATTTCAAGTTGCCTTTTCTTAGTTCATGGGTTGTTTCAACACAGTGCGTATTTGAGACTCGTGCTTCCATTGAGGGCATTGTACAGGGAAGTACTTGAGCTATTAGAAATAACAATTGCAATTGAAGAAATGCACTGATGGCGTAATTGCATGTGCACCCACTTAGATCAGAACTGAGATAAACATACCCAGTGCATATGTCCATAATTGGATCGAGGGCTCAGAGTGAAGGAAAAAGGAAAACCAACCCACCCCTCTTTGTATATTGAAGGGCTTCAGGTGAAAATCCACCCCAGAAATCCCCTCTCACAATCATTATATGAAGTACAGTGGTTGGACTTGATCCTCAAGGTGTTTTCCAGCCTAAACAATTCTATGCTTGTAAATAGGCTTTTATCTACAGCATTTGTATTATGGATGGTATTTTAAAAGTTGCCTGCCTCACCTCTCAACTTCTCATTTCTGTTTCCATGTATTGCAGTCCAAACAGCCTAGCCCCTGCATGTAGTCCCAGAACATTTCCTACTGAGCAATAACAGCACGTGTTTCATTGCATGCTCTTTACAAATGTGTTAGCAGGCTTAAGGAACCGCTATGAATTAAACCAGAGTGGGTGACCACAGCACAACAGAGAAAACCTCACCCTGCTTTTGCATCCAGTTTACATCTTCTGGCTCCTTTGCAGATATTTAGAGTTCTTTCGAAGTGACAGAGAGCCTTATTCCCAGCATGGTGTTCCATGGGGGTAGGTGGTCTTTTGGCAGTGATGGGAAGGATGATTCATTTGTTTAAACCACTCAACCTTGTTATACACTCATCTGGTAAACAGAAGTCACACCCAGATCTGTGCTCACAGACTCCCATAGAAGAAAATATCACTTGCCGGAAAGAGGAAAAATTAAACTTGCTACCATTACAATTTTCATGCTACTTAAAATAATCAGCAGCTGGGGCTAGGGATTGATTTGTTTTCCTTTTCAAAACTCCGTTCCCTTCTGTTTCTTTCTTTATCTTTTAAGCACAGATGCAAGTGGTTGGCTGAATCTTTACTTGTTCCTGTCTTGTGAAACTTTCCTGGTTTGGCAAAAATAATTGGGCATCCAAAAAAAAAAAAAAAAAAAATCTATCTTCTTACATTTGTAAATGCAAGAGTTTGCATAGTTTGGTTTATGGATATGTCCATGTTACAGGCATGCTTTAAGGATCTCATCTGGAAATTTGCCCAGATACCTTGCAGTAATGGATATTCAGATACAGTTATTTCAAAGAGCAAATCTACGAGGCATCAGAGATTACTTAAAATGAAACATGTTTTTATGGAGTAGTCTCAGCGGGCACAGAAAGATGATGTACAGTGAATGAATCAAACCAGATCCATTTGCTGTGAGTCCTAAGGGTGTGCAAGCCCTGGACCCACTGCAGTCCTGACATGCTGCCAGCTGTGGGGCTGCTGCAGGGTGGGAAAGTCCCACATTGATCAACAGCTTAGAGGGGGCTTACATGGGCATCTTCATCTCCAGCAGGGAAAGGCTGTTGATTTATGCAGCTGCAATGAAATTATGCCTGTTCTGAGATTGAATGTTTAAATTTAAAGTCCTCCACCTGCAAAAGGTGGCCAAGATTTCAGGCCGTTACTAAAAGCAGTTTGAGTCTGGTGTTTGCTCAAGTTCACAGCATCTCAGAATTGTAGATGTTGGGACATTTGGAACTGTCAAATCCAACCCGTCTGCTAAAGGAGGTACCCTACAATAGGTCACACAGGTAGGCATCCAGATGGGTCTCGGATATCTCCAGAGAAGGAGACTCCACAACCTCCCTGGGCAGTTTGTTGCAGTGCTCTGTCATCCTCACAGTAAAGTTCTTCCTTACTATTCTTTGAGCTGTCCTTGAGCTGGCTGAACAAAGAGCTAGATATCAACAAGAGGTTACCAGAGATATCTAATTTTTCACTGAGTATTTTCATCCTACATTTCTTAAAGAAATAATGTTCTTCTTCTCTCTTGGTCTTCATACCTCACCCACAGTAGTGCTATGTGAGCAGATCAGAGATAGAAAGGAAACCCACAATAATATTTTGTGTCTGAATCAGTAGCGTGTGAAATAAAAGCTGTTACTAAAAACTAACATAAATTTCTGCAGTCCTATTAACTTGACTTTACCTTAGGCATATAAGCTATTATTTGGGTGACATGATATGGATATTAAAAAACCACCAGCAAAATAGCACTGGAGTAATGAACTGGGCCATGCACAACAATGACAGTAACAAGAACAGTTGTGTATATTTAAAAAGTCAAAAGTTAGAAACAGGGCATAAAGTGGATAAAATGCTAAAAATCCACAAAGACTCTAGAAATGGGAACTGAAACTGGGCTCCAGCCCAAGGCTGGACCTTAAATATGTCTAATGGTCGTGAGTGCAAAGCGGAGGCTCACAGTGAGCCTCAGGAGGGCTTTGCCCTGTGGATGTGCAGCTGTGGCTGGTGAGTCCAGATGTCCATCCTGAGATGTCCAACCGTTGTGAGCCAGTGGCCCCATACTGGAAAGGGAAGGTGAGGATAGAGGTGAGTTTATCACCTCTATCTTTCTTCCTGTAAAGGGGCCACCTGACCTACTGTATTCTTGATGTGATTCACTTGAGATGTTTTTGTTTTTTTTTTTTTTCCTGGAGATGACTGTTGTTGTTTACCATTTGCAAACAGAGCACAAACAGGACCATGGTTCTGTCTCAGAGTTTATAATGGGAGGAAGAACTAATGAAACGTATGGGTTACTTGTATGGAAGTTCAGTCAGTCTGGTTTTGTGTTTAATCACATTTATTTTGGGAGCAAGCAGAGCACTAGGAGAGCTGTGGCATCAAGGTTTCATACTGTGGCTGTTAGAGTACTGCTCTACTGCTGCTCACCAGTATCCCCTCTACCCCTATCTCCTGCAGCAGAAACTGCTCTCCTCTCCATCCCTACTACAGAGGGCATGTCATGAGGCTGCCAGCAGAGCTCCTGGTGCCAGTTTGCACCCCTACCCTGGAACTTTGGAGCTTTGGAGCTTTGGCCGCTGGCCTGCCAGGGCTGATAGCACTGAAGAGGGCTCTGATTTCAGACTGGTATTTTGGAGTAGCTACTCTTGCCAGGTCTGGTGTCCTGCAAGCCTTCTGGGCTGCTCTGCAGAATTTCTTCTTCCTTCTGCCTTATCGGGAATGGGGAACAGGAGGTGCTGTCTCAACACTGGGAAGAACTTCTGTGTAGGCGCTGCAGCACTGGTGCAAATTGCCCAGAAGTTGTGGAGTTTCCTCCTTGGAGATTCTCAGAAGCCTCCTGGATGTGGTGCTGGGCACCCTGCCCTGGGTGTCCCTGCTGGAGCAGTGTTGGGCTCATGGACCCAGAGGGCCCTGCCAGCCTCAGCCAGTCTGTGACTCTGTGATTCTGAGCTGTGGCACCCACCTAATGTGGTGCTGCTCATTTCAGTGTGGTCAAGCTTTGTGATAACTAAAGCAAGCCATCTAAATTTGACTTCAGTGCCTTTACTATCTAAACCACGCTTTTTTTCCCCTTAATACTATGGACTTCTTCACAGGAAGAGTGGGCAGAACAGCAAGAGATCATCTTTGCTGAAACTTCTTTTACTGAATAAACTTAGAACTGATGATTTCTAGTTCAGCCCTTGTACTGGACACAACCCTTGGAAACTCTTGGCAATGCAGCCACATACATCAAACTGCTGGAAGAAAAGCTCTGAGATTGCTCCCTGCTTGAATGTTAGGTGGCATCTTCCTTTTGATGACCTTCAGAATGAAGTGGTTGTTGTTGTGTTGGCCACTTCCAGGCTTGTTGAACCTCCTATCCAAACCAGATTTATACAGAAGTAGCACAGCATATGGAACTCTTTTATGAGTCCACTAAAACATCATCAAGCAGGGCAGCTTTAGCTTTGCCAGGGTGCTGTAACACGGTGTATAGGGCAGGTGAATGAACAAGACACATCTTGGTGTGAACCCTGCTCGGGATGTCCCTCAGATGCCTCCCACCCCCACCACATGACAGGGTGACTCGTGCTTTGATTCACCGTATCAGTCTTGTGTTCCTCCTCATCCTGTGTTTGTACAGCTGATGCTTTTACCAAGGCCTCAAGCTTTTTGCACTTTTTCTTGAACTGCACTGCCAGTTTGAGATCACTTTCCAGATTTCAGATCATTGTGAATTCTGCTTCAGCCTTTAGGCACTTGCTGTCCTTCCTGGGTTGATGTTTTATGCATACCCACTTTTGTAATATGAGTCATTAGTAAAAATATCAGTCAGCCCCCGTTCACAGCAGCGTGCAGCAACCCATTCTGTACTTTTCTTCCCAGACATTCAAAGAAAACCGTTCATTCCTTGTACTTCTTAGACAAGATCTCATTACAGCAACTCATTTAAGAGTGCATTTCCCCAGCTTGCTTATGAGAATCTTTTGTGACCGTCTTACTCATACTAATATGCCATATAGCACAGTGCTTGCCCACTTGCTTGTTAGCTTGTCTAAGGAAATGGGGTTGGTTCCACATGATTTATTCCTGGTAAACAAGTTAGCTGCTTTTGATCATCTTAATTTTCAGTAGGTTTGCAGATAGCTCTGATTATTTGTTGAGCGCTGTTGAGTGTTTGTTGAATGCTGTTGAGTTGCAGACTGACCCTGGGCTTTTTGGGATATTTACCCTATTTCAGTCTTCTGGGAACTCACCCATCCTTCATGCACTTCAGATGCAATCACTAATCACTAATGGCTCCGAGTGCTTCAGCCAGATCCCAAAGTACTCCAGTGTGAATTTCTTCTGGCAATAGCATAATTATTAAGTGAATAATAATAATAATGCTCTCCAGCAGCAGCACCTCTCAGGTAATAAAAGCAAATGGATCCTCTGTCTAAAATACTACTTGAAATATACATACACTGATTATAATAATTAGATACCACAACTAAGAGTACAGTTTCAGGCTTGGTATGTACAGAGCATCTGAGATATTGGCATAACTCCCTTTTGGCATTATCCAGTATGGCACAGACTTTTTCAGCAAGGTTGATAGTCTGAGTGATTCAGTTATTGCCTTGTTCTCACTGTGCAAGGAAATTGATGTTCTTCCCACTCCTTATTAGGAGTTAGTGGCAAATAAGGGAGAAAAAACACTCCATTGCTCCCCTTTGCATTTTTACAACCACTAACAGGTTGTCAGGGCGACCTGTCAAACTTTGCTTCTTGCTCATTTGCATGGAAAGCCATTGAGGATAATATGTTCAGCTCATTTGTACATGCCGAACACAATGGGGACATCCTGGGGGCCTGTAGGAGCAATTGCAACAGCAGTAGTAAACATCCATTCATTAAGGACTGATATCATCCCTGGCTTTAAGACACTTAACAAGCTACTTATGCAGCTGGAGGAAGGGAAGACCGCTGAGTCAGTTGCAGATGGATGTGGAGCCAGATGACTTAAGATCTTGGCAGGCTTGGAACTTCTCTCAGGAGGACCTCAAGCACCTAGGAGGCCATCATTTCTATCCAAGATTATTATTATCTTTTTAAGACAGAGACCATTAATTTCACTTCTGTATCTCTACCTATGGCAGCAGCTCATATCTCCCCAGCAAATCACAGAATCATTGAATGGCTTAGGTGTAAAGGGATCTTAAACACCATCTAGTTCCAACCCCTCTGCCATGGGCACTGTTTCCACCCAGTCAGGCTGTCCAGGGCCCCATCTAACCTGGCCTTGAATGCTTCTAGGGATGGAGCACCCACAGCTTCTCTGGACAGCTTGTGCCAGGGCCTCACTGCCCTCTGAGGAAAGAATTTCTTCCTAGCATCTAACCTAAATTTCTCCTATTTTAGTTTAAAGCCATTCCCCCTTATCGTATCATTATCAGACTGTGTAAAAAGGTCAGTGCCCCTCCTGGTTATAAGTTCCCTTCAATGCCAGAAGGCTGCAGTGGGGTCTCCCCAAAGCCTTCTTTTCTCCAGACTGAACAAGCCCAACTCCCTCAGCCTGTCTTTGTGGGATAGGTGCCCCAAAGACCAAGGCTCACCTCTACCTGGAGGTGTTGGGAAGCAGCTGCCATTGGTGGGGCAGAGGCATGAGGGCAGAGCAGGGCATGGCAGGGCAGCTGCTGCCCTGCACCCAACACAGATGTGCAGAGCTCCATGACTCTCTCTGCTCTCTTTCAGCAAAGCGGATGATTTCGGGTTCTTGGCACCACCTCGGCTCATGCAGCATAGAGCACACACAGCACTTTATTTACAGTGCAGCATGGGTCTGCAGATAATTCACCCTCAGCAATATTACACAATTACTTATAGATGCCTGCGTTGAAAGTAAATGAAAATTATTATTTATTGAGAACTTCTCAGTAGTCCCTGGGAGTAAAGAATATAACAACCAGTAACATTTTATACCAAACATTGTGTTAACAGAAAGAATACTATCGTATAGGTATTGACATAATAATATTTCTTTTCTGCTGAACTACAGAGGTATGCACAGCCCTGCTTTCAGCCCTGCTTTGTGTGCATTGTGTGGTGCTGGGCATCTCAGGATGATGACCACTATTTCTCACCAAAGAGGCATCTCTGACTCAGGCAAAAAGGAGTGCCCAGAGCCTCACTCAGCCCTCCTGGTGGCGTAGGAAAGGTGCCACAGCATGACATCTGTGTGCTGCTGCAGCATGGGGCCGGGCTCTGCTGTGGCCTGTGCCTTCTGTCCCAGGCCTGGTCTCAGCTGCAGTGGCACTGAGCTGCACCCAGCACTTCAGGCACCTGCGGTCTCACAACCCTTGACAGCAGCAGTGCCATAACCCCACTGCTATGGGGGTTCTCTCCTTGCAGTTCACACTCACGCACTTGTTATTCAAGGAAAAACCCTCTGCTCTTTCTAGTTTCTGCAGGAGAAAGGAGGGAAGACAGCATGAGGGCACTGCACATCATTGCTTTCACACTTTGCCGCACTCTGCTGCAGCCAGGTGCTGGCTTTGAATAGAAAGAGCTTGCTCAGTATTTACATCTCCAGTGTAAGCTTACTCCAGGTGCCTCTGGACTGTACCCAGTCTCTGCTTTCTGCAGCTGAGCTGCTCTCTCTTTGAAAGCCTTATGCAGGTCCTGGCAGCCATGCCTCCAAATATGCTAACTGATTGTCTCCATCTCTCTGTCTTTGATGTGAAATGGCTCTTATTGGCAGCTGTTTTTGTAGAGATAGGAACTATTCACCTCAGCTCCCATGGCTTTCTAAATGAGAGGTGCCCAGTCCAAGTGAAATCTCCATGTCTGCAGTCAGCAAGGAGTGAGGCACGTGCCGGGGAGAGGAGGGGGGAGGGTCTCCTCTTCTGGGCACCCAAAGAGGATGATCTGCTCTGAAGAGTGCTGATTTTTGATACTGGCTATATAGAAAACCTACAGAAATGCTTAGGAATCCTACTTCAGTGTCAATATCCTTAAGAATACTCTGGGTTTTTTAATGTGCAACACAGTGAAGAAATAATTTTGCTTTAGTGTGGGAGAGCAGTTATAAAGCATAAGTCAGCCTGTACGATTTAAGAGAAAGAAAAAACAGAAAAAAACAGCAACTTGTTTATGACTCAGTATAAGCTGGTTGGTTTACATTCATTTCCTTTGTCCTTTTGATTCAAACTTGTACTGAGATAGTTGCAGAGTTAAACCACAGCTGAAGGTACATAGAGCTTAAATGAGTTCCAGCTTTGCTAAATGGCTGCAGAGCACTGGCTCACTGAAGCTGCTCCAGGCTCTGATGGATTCTGGGCTCACTGCATAGCCTGGGGGATCTGATTTTCACCTCCTCTCCTCTGGCTGGAGGGTGTTTTGCTCCCCTTGCTCTTATGAAGTTTTGCCCATCCTTCCATTGCGTACTGTTCTGCAGGATGAGGTCATCTGAGGCTGCAGTGCCTTTCTTGGTTTGGCAAAGAAAAGACAGAAGAAATGCAGGGACATGAATACAAAGAGTAGAACTGTTTTTTTTATTGAAAAAAAAATGACCACAGAGAGGAAAAAAAACATTGCAGGTATCTTTTCACGGCCAACACTGCCGGTGTTTTTATAGTTCCTCCACTTCGTACAAACATCATCAAATTCACAGTCTAATACCAGCAGGGGATGAAACACTACAAATAACCCCTTAGATGAACTCCAGGGCTAATGAATAGGATATAACCCAGCAAGTGGATGAGAGAGGGACCCTGAGTTACCTGATAAAAGAAACACTGGCAGAGCTGTGTGACAAACACCAAGATTAGGAGAGAGACTGCATTGCACTCAGTGATGAGGTAGGGTTGGGGCAACAGCATCCCTCCTTGTACCTCATCACTCACCTCCTTCTGTAGCCTGAGGGTAAACCAAGGCTTCTGTGCTGTCCCTACACCCTTTCTTTCTCCATCTACAGTGAGGATCTACCACAGTGCTGCTGAGCTGCTGAGTGCAGAGCACAGTCCTACACATATTTTTTTCCTTGGGACGAAGCTTGCTTTTTAAAAAGAAATATGGCTCAGTTATGACAGGAGAGCCACACATTGCTTGAGTTATTCCCAGGCAGTGATGATTCTGTTCAAGCTTTTATGCATTTTGACTTCGTGTGCCACCATCCCTTTTGGGCTGAGAGTTTCAAGTTCCTGTAATTCATTACTGAAGAACACACAGTGAAGGACAAACCAGTTTGTTATTTGCTATGTTTTTCAGAGATTCGAGATATTTATCAGCAGCAGGGTCACTTTCTATTGGTATTTCTTCCCTACTCTGGTTTAAATCACAGCAACAAGATACACCCCTTTTCCCCAGTCAGGAAAATTACAGAAAAAGAAAACAGCCCCCTAGCAGGAAGTACCTGCATGTGTAAAGAAACCATCCACACACCTTCATCTCCTCCTGAAGTCCCTCCGAGCAGCTGCCAGGCCACAGGCCGGAGGTCGCTCCCAGACAAGTCTTCTCTGTCTGCAGAAGGAGCTAATTGGATTCCGCTTGTAAATGGAGATAAATCCCACCCACAGTTTCTGGGTGCAAATGTATGGAAGCAACTACTGGGAGTTAATTCAAACCCCCACTCAGTTTGCCATCCTTTAACCATCCTGCCGCAAACTTTTCTCTTGCATTTTATCAGTGGGGTGCTGAGGGTTATATGAAGTTCCTACATGCTTTGGAAAAGGCGTGGAACACTTGAAATGGTCATTCACAGAAATGTTGCTATGGAGGTAGAGAAGCATCTATTTCTAAGCCTTTTTGGACAATATTTATATGTACAAACGCTTGCTGCAAAGACAGAGGAACTCTGATTAAAAGTCAGTGCCACACCATTGCTCATGATTACATGCTCAGTTAAAACCTGTAGTGAACACAGCTCCAGGAGTCATATTAATCTGCCATTTGATTAAACTACCTAAGTTACCTTATTAAATTGCTATCTTTGTAGAGCAGTAACAAGAAAGTCATATGAAAGACAAGATGGATTTATTTTACCTTGTCATTGGCTACTCATAACTAAGGGGAAAAGGCAAAGATAAGCATTAGTAACCTTCTTGTTTGGTTGATTTATCATTGGCGGGAAGTATAATTAGTAATTGAAAAGGTGATGTAGGCACAGAACATACTTAAAAGGATGCCATTTAAAAGGATTACCATCACAGTTGTGCCAAAAATCCGTCTGTCTGGCACGAACATCATCACAGGGTACAAAATGAAGGGTTTATCAGTAAGGTGCCACTTCCCAGCCCGTGCCACATCCCTGCTGGCACGAGGGGATGCTGCCAGAACAGCAGTGAGCCACCAGCTTCAGCGAGGGCTGGGGCCCTTTGTCTGGGAGCTCATTCTGCCCCACAGAAAACTTCAGAGTGGCTGTAGGATAGGAAACAGCCCATACCAGAGATGGGCTGCTTCAGACTGTGGCACAGCTACTGTATAAACAGATGTATACATAATTCAGGGATAGAAGAACTCTGGGTTTGGTTTCATTCTTTCTTTGATATGCGGATTAAAGGCTCAGAGTCACAATCACATAATCACAGTGTAATAAGTGACCAAGTGACTGCTCAATTTCTTGGTCTGTGGCGTATCTGGAAACGCACAGACTGCAGCTCCACAAAGCTAGAGATTAGCTTTAGAGATAAAAATGCTTTAGAGTGGGAACTTTGATGCGGAAACACAATTTCCAGAAGATCTATGAAAAGACATCAGAGACGTTGCATGCATTTTATACTCCGCTTCTTAGTGGAGTGTTACCTTGAGTAGTTGTCCTGGGCTGTCTGTCCTGGTGTGAAGAAGACAGTAATTCTGCTTTGGACAACTGAGTATACGTGTGTGAAAGTTTTTCATAAAACATGCCATTTCAAGTGACTTTAATGGGCTTTATAAGCACAAAAGGTCAAGCTCGAATGCTCCCTCATCTATATCAGCAATGCCATTTCTCTCAAAAACCTTTCCAGTCTACGCTACATCTATTTGAAGAGAATACCAAACATGTTTGATTTTCTGATCACTTGATACTTTCACTTCACCTGACTTCAGGAGGTGGACATACAAACCACAAACCCAGCAGTTACAAAATCCCCTAGGACTCAAAGGAGAAGTAATTAGCTTGCCGTATCAAGACATAATTCAAAGTAGAGAGGCTACTGCTGAGAGAAGTGGATTTGCTTAGTTTAAATTTTTGGCATCAGGAGATATTAATAGATATTTGTCCAATTTCTGAGGTAAAACTAGTAAAATACATTTTATGAAATTACTTTTAGAGTGTATTTCTGAAGAAGGTCTAATATTTACTTGCTTAAACAGTACTTTTGTTTTTACAATATTTTTTACAAGCTAGGAAAAGTAAAAAGTATTTCCTGAAGGATAATTTCACAAACATAACAACTTACGTGCCAAAGGAAATCCACTGCTGGTGTTTCTTAAAAGCTTTGCAAAACTGAGTAAGCAGCATTAATCTACCCAAGCTCACCAGGCTTCATCAACTTTCAATTGCTGAGGACTTGCAACAGTTTTTGAAGTAAAATCCATATAAACAAAAGTACAAATATGTTTAAAATGTAAATGCTTTTTGGGGGTAGATAAAGGAAGAGATTAAATACCTCCATTTGGCAAAGCGGCGTCCTGGCCAGCTTTTAGGAGCCATGCCTCATATGGGATTCCACAGGCTGCAATCAGGTGCCTATGAGAGTGGAAAACTAAGGTAGGGTCCAAGAACTGAAGGTGGTATACTGGGAAAGGGGGAGTTCTTAGAGAATATGCAATTAGAAGGAAAGCAGCTTTTGTTTGTCAAAATTCGGAGCTTAGATCTCTTCCTGTAGTGGACGCGCAGCTCTGACATTCATGTCTTGAACCTCCTGTAGGACCAGGAATCCACAGGACTGTGCCAGTTCTGCCAAGGAGAACATCTCAAGAGGAAAGTACTGCTGGATAGAGTTCAAATTTTTCACCTAAAGATGATTTTTAGTCTAGATCGAAATCACCATCATCAAGCATAAGTGTATTCATTTTTTAGCTAATTTCCATTACACCTTCCTACACGTTCCTGAGGCTCCTGAGTCCCCATCTTTCTGACTTGACTTCTCCCTGTCCAATTCATCTATTGCCAGTGTTGTTCTTCTGTCTGTCATTTCTATCGGTCTCGAATAAAAATCACCAAAACTATTCAAAGCTGTTCTCATGGTAAAAATATGTGGTCCTTGTGAGCTCCATTTTCATGATGCAGTAAAATGACAACGCGTCCCTGGTTCAAGTTATCAATTCTTTTATTTTGTTCTAGTATATCTTCTGAAAATTATACTGTGACTGACTATATTTAAAAATTGCATCATGTTATTATACTTAGCTTTTATCTAACAGAATAGTTCATAATAGCATAGAAACAGAACTGATAACAGCTACTAATTTTGTATTCACTTTGCATAGGAGCAGGAAAATAGTCAATAAAAACAGTTCATAAAGATCACGTGCTTTGATTAGAAAGCCATACAGATCTCATATGGGAGGAAGATGTCCCATTAGTATCTTCAGTAAATGGGATTGAACACTTTTCAGATATGTCACTTATTTTTGTCAATACAGCCTTTTCTAAAATAATTTCTTGTAGGGAGAGGCAGAAGATGGAATATTCCATTACATGACTTTTAATGTTAAATATAAACAGAAGATGGAGATAGATATTTTTCTACAGTTTACTAAGACACAAATTATTTCTAATCTTCAATTTAACCGCAGAGGTAGGAGAAAGACAGACATCTCCTGGAGGGGCTGACAATAGGAAATAGGAGCCAGAACAATTCTGAAAAGGACAAGTAAGAACTTCAACCTGATTCCATGCATGGTTTGTAATGTTGTGCTGAACAATCTGAAGACTTCAGAACATTCAGCTGTGAAGGATGCCCCTTAGTGGTTGAATATAAACACTGTTGACAGAAGAAACAAATTTAAACACTGAAAAAATATATTTGCATTTATTAAGTGAGAACAAAGGATATCAAACAGTAACATATGCATGCAAGAGTCTACAAAGCCATGTTTACACAGAGCATTGGAAACAGTTGGAAAAATGCTATCCAAAAGTAACAGAACATTCCTGAATAAGCTATTATATTGAGTAAGAAGAACAAGAAAACAGGGGAAAAGGAAGGAAGGTCAATCTCTATTTTAATCAGCACGTATATTTTGAGATGAGGGGTTTCTGCAGAGGAATACAATCAGATGTTTAGCTCTACAAGAAAACTCAGCCCCAAATTTTTACTGATCCTTTCTAGAGTAGAGTGTTTCTGTACAGGATTACAAAGTCATCTGGACTGCTGTCACGGTTCCTTTCCAGCAGTGTAGTGATGGCAGAGCCTTCAGCCATCTCTGCTGTTGCACAAAGAAATCAGCATGTGCTACAACACACACACATTTCTATACAAAAGGTATTTTAAAAAGTTTAAGATTCAATATTAACAGAGTGCACGATTCCTCACACAGATGTGTATTTCTAGTTAGATTTAAATGTACAAACAGCCTATGAAAGATTCTCTTTATCCAGTCTGACTCTTATCATGAGGAATGTATTGTTTCCGACTTTCCTTTTCAAAACCAGTCTTTGGATAGGAGTCAATTTGCAAAAGCTGTAGCAAGGTGATGCTAAATAAGCATGGCACCCTCATCCTTCTGTTTACATCTACTCTGATTTGGATGTCTCTCTATGTATACACTGGATAACAAACAAAATCACGGAATCACAGAATTGCAGGGGTTGGAAGGGACCTCACGAGACCACCAAGATCCACTGTATTTACAAGTTCCTGGAAATGTGATTTCCATTAGTCATGATGCTTCTTTCTTCCCTGAAGAAGTCTGTATTCTTTCATCTTTTTAACTCTGCATGTAGAAATCGAGGCTGTAACGTGTCTCATTACCTCCACACCAACAACGGAGACAGAAAAGCTTCTCGTCAGCATTACTGACACAAGCATTTACTTCTCAGATCACATCTCAGCACAGCTTAACGGGTCACGGAAAGTCTCTTCTGTTGAGCCAGCTGGTGTGTGCTGTAGCTGGAGAGACTGATCCCAAGCGTGCCCAGGAGCAAGGCTGCCCGTTGCAGCAGTACGTCTGATGAGTTGATAACTATTTTTCCTGCAGCTTGAGTCTATGGGGAAAACAGGGCAAGTTATTATGCTGACTCTGCCGATTTCAACAGAAAAGCTCCTAATTCAGTGATGCTCCCTAGAACGTTAGTTATATATCCAGGAAAGTAAAGCTAAAAGGGATAGTAACATCTTTCATCAGCTCCATAGGTAGCACAGGACCAACCAAACAAGCTTTAACACAAACTCTTCAAGTGTGACAAAGCAGCAGGAAATGCCAATCAAAGTAAAGACAAAAAGTTCATTAGTTATCAATTCTCAGAGTAACAATAAGAAATTAATTGCCTAATGGAAATATTTGATACACCAACCAAGAAGATGAAACATAATTGCGTGGATTCTCTGTAAAGCAAAACCATTTCTTACATGTATTGACACTGAATTAAAACATACTGTGCATCTTTCTAGTTGGGGCATTTCTTACACAAAACCTTCATTCTTTAAGCTTTCCTTTGCAATCAGTGGAAGGAAAGTGTGGCACCACCAAAATGATTCACAAAGCTCCATTTCAAGGAGCCTAAGATTCACTACCAGATTCTATGTTCTCTGTGTGAGCTTAAACAATCAGAGCTCAGTGCTCAACTGTGGTTAACAGTGTGGCTACTTTAGCAAGGGCATAAGTACAAAAAAAGGAATTCCAAATAATATCACTGTGTAAGTTGACATCTAAAGGTATGTAGAGAGGAGTGAAAGTTCATTGCTAGGAATGAAACACAGTATCTTTAGCTCAGCTATATCACCGCTCAACCATTACAGACTTCAATTCTGAATACAGACAACATTGCTCAACAGCTGTGATTATCCAACAAAAGAATACAAACACTTTGTAAATATGAGGATGTGGTGTACAATAAGGAATATACCCTACTTTATAATATCTTTTCTATGAGTGTTTTATTCTTAATTATTTAGTTGATTTAAAGTATTTTCTCTGTCTTATTTTTTCTTCATTTAGTAATGAATACTCTGGTCCCTCAGCATTTCAGCTCATTGAATCACCAGTGTTGGAAAAGACCTCCAAGATTATCCAGTCCAACCGTTCACATAACACAGATATTTCCCCTTAGTACAACATCTAAACGTTTCTTGAACACTTCCAGGTACACTGAGCCCACCACCAACCTGGGCAGCTCAGTATTGTTGGAGGCTTCTTTATCATCCTTATGTCCTTACACATAAGGAAGAAGTTCTTCACTCTAAGTGGTGAGGCACTGGTACAGAGGCTGGCCAGAGAAGCTGTGGATACTCTATTACTGGAAGTGTTCAGGGCCAGGTTGAATGGGGGACAATCTGATCTAGTGGAAGGTGTCCGTGCCCATGGAAAGGAGGGGTTGGAATTAGATGGTCTTAATTCCAAGCCAAACCATTCTGTGATTCTGCAGTCATAATCATAGAAGTTGGTCAAACTGTTTTACTGAGAAGTTATTACAAGTTCTTCAGAACCCCACCATTCTCATTCCTATTAATGATTTCCTACTGCCCCAAACACACAATCAAAAGTAGTAGAGAAGTAGTTTTAGTTTAAGCACTGCAGAAACACAAGTTTCTTCTAAGTACCCTGCACTTGGTGTTCCAGCACGATACCAATTATCAAGAATTATCATAATTCATTTACTTTCCAGCAGAAGCTTAATTAAGACCTCTTTGAGTTTTTATGAATGTTAACCCAACAGAAGCCAGGGTTCCCTTGGGTTGGTCAGGCAATAATTTGAAACAAAATCCATCTGAGCAAGAAAAATACTTCAACAGTCTAATTAAAAGCAGAAAAAGAGTTGGAGTTTTCATACCTGCAGCAACCTTATATACCCAGGTGTCATTCTCCGCAGAGGGATAACCATTATTTCTAAGTCTTTGTTGAATTTCACTCCCTGCAATTTTAGAACACAAAAAACATTACTAACTCCCAAGGATTTTTTTACACTGACCTTCAAATGAAACAGAAGATTAAATTTAATATGCTTTGTTAAGAGTGCCAGAGTACTCCAAGAAGCAACATATGCAAACATTTTTTCCTTACCTGGTGCTCTTTTCCCTGTAGGTTCCTTGAATGCTAACATCGTACTCATATATAAAGCCCAGCTGAGTTGCATAACCTGTCACATGTGATCTGTCTGCAAAGCTTAGGTGTTGGCAGAGGCTGCGAGTGTCTTGCCTGGGGCTGGGTATGTCTGCAATATTAGAAAGCTCTCTGGGAATGTCTGAAGCTCATTAAGAAAGCAAAGCAACAGCTGACCTCTTTAAGAACAAAAAGGCCTAAGCCTATTTTATAGACAGCACTGGACTTAAAAAAAGAGGTCATTACAGCATTTTGTATCATAGACTGACAATGCAAATAGGATTGGATTGCTTTTATGTGACTTAGAGTTTGTATCTATAGGACAACCTGTGTAGGAAGCTTTATTCAGCCATGACCCAAGTTGAAAGGATGTGTTAATAATATAACAGGGTTATTTGGAGGCACATTTAAAAATAATCTTTCTTTTCTGGGAACGATCTCCTTTACCTGGTATTATGCATGTTCTTACCTCCCTTTTCAACTGCTGAAGCTTTACCTCTAGAAAATACCTAATCTAATATTTATTTTTACTATTAGTACTACTTTCTCTTAATTGTGATTCCTTTGCTGTGAGCCTGGACTCAGTTCAGCTCCTGGGGTGGTAAAATCTGATCTACAAAATCAATTTCTCTTTCTTTAAGAAGTTTCCATGGATAGACTGTAATAAGAAAACTCTTCCTTTTCACCATCAATATATGCAACCTTGAGTAAGGATAGCAAGGCGCAATTCAGCTCCAGTTAGTCACACTTCTAAACACGTAGGATAAATCTTCAGGAGATGTCAACCAGCACAGCACCAGTGTGCTCTGCGAGACCACATCAGCGTTCATCAGAAGTGCTCGACAGAACAGTGCTGATTTACTCCCCTCCAGGCTCTTTACTATGGCATTCCAAAGCTCTGTAACATTCCTGCCATAAACCAGCAGGAAAATGAAAGGTTTCTACTTGGAGAAATATTCGACATTAGGCATTCTGCAGTGATATCAGTTATCAAGAATTACTATAACTCATTTACTTTTCAGCAGGTGTTTAATTAACGTTATAGAAAGGAGTGATGCTACTTTATTCTGAGGCTTTGGCTTGTGGGTAGATTTCACCTTTCTCTTACCACACCACATTTATACCATATGAACTCTGTTAGCATCACTGAAGTTATGTCTTATCTGCTGAAAAGCTAAGGTAAGTTGCACTGGTTCTAGAGCATAAATCTAAATATTAAGCAGGAAATTGGGAAATTGCTATTCCGGACCTTTTAAAATACACATTTGAACAGTGGCCCCATGCTAAATCTTAACTGCTGCGTATCCCAGCTGTAGGAAATATGTTGATTGTTTCTCATTAATGCAATAAAATGGGGAGCTTGCTGAAGTTCATGGAAAGGCTTCTTCCTGATTTGGGTTCACATTATCATTACAGGAGACACACTAAAATACAGTGCGTTGTGAATGTAAGTCACTGTGTCTGTACAAACAAGTTTGAGATTAAAATCTACACTAGAAAAAGGCAAAGCCTTTTCTTCTTGTTTCTGTTTCTCACAGTCTGCCAAATGTTATTCTTTCTGTACAAGAAAAGCACCCAGGATTGCTGCCCAGAGCAGGTTCCTAAAGCCTGCATTTGTATGGAAATAAGGAATGCAGATTTTTTTCTTTAAATTTCCCACCTTGCTCATATTCAAAACAGTTCAAAAGGCATTACTAATCATGTTTGTACCTGTGTGATTTTTTTAGTTCAGAGAATGGCAGTGGGGAGAAGGGCTTCCTGGGGCACGGTGTTCAGACAGAGAGAACCTCCCATCCAGCATCTTTCTGCTAAAAATAAAAGGGAAACAGGATGCCTTGAATGCCACAGATCTTTTAAAAGTTATTTCTTGGCTGTGCTCAACATAGTTAAAGAGAAAAATGTTTTCTGTAACTGAAGGTGTTACCAAAATCTGTATGACTTTCCCAAGGTCTCTAAAAGAACCCCATGCCTGGCTTCTACGTTATTTCAGTTCTTTGAACAAACAGAAGTCTGCTTCAGTTCCTTTGGAAGTTCACATCCCAGAAAGGAACCATGACTGCCACATCAGCCAGAAGTTCTGCACATCCCCTCCACAGTCACTTCTGGGTCAGGCTGAGGGAGCAAGACAACCCCAGGCAGCACATGGCTCTTGTTACGAGAAATTTGCTCTCTTGGCAAATACCCGAGGATCCTGCTAGCAGAGCAGATTGCTCACCTCATTCATCTACTGGCACCTTTGCTGCTTGACAGACAGTTTTCTAATAGGCAGCAAGCAGGCACAAATGCAAATTACATGCTGACATCCTCCCTTCCCTCCCCATTCCAGAATTAAAGGTGAGGAATTCTTTGACCCAACCCATCTGTATTTACAACCTTGTGTTCTACGTCCATTAAGAAGAGAAATCAATGATGAAATTAAATGTTTCTTGATGTAAACCCATGCCTTCAGGATGAGCATGTGCTGCTTTCCCAAACGCAGTAGGAGTCAACCAAGGTGAACAACTTATTCGGACATACTTGGAGATTGGAAGGAACCTCAAAGGCCAACTAGTTCCAACCCCCCTAGCGTGGGTAGGGACTTCTTCCACAGGACCAAGTTGCCCAGGTCCCCATCTAGCCTGTGCCAGTGCCTCACACATCTTTTGCCTTCCTGAAACAGAGGGAGAGAGGAACCATGCAAGCTGGTAGTGTGCAAGAGACAGAGCACAGGAACAGCAGCTGGCAAGAGCAGCATTTTTCACCCACAGAGCTGCAGCTGCATACAGCCGCTCTGCAAATGATGCTAAGTTGGGTTCACATGCATAAAGATCCATCAGTTGAGTCTGCAGCTGTCAGCAAACCCCAAGTCTAATATGGAGAGTAAAAATGCAAACCAGAGAGGAAGGGGAAGAAGAGAAAAAATAAAAATAGGGAAAAATGAAATCTACTCATTGGCCATTGGAAAGAGAAGTGACAGGGGACCCAAGCAAGAAGCTTTCTTAGGGCACCTCTCCAGTGCCACACATCCTCCCCTTCCACTCTCCTGAAGAAATGACAGGTTTGATTGCTCAAACTCCTGCTGGTGGTTTTTGCTCATGATGCTGCTATTGCTGAGTGCTTTGTGCTGTTGAGGCTGGTGCAGCCTCCTCACCTATCACTACAGTCTCCAAAGGCAAATTATTAGGGCCCAAGACAATGGCAGTAAAAGGAGGCAAAACATGTGATGGCAGCAGTCATCTCCCACAAGAACCCACCACTGCCCTTTTGAAAGTAATTCAGATATTTAACTGAAGAACTACTTCCCCAAATTCATCATCCTTACATAGGCCTGGATGGAGGAATGTGGCCAGGATTCTTAACTCACAGATGGCTTCCACTTCACCTCTATGTATATAGGATGGGAGTAAATACAAAATACTGTCTCTGTGTGCAAATGAATTACATGAAGAAAACAACTCAATAAAGTTGCCTCTATACACAACCATATGATTATTTGGGGGCTTTTTTTTTTTTTTTACTGAAACAGATATTAGATCTGAGAGTACTTCCTCACAAATCATTCTACGTGTTATTTAAAAACTAAAGCTAAGTTCAAAGGAATTTTGCCTGAAACAAATGTAACTAAAAACACCAGCTCTTGGATGGTAACAGGATTAGACCCCACAAGCTCATCAAAGAAGGCCATGGTCCTGCCCCAAAGTGCTTACAATCCATTTAGAAACAGGTGGGTGCCAACAGATGGAGGAGCACTGGGAAACAAAGAGAATATAGTGCTTGGCATGCGAGGCAATGTTCTCAGCTCACTCACAGTCAGACTGTTTCCAAATTTTTGTGGGCGTTGCAGCAAAGCACGGTGTTAAGGAGGGATCCGAAGGCAGTTAATGAATTTTAAGACGATGAGACAGGCAAGGAACAGGAACAATGTTAGTCATAGTGTTGCATTACACAGTACTATCTTTGTGGAGCACAAAATGAGAGAGTTGTATTGGAATATGTTGCTGGTGGAAGTAGGAAATGCTGTCAATAAAAGAGGAATGGAATACCATGTGGATGAACTGAGGCATAGATCACCAACTGTAAACAGTTCAGCCCTCAAAGTCATTAAGGTTATGGATAGACAGTAGCAAGAGACTGTTGCTGAGGCTTACGGAGTTACCAATGAAACAGCATAAACTACTCATTTATTTCATGCTGTGAATTGACTAGTTCACTTCCCACAGCTCCAGTGCCAAGTGGTTATTCTGTATTTGCAGCCTGCCTACCCACATTGCTTTGATGACATCAAAGGACAGAATAATAGAAACAGACAAAAATTTACCAGCAAAAATCCCCCACATAATAGCAGAAAATCACGCTAATTTCTGCTATGGAGAAAGGAGAACAACTGCTCTGAAAGAAAATTGTACATCAGAAATTACTGCAGACTGTACCTGATAGAAACTGCATAAAAAGAAGGAAAAAAAAAAAGGAGAAGAATTGTCTCAAAAGACTTCTAAGACACCTTACTATGATGCCATTGTGGAAACAGGAAAAGTGATCCTCGAAGTTTTTTTTTTTTTTTCTTTTTAAGTATTTCCAAGTAAAGATAGGTAAGCATTGCTGTCACTGGCAGTAGCACAGACACAGTACAAATGCATAAACCCTCTGGCATGTGTTTCTGGGCTGGATTTTTCTCTGCTAACTTAGACCTGTATAGCACAGATGTCTGCCTCTGAACCAGCTGCTCTAAACAGCCACCACAATATACCCATTTTACATATTGATGTTGTGAACGAAAAGAAGTGGTGATGGATAATACAGTGAGATGATGCAGCAAGCTCAGATGTAGACATCAACAATGTAAATGCAGTCACGTGGATTGCTCTCCATTGATTATAACAGGAGAGTTCAAAGTAAACCGGTATGAAGAAGAGTGGCATATTACCTGAAGAAATTATACAAGATTACCTTGTTCAACCTTGCAAATAGAAGACTGGGAGGCATTTGATTACTTCCTATAAATGCAAAGGGAACAAATACCAGAGAAAGTGGAATGCTGCTTAGGCCAAAGGCTAATACAGCACTAATAAACAATACAGCCATGAGGAGATTTAGTGTAGAAAGAAGGCGGCTTCTGATGAAGCATGGGTTTCTGAAACTTTACAAGAAAGAAAGCAGATAAAATAGTTTTAACACGTAATTTGGCTTTTCTTCTGTACCCCAAGACCTTATGGTATAACATGAAAAACTCATGTACTGTAACAAAGCAGGTGCATAAATCCATAGTAGATACGTGATTCATTATTAGCTGTGTTAAATCACAGACATTGGGGACCATATGACAAAAGCAGATTCTTTGGAACACTGCTACTTCTATTGCAATGCCTAGCAGTAAAGAGCTGACAGGTTTATGGAAGTGTAAAAGCATTCTGAAAAATTACTCTTAGATTGATAACAATACAAGACGTAGTAACAAAATGACTTATCCTCATTCTTCTTTATATTACACTGAACTTCTACAGCACAGTGTTCAATTCAGATAGTCCAGGTAGGGTTTCATGCACACTGTAGTTAGCTGCCTTCCTACAAAGTTTTCCTCAGGGCACAAGAGCTCTCCATCCCCAGGTGTACAAGTCAGGAAAGGAAGGCAAGAGACTGGCATGGCTGAACTGGACCCGCTGGTCAAACTGGAGAGTAAGAAGAAAAAGCACAGGCAGTGGAAACAGGGACTGGTAACCTGGGAGGAGTATGGGGATGCTGCTAGGCTGTGTAAAGGTGGAGTCAGGAAGGTCAAGGCCCAACTGGAACTGAATTTGGCAAGAGGTGCAAAGAAAGGCTTCTATGGGTATGACAATCAGGAAAGGAAAGTTGAGAGTGTACCCTCCCTAGTGAGCAACAGCCAGACTAGTAACAGCGAGCAAGGAAAAGGCTGATGCATTAAACACATTTTTTTGCCTAAGCTTTCACTAGTGATTGCTCTACACACAGCTCTGGAGTGGATGGTTCAGAAGGTGGGAGCTGGGGGAGTAATGTGCCTGCCACTGTAAGCAAATATCAGGTTTGCAACTGCCTGAGGAATCTGAACATCCATAAGTCTATGGGTTACAATGAGATGCATCCCAGAATCCTGAAGGAATTGGCTGATGTAGTCACCAAGCCACTCTTGATGATATTCGAAAAGTCACTGTGGTCAGCTGAAGACCCTGATGACTGAACAAAAGGCAATATAGCACCTATTTCTAGGAAGGATATAAGAGATGACCCAGGGAACTACCAAACTTTCAGCCTCACCTCCCTGCCAGGGAAGATCATGAAACAGATCCTCCTGGAAGCTGTGGATACGGAAGAGAGGGAGGTATTCATGGCAGGTCCTGTCTGACCAACTTTACTGCTTTTTATGATGGCATAACTGCATCAGTGGACAAGGGAAGAGCCACTGATGTCATCTATCTGGACTTCAGTGGTCTTTGACACAGCCTCTCATAACATCCTTCTCTCCAAATTGGAAAGATATGGATTTGATGAGCGGACTGTTCGATAGATGAGAAACTGGTTGCAGGACCATACCCAGAGAGTGGTGACTCAGTGTCTAAATGGAGATCAGTGATGAGTGGTGTCCCTCAGGGGTCTGTACTGGGACCAATATGCTTTAACATCTTCATCAGTAACACTGACAGTGGGATTGAGTGTGAGTTTGCGGATGACAGAAAGCTGTGTGGTGCAGCAGACATGAGGGACAAGATGTCATCCAGAAGGACCAAGACAGGCTTGAGCAGTGGGCCCAGGTGAACCTCATGAGGATCAACGAAGCCCAAGGTCTTGCACCTGTGTTGTAGCCAGCCCCACTTCAGTACAAGCTGGGGATGTAAGGACGGAGCACAGCCCTGCTGAAAAGAACCTGGGGGTACTGGCAGATGGCAAAGTGGACATGAGCCAGCAATGTGCCCTTGCAGCCCAGAAAACTAACTGCCCAGATGTGGAGTCCTCAGTACGGGAGATATGTGGATCTGTTGGAGTGTGTCCAGAGGAGGGCTGCAAAAATGATCCTAGGGATGGAACACCTCTCCTATGAAGATGGGCTGAGCGCTGGGGCAGTTCAGCCTGGAGAAGAGAAGGCTCTGGGAAGATCTGATAGTGGCCTTTCAATATCTAAAGAGGGACTGTAAGAAAGAAGGGGACAGACTCTTTAGCAAGGTCTGTTGTGATAGAACAAGAGGAAATGGTTTCAAAGTAAAAGAGAGGAGATTTAGATTGGATAAAAGGAAAAGAGAGGGCTGTGGGGAGACCTCACTGTGGCCTTCCAGTGCTTGAAGGAAGTTCATAAAAGGAAGTGAGACCTCCTTTTTACATGGGCAGATAGTGATAGTGGTTTTAAATTAAGTGGGGAGATTTAGGTTAGATATTAGGAGGAAATTCTTTACTTAGTGAGGCAGTGGAACAGGTTGTGCAGAGAAGCTGTGGATGACCCATCCCTGGAGGTGTTCAAGGCCAGATTGGATGGGGCCCTGGGCAGCCTGATCTGGTGGGTGAAAACCCTGCCCAGGGCAGCAGGGTGGAGCTGGATGATCTTTTAAGGTTCCTTTCAACCTAAGCCATCCTATTATTCTATTCTATGATTCAAAAGAAAGTAGCAGCAGTAGAAGTTTGATAAAGTCAATGTCTATATTGTCTTTGGTAGAATCACTAGAAAGTACTGTGGTCAGGCTCACATGCTGGCAAGGCAGCAAGGTTTCTATGCTATTTGTGACTTCTCTGCTTCATACCAGTAATGAAGATTAATTCACCTGCTTTGGATTGTCTCTTCCTGCTGCTCCTGCTGAACACTGAACCACAAGGGCTCATCCCTAAGGGCTATTCCAACACATCGGATGGGATAAGGTGATTCAATAAAGGGTTCTCAAAGCTTAGGATTACCAAATGCTTCTTCTCTTAGATACTGAGGAGAGGCCTTGCTGTCCTTGCACTGTAATTTTTACCTTAGCTCCCAGCTAGTGGATCTCAGTATTTCAACTCCAATTTCCCTCACTCGGTGGAGGTCTTCAAAGAGGCAGAGCAACACTGAGGTTCATGGATTGGCCCACTACACATAGAGAAGTCAATTACCGAGAAGGACTGAATTTAAGGGCCTGCAGGAGGAGATATACAATGTGACACAAAGTGCAAGTACAGCATCTTTTGGGCTTCCATTTCCCAAGCCCCATTAGACAACCACTGTCCTACAAAATGTGGCCGGTTCTGTACAATGTCTGAGTGAATAAATTTACTGCCTGTTTTTCTGTAGTTTACATGTACAGTAGTGCAGAAATATTTACTCATTTTACAACTGAAGATCAAAATAACTTAACCAAAATGAAAAACAAACCAGAAAACCCAAAATCAATAAAATAAGCAAAAGGCAGAGAGAACACTTGGGATCTTGCAGCTCTGAAATCCTTAATGGGAATTAGCACATTTAAAAAAGGTGCTGCAATGCTCACACCACTGGCAACTCTGATATTTGATTCTACTGTAATCATTCATACAATTTGCAGAAATTAGGAGTTGGACTGCAACAGAACTGAACTAGCAGATAGGAGCAAGGTGAGGAAAGAGGATAGAAGCTTGCCCACCTCTGCTGTGCAAGTGATATTGCAGCACTTGCACTTCCCTGTTGTGTTTTCTGCTTTAAATCCACTTCTTAAAATCCATGGTGGAATAATGGCTGTCTGTTTTAAAAAAGAGCTTTATGGTGTCATGGTTTTGTGATTTTTGGTTTTTGGTATTCCACATCATAACACGGGAACGAACGGGCTGAGCCAGCCTGTAAACCGCTGACATATGGCTTGCTGCTTCTAAGATACCAGAGATGCTGGGCTGTTCTCACTGGACTGGGAACTACATGGGTGGAAAGATTTATCTACTTCAGTTATTTTGGGAAGGTTCTTATCTGGCAAGCAATGAACTGACTTCCAGTGGAGGTCCTGGAGGTCCCGGTAAACCCACGAATAAGAGATGTAATGTACTGTCTTGCAAAAGTCCCACTATTCAGAGCATATGCAAATACTTCAGGAAGTGCAATGGAAGCACGTACAGTGCCATGCTGACAGTTGTGAAGAAGGTGGGTATATTCATACACTCTAATGCTATTCTTCAACTTCAGTCTCACTGCTGATCTGGCTAGGGAAACTGAGACTATCTGGCAGCACTCACAAGTCAATTCATTACTCAAGAGCACATCTAGAAACAAGGCAATAGGCTCTTTCCTGTGAAGAGCCTGAAATGTCCACTTAGAAAAGATGGTGCAAAGAAGGGGGAGCTTGTTAAGGAATAAGGCATGATCCTTCACTCTGCTCTCCTTCCCAAAGTTCACTAGACTCCACCTACCTCAAGACACCCACCACATATTGGCTCGTGTGCCAGGCTGAACAGGTGCTTCTGGCTAGCCAGTGCCCAGTGGGTGTTTGTCACTGTGAGAAACAATATGAGAAAATTTATTACAATCTGTGGTAAGAACTCTTCACACTGTGTCCTTTGTTCCCTCTGTGGCTGATGCGATAGAAAGCTTGACTGTCAGATTCCATGGTCTCACAGACTTCCCTCGCTCCATCTGCAGAGGATCTCAGATTATGAGTGGCTCCATCACATCGAGTTCCAGACCTCTTATGCAGCTTGATACACAGCAAACAGCTATACTGACATGCTGGATTGTTACTTATCCAACACATGTACACACACAGCCTAGAGCTTTTGGAATTTGAACCATTTGTAAGAAACTGAACAGTTCATTCCTACCAGTTCTATACTGCTGCTGAGAAGTTTTCTCATCAGTAAATCTGTGCATATGGGCAGATGCATGTGCAGTTACTGAGCAGGGCTCTTTTCCCTCCTCCTCTCCATCCCACGCTGACATCCTATTACACATATGTCAAGTTTTCGAAATGAATCACACAAATGAGAAATCTTAAGAAATAGCCTTCTGGCATGTCATTCCAGAAGTATTTAGGTGTATTAGTTGAGGTTTAGAAGGCCATGAGATCTGCTGTGATGCCTGCAAATGGAGGCCTGTGAAGAACTATCATATTTTTCGTATGAGAAAGACCCTAATATACAATAAGCCCTGTACTTAGTCCATATCCTGCCACCTACATATCTACAGTAAGGATGTTTGGAGTACTAGGACTTCAGAATGGAAAAGGTTTTGTTCTAAGATAATATGGATACATTCAAATCACGACCATAATTTTAGTTCTGCTTCTAAAGCACTGATTTACAACAGAAGAACACAACTCCAGTCAACCATTACACTGGTACTTCTCTGTTCTTTTCAAACACTATTTTCAGATATTCAAAACGTGTGGGTTATTGTATTCTATATGGTTTTACAAATTGAGTCATAAATCCTAAAAAGACAGTTTGTAAGCGTTTTTTTTGTTCGTTTTTTTTTTTGCTTTTCTTCAAACTCAAACTTCAAAGCACCTGACCTACCTGCTAAAGCCTGAAGAATATCCTTGTAAGAGGCATGTTCTATCACAGTAACAGTGAATCTTGAGCTATTCTAAAATGCAGAACTTTATAAAAAATTTCCATTACTGTGTAAAGAAATGCATCAGAACATCAAGAAGTTCTAAATCATACATGCCCATCCCACTAGTTTTATGATTTTCTTTCCCTCTTTTTCAAATGTTTTAATAAAAAAATAAATTAAAAAAGACATTTTGTTACTTATATATATTAACTACATTATATAATTCATATGCAATCCAAGACAATCCTCAGTGTGGCCCAGGCAAGCCAATAGGTTGGACACACATAGACCCATGTATCTAAACAATTTGTCTAAAGTTTTCCTTAGTGGTCTGATGTTCTTCACATTTGGCAGTAATGGATATCTAGTAATGGATATCTAGATTTGTATCACTCATATAGTTTCTAATTTGGAAAATGTAAATACTCTGATCCATTCTGGTAGATATAAAAGCCTGGATGCTGTATATTTCCATGCTGCATGTTTCCAATGCAACAGGCTAATGGATTAGCCTATGTAAAACAAAAGAGGGCTGTAAATTGTCCTGTAAATCTTAAAATTGCAATTCAGTAAGATAAAAATTACTGTAGCCTTCCAAGAATGATATAAAATGCTTCAAAGTTATAAGTCAAATTACATGGATTTAGTGGAAACTTTTTGAGTTCAATTTATGTTCTCATGCAGTTTCTGACACATTCCCTTGTTTTGTTTCCTTGTAATTGCCCTCACATTGCCAACTACATACAGTTTCCATCCATGATATCTGTATTCCTATTTAAATGCTCTAATCCTTTAATAAGACTTCTATTATTTCTGGAATGGCATTGCGCCAGCACAGTTGTGGCTACTTAGCAGGATCAGTAACCTATTTTTAGGCATAATCCTGAGTAAAGGTACATTTCTTCTGTTGTGAACTCTCTAGGTGAACACTGGAAAATTCTTTCATCAGCACCAGTAGAGTGTAAAACAATCCATGCAGGAGGTAAAGCATGAAAAATTCATTAATCAAAGGAGTAGCATTTCTACAATGTTTATTTTTTCATTATGCAGTCTTTATTCTGATTAAGTGTTGTGGTTGTCTGTCTGTGAGGCCAAACAGAAATGATTAAAACAGAAGTTAAATTACCTAGAGGTGGAAAACAAAACAAGAGGGGAACAGTAGTGAACGCTTGCATTTAAACATGACACAATGGACTCAGGACTGATTGCTCTCTTCAGAGATTGTATCTCCCGTGACACAATGCTAAGGATCACTAGGACCAGACAGTATTCACCTAACAGCTCTAAACTAACTGAGAGATGAAATAACACAACTGCTAGCTGCAATGTGTAATCTCTGGGAATTGCGTCAGTATCAGAGGCTTGCATGGTGGTAAAATGGATCATTTTAACAAAGGGATCCAGAGGTGATCCGAGGAACTACCGGCACAGCACTGCCAACAGGTCCAGAAAAGGATTTTTCCCTTTGTGGTCCTATACGAAACCAGAGTTGGACATGATGACCTTTGTGGGTACCTTCCAACTCATGATTCCATGGTTCTATAAGACCACCACACCTGATGTCTTTGTTCAGCAAATCAGTAGTAACCACTGCAAGAAAAAGAATGAGCAGACACATGAGAAAATATATTGTGCAACAGTCCATAAAACTTCTGCAAAGGGAAAACACATTTCACAAGCCCACTGCCTTTATAATAAGCGGTTAAGCTGTGTACTAAGCTGGATTTTTTTAAATTGAAAACAAAACAAAACAAAACAACTTGTAAAAGGAGGTCACATGGGCTAAAAAGATCCTCATTTGTATGAATAAGCAATTAAAAGACACAAAAAAAAAAGCAGGAATGCAAGAGTCCCACTGGAAGGAAATCACCAATGCAATCCTATGGGATTTTGTGCCGAGATCTGTGCTGCTCAGCAAAGTTCTGAATGACCTTAAAAAGGTGATGAATAATGGGAGAACAAAGACTGCTGATCCCACTATGCTTATTACAGTGATGACTACTGAAAGCTGACTGTGCAGAGCTGCAGAAGCACAGCTTGATCATGAACAACTTGTGACAAAATGGCAGACAAAATTCTACGTAAGGCATAGCAAAGCTGTACAAACAGCTACGTAGGCTAATTAAGAATATCAGGAAATGAAATAGCATTTCTATGAAAATGCCAGCTCAGTAAGGGGTCAAGAAAGCAACCAAATCATTTGACTGCAGAGCAAATAAAAGAACAGTTCAAATGTGTATGGTGAATCTGTGTTTTTAATAACATGCACCAACCACTAAATCAGGCTGCCCAGGACTCTATCCAACACCTCCATAACTTCCCTGGGCAACGTGAGCCAGTGCCACACCATCCTCTAAGAGCTGCTCTCAGATATCCCCTCTTTTAGTTTAAAGGCATTCCTCCTTGTCCTATCACTGTAAGACAATGTAAAAAGTCAGTCTCTCTTCTGCTTAGAAGCTCTCCTCAGGTACTGGAAAGCCACAATAAGATCTCCCCGGAGTTTTCCCTTCTCCAAGTTAAACAAGACCAGTTCCCTCAAGTTTTCTTCAGAGGAGAAATGCTCCAGCCCTCTGATCATCATTGTGGTCCTCCAACAGCTCTGCATATTTCTTGTATGACATCCTTGAATTCTTCCAAGCCACCCATCCCTGCTTCCATTGCCTGTACTTTTCCTTCTTTTTCCTCAATTTAACCAGCAGGTCCTTGCTCAGCCATGCCAGTTTCCTGCCTCCTCTCCTTGATTTCTTATGCTGGGGAATGGAAGAGCTCTTATGCAGTCAGAAAGGTGTCCTTAAACATCTGGCAGCTCTATTCCATTCTGATGTCCCCAAGGACAATCTCCCTGGGAGATCACCCAGTAATTCCTCATACAACTGGAAGTTCACTCTCCTGAACTTCAGGGTCCTGACTCTGCTTTTTGCCAGGCCCATCTTCTTCACAATCATGAACTCAATCAGAGCATGGTCACTGCAACCCAGGCTGCCTCCATCTTAACCACTTTAACAGTCTCCTCCACATTGATGAGCAGCAGGTCTATTAACATTTCACCTCTGCTTGGTCTGTTCAGTACCAAGGAAGTTATTCTCAACTTCAAAGGACAAAAGTCCTTTGCTACAAGAGACTGCTTTTTACACTGGCCTATAGAAAGTGTTCAATTTACGCTGTTTTTCAGAATCTTCTTGTGCTTGATCTCCTACAGTTTGAAGCATGGATCTTGGATCTTAGTGTCCTACGTTTTTGTGAGCATTAAAAGCTCAGTGGAAGTTTACTTACTCACAGTGTAGTACTTGGAAAAAAAAAAAAAAGAAGTATCACAACAAAAAAGCAAAGCAAACGAGAGGATGCTTTAATTTCAGATAGACAGCTGTAAAATTGCTTAGTAGAGATAGTTAGAATTTTTTTTTGTTTGTATTTCTTTCCAATTGCAATACAGAGTTGAATGGCTATGGAATGATACAGCCATCTGTCTTGTGGGTGCCTGGAGGAAGCTTCTATACCAAAGCAACACTGACAGTTATACAGTAATATCCTGCTGCACAATGCTATTGAACTGAGAGTTGGAATGCAGTTATTTCCACAGTGTGAGGGCTCTGCACAGAACAGAATGCTCAGCTGCAATGACTCTTGCTCACTCACAAGTACACACTGCCAGACTGGGGATGAAAGTTAATACTCCTGCAGGGCATAATGGATGGCAGTGCAAATACACAATTTCATGCACTGAGATAACATCCAGGTCCACAGATTCAGATTTAATACTAGAGAAGAGAAGGAACAGAAACTGTGTGTAGAATGCCTTTATTGGGTAGGTTTTCAGATGACTTAGCCTGTATATTCACAAAGAATAACAACAACAAATTGAGGGACTCAGAAAAAAAGAAGGTAACAAGGATTTCTTGGCTTCAAACAGAAAAAATCCTACTCAAAAGCCTGCAGTACAAAGCATTAATGATTTGTGAATAACTAAATCCTATGATTTGGATCAGCCCTGGACAGCTCTGCATTAAGGTTGATGAAGGACCCTGAGTTGTTATTCAAAAGACTATTGTCTTAGAGATACTTGCTCAATGGCATCTCAACTTTGTGACTTTCACCTTCCAAGTTTCTCACCACTCTCATCTGAAAGTACAAGTCTTAAGTAATTTACAAGAACATTGCTAAACAGAACAAAAGAGACCTGGGAATCATTACCTGCAGGGGAAATACCAGACTTGCACATGCACAGTTCCATTTCTGCTTCTGTCCCATTCACCTCACCTTGGTAAGTCATTGTTTCCAGCTGCTTCCCAGGACCTGGCCATGTTCAGACTTCCATCACACATCACATGCCAAGTAGTTTGAGACTGCTTTTCACTCTGCAGAAGAGGGCTGAGCTGAGCTACCTTACACATCCAGTAGAGGAGAAGCCTTGCAAATTATTGCGAAAGTGGACTGGACACCTACAAACACAATAGTCAGCTTAGCATTTGTGTCCCAGGTGCTCTTGAAATATTGCTGGCTTGGCATTTAACTCTGATGGGTTTTTGCTTATGCATGAGGAAACTGGATTGAAAGAATGGATGTTTGCAGGAGTAAAAGGACCTTTTGGAATACTAAAACCTAACTCTGTTAGCACAGTCAGAAGCAGAAGGCTGCACACTATCTGCTTGTATGTGAGGGGTTTCTACAGGTCAGATTCTGGTTGGAGCAATTAGATTTTGATCAAATAAAAGTGTAGAAGTGCATTCAGCAGCTTGATTCACATAATTAAAAGAAACCAATGTATTGCTCTGAATGTCCCTTTTCTTTGGCTGCTTCTCGTTGTTGTTTTTCTTTTTTTCCTGTTTCTGTTACAAAACATTTCAGTTCTCTCTTCTGTGTTCTAACTGCAGGCACCTGCAGCTGGTGTAGGAGTGGTACTTCTAGTTACAAGTTGTTTTAAAATCTTTTTCCTTTCACACTTGGTTCCTATGCTAATTGGATGTACTGTGACTTTGCTGGTTGCTGTGCTGTTATCCTGTTATTCCTCCTTTGTGTTTCTATTGTGCAGCTTTGGGGCCAAGCTGTGATACAGCCTTGACTAAAGGGGGCTGTGAGAGTGATGAACCACTGCTCTCAAGTGGGAATCCCATAGGCAGTCTGGCCTCCTATAAAGATTCTCCTGAGAATCTGCTCCTCCTTACTTCTGTACTGTGACAGCTCTGGGCAGAGTAAATGGGGCTTCTCTATAACATTTCTAGCTCCAGCAGAAAATGTTAGCACAGCTTGCTTTTTGGTTCTTCATACCACCTGTCTCTCCTCTGCAGCTTGGCACTCCATGAGCAGCAGAAGCTGGGAGACTAAGCTGAAGTTAGATGAACATCTCTGATGAATCCTCACACTTGTGTCCCACAATGGATTAGGGTGCAGATGTTTAGGTAGTTAATGCTAATACTGAGAGAGTTAATAGGTCAATGCTATATCCCTGGAAATCTGCTTACAGAACTGCTTATGTAAAAACTGCATAAAATCTGCATACCTCACTAGAAAACTGTGAATGCAACATCCTACACAAATTTCTAAGTCTCAAAATGGTATTTTTCATTAGCAGTTAATGTGCTTATTGCAAGGATCTTTCTTAAATAGCCAGCTGGAAAAAATGTGACACAACTGATAATACACACGTTAGACATCACCATGAGATTGTCTTGTTGAACACAGAGAATACTGGAAACGTGGTGACAGAACTCAAGCTATACATCACATTTTGCAGGAAAAGAAACAACTACAAATTTTCCTTTGATGTTTTTAAAAAAAAGGAATCTTTCAGAATAAACATTCTTAACTAACACAAACGATTCCCTGCAGAGCAACAGATTCAAAATAAATACGTAAGACAAATTTGAAAGGATATTTACTGTGACTGCTTTTCAGTTTTTCTGCTTCCCCTTAAACATACTTTAATAACAAACATTTTTATAGTTTTTGTTGTTGTTGTTGTTGTTTGTGTGTGTCTTTTGTTTGGCTTCCTATCCTTATCTAAAACAAATAATGCTTGTTCTTGCAGAAAACTGAAGAAGTACAGTCATTATTACACTTTGTGCTATTTAGGTTCCTGTGAAGTTACCTTATGCCATGTGATTTTCTGATCAAGGGGAAAAAAGCATAAAAGACAATAAAGTGCAGATTAAATACATTAGAAATCATCTAGATGATCTCAGCACTCAATTTTCAAAAAGAAGGTAGAAACAGGGAGTCATTATGTTGTTTCTCTTTGGATCCCATAAAGAGTAGGACTAGATTCAGTAGCGTTCAGCATTTTTATTAATGAACTCTAAGAAAATGTATAATCATCGCTGTTAAGATTTGCAGATGACACCAGGGTTAGCAGACAGCAGTTACTAATGAAAGCAGTACAAGCATGTGAAACAATCCATCATTTACTGACCCAGACACAGTAGAAGAATATTAATGTTAATACCATCAAACAAAAGCTCTCAGGACACTGGAGAACAAGAAGGACAGATGCAGGGGCTATATGCTGGAAAGCTATAAATGTCAAGATTAACTATAGGTAATTGTATTGCATATAATTCAACATGGTGTCTCTATACAATTCTATAGCAAAAAGTGGATATAAACAATGGTGTGAGTACGAAAGTGCTGAGATTTTAAATGAAGTTTGTATGCAGTCTGTGCACTCTTGTTCTCCAAAGGTGTAAAAAAAAAACAGTTTGAAGACTGTAGAAAATGCCTTAAAGCAAATAATATAGAGAGAATTCTTAGGATACCAAGTAGGACGGTGTGCTGCAGCTTGATTATGGTGTTCAAATGCTTTCACAGACAGAAAATATTGGCTAGTGAGGGACTTCTTTAATCTAGTGAAGGAAAGCATAGCAAGAACTAATGGTTTAAAGTTAAATCTAGTCAAACTGAAATAAAAAATAATGCAAAAGTTTCTAACAGTGAGAGTGACTGAGTACTGAAATAAATGACCAGAGAAGGGGCTAAGTCCTCATGTCTTTAAATCGAGCTTGTCTGTCTCGGAAGAAGACTTCCGCAAAAAACCCCAAACCAACAAATTGTGCTTTTGTCAGTTTCAAGTTACTGGTCTTCACCCTGAAGTACAAGGAAAATTTATGACCTGATATTTAGATGGGGTTATAGAGGATAATCTTATGTCCTTTCCAGCCTTAACCTCCATGAATCTATCAATTTACTGAGTGAATATGGAGAAAAAAAAACTTGAGTGACTTTTGCCATCTGTAGAACAATGTGATTCACAGCAGATTGCAAATCACCTAGTAATAAGTATATGTCAGAAACTATCAAGATGAATATATCCTTGCATTGCCTTCTAATTTAAAAGTTCAGAGTTATTTAATATTTTACAGATTAATTTTATACTGGGTAATTGAATTAATGTGAAAGGGTTAAGCAGACAGGCTAATGAAACACTGTGCCATGTACTTAGCTTAATGCGGTTGGAAAAATCAATGCACTTTGGTCTGTCAGTTAGCAATCAGAGATTTAATTGAATAACATGTCAAGTATTTTAACTGTTTATCAATGTAAATAGAATCCAGCACTATAGTAATGGTAATAGGCAAAGATGCTTTCCTTGAATTTAAATCAGATTTGAACATGACCTTCATTTTAAGCCCCGAACGTGCCAGACTCAGATCAAACTAGCTACCATTACATCTAAAGAGCTTGGTGACTACTTGTGTGAATCAACTCTATATTCACCACTGGTTCACTCTCTAAAACATAGGCAATGGGTAATCAGTTTGCTATAATTAGCAACTGTTATTTTGTTGTGCTTTTATGTTCACTTCCACTTTACTGTTGTTACTGGGAGGAGAACTAAATTACACACCAATCTTTTACTGAGCCTACATGATAAGTGGTGAAGGCCACATTGTGCATGAGTACATAGAGGGAAAAAGGGAATGAGGAAAAGCAGAAGCCTCTCCTCAGCACATTCCAAGTACAGCTGTATGTCGCTCCTTCCTCTTCTCCCTTTTACTATTCCTGGGCACTGGTTTCCCTGTAGAAGCAGCAAAAAAGGGAGATATGGCTCTGTCCAAGTTGAAGGAGCTTGTCACTACCAGACAAGCACCTTGAATGGTGATGTTTTGGTAATGCAATGTGTACCTTCCTGTTTTTTTCTCAGCTGCAACAAATGCATTCGTTTTCAATAAGATCCGGATCCATAGGCAATGCAGACGTTTCCATCTGACCTACCTGTTTATGCTCTCAGTCAATCTGAAGACACAAATTAATTCTCTTTGTACTGCTGTCATCATCCTAAAATAGATTTCTAGAAACAATCAGATATACAGGGCTGTGCCGTGATCTATTTCATCTGAGCAATTATAAAGGTTCTCAGATGGTAATATTGACACTGCTGACATCAGAAGTTAGGAGAAATGAATCCTGCCTCAAAACTTTCCTTAGTAAGTTACAGATGGATACTGCCCTAAAGGTAGAGGGTACTTTGTACCACTTTTAGTAGACAGACCATGTGTACAATAGAGGATTATTAAACCATTTTTACCTTGCTTACAAAATCTTCTAGCACTTCTTTGATAACACTTTATCCTATTACATTACCCTAACACGCTGCCACCTCAGATCTAATAGAAATTCATTATGCTGGGTGCTTTACAAACTCACATAGAATCATATCATAGAATCATAGAATGGCCTGGGTTGAAAAGAACCACAATGATCATCTAGTTTCAACTCCCCTGCAGGGTTGCCAACCACCAGACCAGGCTGCCGAGAGCCACATCCAGCCTGGCTTTGAATGCCTCCAGGTATGGGGCATCCACAGCCTCCTTGGGCAACCTGTTCCAGTGCCTCACCACCCTCTGGGTGAAAAACTTCCTCCTAATATCCAACCTAAACCTCCCCTGTCTCAGTTTAAAACCATTCCCCCTTGTCCTATCACTATCCATCCTCATAAACAGCTGTTCCCCCTCCTGTTTGTATGCTCCCTTCAAGTACTGGAAGGCCACTGAAGTCTCCCCAGAGCCTTCTCTTCTCCAAGCTAAACAATCCCAGTTCCCTCAACCTTTCATCACAGGAGAGGTGCTCCAGCCCTCTGATCATCTTAGTGGCCCTCCTCTGGACCTGCTCCAAGAGCTCCATGTCCTTCTTGTGCTGGGGGCCCCAGGCCTGGATGCAGTACTCCACATGGGGCCTGAATCCCTGCATCAAATTGTTGCTTTATTAAGAAAAGAGAAAACAGATGAGAATATAGGCAGATTGATGTGAGAGTACAGAGACACATTAGCCAGCACGGCAGGCAGTTGTCTTAGCACACTACTGACCTATCTGTTGCTGAGCTTTTGGGCAGCATTATGGCAAAGGAGAAGGAAGGGAAGAAGACAGAAAAACTACTCCGTAGAGATCTGTGGAGGGCACTGTGGGAAAAAGCACAAACATGTTGATCTGAAAATGTAGCAAATGGATGGTGAAAGCTAGTACCAGAGGCTGAGAGGATGGAGGTACCATCTGTGCACTGAGGACTGAGAAGACTGGCAAGATCTTGAAAAAGAAAAGCAGTCTTTAGTTAAGGCAACCTAAAGCAGCCTACAGTTGATGCAACAGAAAAAGAATTGAACCCAGATTCATTCCTTCTCTATTTCTGTGTGGTTCTTTTCAATCTTAGAGAACACTTTTTTTTTTCATTATATATCCTAAATTGAGATATAATAATGGAAAAGAAAACTACAGCTTGCTTATCTATTTTACAAATACACATGGTTCATTAAAATGAACACAGACTATTAATTCTACAAACATAAGCATTAAACTTGAAGAATGTCCTTATTAAAGCTCTATGTTTTGCCCAGACTGACAGTGGAGCATTTATATTGTTTTCAAATAATACATATAATATACAGCTTTTCCTATGATCTTAAAAGTAGGAAACACATATAATACTTTTCAATCTCTGCTTTTTCTTGATATTTATGTAGTACATTTTTCTCCCATGGCTTAGTTCATTATATTTAGCAGTTTAAAAAGATAAATCTTCTTCATCTAAGGAAAACATGTTTTAAAAATTGTGAAATACCCAGACATTATAATTACCTTATTAAAAAATTACATAGATACAATGCAAAAGATCAAGTAGTTAACAGTGAAGATAAATGAGCTACACAAACACATGCAATGCAGCCTCCTTAGGTGCAATCCAGGGCTGATGCAATTAACCACAAAATCTACTTAACAAGAAGCTGAGGGGCCTAAATATCAGCATTTTTTTTCCAGTTACAGTTTGCTGTTTTTTCATACCACTTTTTGTTGTTACACTTCATGAGTAGAATGCTGTACAAATGCTGTAACACACACACCACTCTATTTCTGTAGACTGCACTTATGATATACCAGATATTTTATGATACACCAAAGTGAAATATGTTTTCTTTGGTCAAAGACAGCTTAACAATTCTCTGCTTTCACACAGCTTCTCACTATTTTTTTCCATGCTTGTCTTCTTTGAAAGCCTTTCATTTCGACATGTCATTTCAGAGTTTCAGCCTACAGAGCAGAACCCCCCTGCACTGGTGCAGAGGAGAAAAGCCAGCTGCCATAGAAAACACATGAGGGAATTTATAACCCTATAGTTTTGTGAAGTATTATAAAAATACTGCACCATTTACAAATCAGTAACGATCTATAGCATTTGAGACTGCTCCCCATATTAAATATCCACAGAATAAAAGAATTAAGGCTATATAGGCAATTTTTAGAATAGAACAGGTACTTATATACAGCAATAATGGCTTCAGTCTCATATCCTTGCAGACAAGCACAGTCACTGCTGCAGAGGCTCAAAACTACTTCAGCCTCTCTCGTCTCCCTTGTACGTGGAGCATAGCGATAGGGCCAGCCCTATTCAGAGCCATCTTCTCTTCCATTATGCTGCTGATCCTCCCTTGCTAAGTAGTATTTAATTAGGTGAACAAGAAATTTAACTGTTGAATCCACAGGCAGACTGCTTTCTAGTTGATCCCTAAACTTTTCATATTCTTGGAGTCTATATTAGTTCTTAAAACAGTATGTAAAAGTTCTGTCTTCCCAGAAGTTTGAAATATGCTTATAATGCTGTATGTACAGTTCAGTCAGAAATTCTCTGATGCAAAGTTTGCTATAAAAATGCCTTGAAAATCCTACTGAATATTGCATATTCAGTAGACTGAGCAACATTCAAGCAGTAAAACTTAAGTCTGTCTCCTGTGTCATTGATAGGTTTAGCATGAAAACGCAAAGCAATAAATGCTTCATTGGTATGCTGAAGAAGCCATGAAATGTAAAACACAGAGTGCTCACTGATGGATATTCATTTAATTTTTTCAGTTTTTGTATTCCAGACAAATAGGTAATAACTCCGTTCAATTAAGCAATAAAAAGTATAGGGAGAATCAATATCACTTCTTCTAGAGAAGAAGAAACAAAGAAAAGTGACCAGGCATTAAAACTGTGGTGTGTCAAAATCTTTGACTGCAAATAGGGTGGTAAACATGGAACCAAAATTCCTCTGCAATTTTTAGCATATTGCCTAACTGATATTATTATAGGATAAGTAATGTTGCTTTCACTTTTAAACTATATCTTTCTGCTGGATACTTTCACAAACTGCTCCAAAGTCCTTCTGCATCTTAGGATTTATCATGGCATTGTTTGGTGTGCTTGTTTCAGAAACAAGTACACTCTTGTGTGATCATGTTTATCTACATGACAATCTACAGTCTATCTTCTTGAATTTGGTCCAATTTTCCAAACCTTCACACATCTCAGATTTTACTTTAACCTCCACTCTTTCTAATCTTTTTTAGTGTAATAGTGGTAGCTTTGATAAATATAAGATTCAGCTCATATTTCAGGTCATTTACAAAGACATCAGATATCACTGCCTCTAACTTGCTATGCTCTGAAGCATTTCCCAGGCTTGCTTTGTTAGGACCAGTTGATGTCTGCACAAAATATAAAGCTCTTACAGCAGCTGAAGTAAAAAGAAAAAAGAGAGACTGAAAACAATCTTTTCCTCATTATTGCCTGATTCAAGCAAAGGACATTTCTGAGCTAAGAAATTTTATTCACATTCTGGGATTAGACTATTGACAGTACAAAACATTTCTGATTAGCAAAGATACCCAGGTCTGCTCCTCTGTATGCAGCTATTTAAAATTCAGCTTAATTCATAGAATTTTTTAATAGTATTTGAAATTGCCAAGCATAGAAACAGAAATAATAATGAAAAATTCCTAATGCAGAATTGTGTTATTCTAAGGATGGCAGTCCACTATTAAATTCTTTCACCACCTCTTTAAAAGGTCCTAGTCATAATGGAGACCATAATAAAATTATGGTCGTATCATAACAAAGTGACCCAATCTGATGTAAGTTACTTTTGTAAGCTATGTAAGTAATAGGAAAGCAAAATAATACTTCAGCTCAGAAGCTGTGGTCAAGAGACCACTAGCCAAATTTAATTAATATATAATATTTTTTCCACCTAGAAGATCAAAATAATATGTGTTTCCTCGTTGTCAAGAATCTATTTTTTTTTTTTAAATCTTAGCTTCTCCCAGTCCACGACTAACCAATAACCCCTAGCACTGTGCGTAATTAATTCTAGAAAGGCCATAAATACATAGGAAGCAAATGAAGCACAGCCCCATCTAAAATCAGTATGTGCAGGGGCTTGCGTGCACTGACTAGTTCTTCCAGTATTCTCTGCTGTAAGCAAGAACCAAGGGAGTTTCTGCAATCTCTCTTCTAGCTGGCTTGAGCAGTAGCAGCCCTTTTCTTGACATATATGTGTTAAAAAGAAAATAATAAAACAACAGATCCCTGACCATACATTAATATGTCACTGCCAATGTTACATGGCCAATCTGTAAGGCTGTGCGGAATGTGAGAGTATTTGCTTCATTCGCACTATCAGATCAAGGACCTTTTCACTTCAAAGGGAATCACAAGTAACAGAGAAAGCAATAAACAAAACCCACAGCAAGCAGTAACTGAGATTATAACAAGGACTAAAGCTCCCCAGTCACTAATTGATGGTCCATTAAGAAACTATAGGCATAGCTTTGGATATCACCAATCTGGACTTTATAACTAATAAAAAGGGAGGAACAAGTTCAACTGGATTATGGATACTTGAAGGGGCCTGTGGGACTATGCATAATTTATTAAGAAATGTTTAGGAGAAAGGCTGAAAGACAGAAAAAGAGTGAACTGAGGAAGAACAAAGGGGACCAGTCATGTGCAAGCAGCCACAAGTCCATTCACTTACCTAACTTACACTGAGCCTGATCACCACAGTCAATCCCATTTTCTAATTAAATCCTTTTTTAACTATCTTTCTGTGTAAATCTCAATCTTAACACCCTGTGAGTGCTGCAAATTCTAGATACCCTCCACTGCAGAGAGTAGAGCAAGTGAATTAAGAACCATCAGCTGGTGACAGACTGGATCTGTGTTTTACAGCACTGTCTTTAATTATACGGTCTCTTTTATTTTTCCACTTTCACTGTACAGGATAGATGATGCTTACCTAATGAGATGCTACATATCCTTTTTGTGCTGTTACTAGGTCCCATTTACTGCACAACATTCACATCTCAATCTGAGAACGAAGTAGTTAATTTCCTGTGGGATCCATCAATACATTATCTAGGTGCTTCACATTCAAGTAGTATTTTCTTCATCCTCCAGTTACGGGACTGAGGCACACATGACATCAGTGAAAAATGACAACTACAATTCAGTGCTCATGTGTTAGCAAGTCAGGAACTTTAAAACAGGAAATACGCTGTTAGTTTCCCCAGTATGAGATCTGGTTTAGGTATCCCTACTAGCAGGTACAGACCTAACTCAAATTCTCCAGGCCTGCATACACTTGCTTTAGTCACAACGCCACTTTTTTCTGCACCTGCTGTTCTTTAGCATGACAGTGCTCCTAATTTTTTTCAGTTAATGAGAAAGAGGTACAACTAAGCTACAACTAAAACAGTTCCTCTCAGAGGGATATACGCAACAAAATAATAAGAAGACAAAGTAAGAACACATGCAATATGTATAACTGCTGGCAGTGTATCTTCAAGAATATGTTGGAAGAGATAAACATGTTGTCCCCATATTATTGATGGGGAAACTGACATAGTAAGGTATGAAATAGCTTCCTTTGTATTACCTACCAGGTGGATCACTCAACTGAGAGAAGAGTCCCTCCCTTACAAAGCACTGCTTTCTTCAGAATTTGAAAATATTTTACAACTATGCCATATATATTATTTATTGTACATCTACACAAAGATAAATGCAGGTGCAGAAGGGCACAGTAAACACAAAGAGAACCCTGACCCATAGTTCAGTGGTCAGTGAAGTCCACCAAATTAACACAGTGGGCAACAGAGTCATTCTAAAACTGCAGTCCAAACTCTTGTATAATTCCAAAGAGTACCTACATGATGCAGATGTAGAAATTTATCTACTTCCATAATTTATCAGTTTATTCATAAAAAATACAGTCCTCGGGTGCATTTTTCCTTAAATTTATATATAAAAATACATTTCTGTTTTTCAAGTACTTCCAGAAAGAAACTATCAATTTATAAACATAAAAATTACTATATTTCTTGAACAAAATACTTGATACAAACTGAAACAGTTTTAGATAAGGCCCTTATCCCAAAATGAAATACATATACTCATCCAGATGAAGATTCAGGCCACATAGCTCATGTAGAGTCTTGATCAATAACACAGATCATAACTAGCTGTATCCTGCTTTTGGAGTTTGTAAAAATAAAAAATAATTCATTTACCTGAAGATGTAGAAAGTATATTGGCACTGTTCTTTCTGAATAATTACTACTTGACTAAGTGCTTGTATATTAAATTTTAACCCTGCACATATGGACATAAGCAAGGCTTTATTTCCTGTTCCTTGCAGGAAGGATATCTGTAATCCAGTAGTGAAACAGAGTAATGATGAACTTGGTATGATCTGAAACAAAGAAAAAAATCATTCTATCAAAGAAAAATCATTCTATGATTCTATGAAAAATATTTCTCCTGAAATATTTTTACGATATTTCTGAACATTAAAGAAAGAGTTATGTGAACATCTATTTTCATTCCATATTATCATTTCTGTAAAAATCATGCAGAACTTGAGATTGAAGGCTAATACATATGAATTCCTAGACAAACAGGAACATTTTCTTATAGGATGTCAGTTATTTGTATGAGATACAATTTTGGTTTATATATTTGAATGCCTTTTTATTATGGTTCATTATTTCAGAAGAAATGAGATTTAAATGACACGATCATCTGGGTAAGGCTAAAAGAGTGCAATTGTCTCCATTTCTTTCTGCAGAGTCACTTCACAAAGTTGGAGTTGAAAATAAGAATTCTTGCATTAAATCACATACAGACTGCTATATTAAAGCCCTAAAATTTCTGTCTTAATTCAAGGATTGTCTATTTAACTTTATTTCTTTTTTTATGATAGGGATTTCTATGTTGCTTATCACATAACATCACATTCAAGATGATTTTATAATGTTATGTTAATGCAGTTTTTACATTTAATTTCCTTTTCTTTGAATGCACATTCAAAAAAAAGAAGTTTGATTTAGTCATTTCAAGACCTCTGTGTATCCAGCCTGCTTATTGTTGGCACACAGTAACTCCACTACTTCTGATGTGCAAAATGTACCTCTCACACAAAAAGGAGACATATATATATAAAGGACAACTCTCCAAAAAAAGACAGTTAAAAGAAGTTTCTAGCTCATCTCTGAGTGATAATTTCCCAGGCAACAAGGGAAGAATATATTTGAAACTTGATAGTAACCAGCAAAGGGAAAATGTTAATAGATAATGGAATGAAGTTGATGAGTAAAAACGGAATAAGTTTGTAAATTAGGAGATAATTACATTTTTTAAAATTAGGTGATCACCTCACTTTAATAATTGATGTGAAATGAGAATTAAGTAGGTCTCATTTCAACCAGTTTCTAATCAGCAAATGGAGCACCACTTCCAGTTGCATTTCTTTGCTTTTGCACACTACTGTGGAGAACTTTGAAGACAACTGGCTGCCTTCTACAAATGGCTACCAACTTATTGATTTAGACCTGCAAAGCTCCCATTGCTAGAAACGTGTGCCTATTTGAGTTCTAAACATTCTCTTTCCTATCACAGAATCACAGAATCACAGAATGGCCAGGGTTGGAAGGGACCACAATAATCATGAATCTCCAACCCTCCTGCCACATGCAGGGCCACCAACCTCCACATTTAATGCTAGACCAGGCTGCCCAGGGCCCCATCCAACCCGGTCTTGAACACCTCCAGGGACGGGGCATCCACAACCTCTCTGGGCAGCCTGTTCCAGCACCTCACCACTCTCTCTGTAAAGAATTTCCCCCTGATCCAACCTAAATCTCCTCTCCCTCAACTTAAAACCATTTCCCCTCGTCCTGCAGTTATCTACCCTTTCAAAGAGTTGATTCCCCTCCCCTCTGTAGGCTCCCTTTAGGTATTGAAATGCTGTAGTGAGGTCATCTCGCTGCCTTCTTTTCTTCAGGGTGAACAAGCCCAGCTTCCTCAGCCTGTCTTCATAAGGGAATATGTTCACAGAAGACTGCAGAGTATTTTTTGTTAAAGGCTACAAAATAAATGGAAATACCAATAGGACTTTTTTGTTTTAAACCCGAACAGTGACAATTCAGACAACCATTTTCAAACAAAACTTGTTGACCAGCTTCAATTTTACATGATCACTGATGGATAAAGTAAGTATTCAGATGCTATGCAGTCTCCGATTTATGAGATGATGACAACTGGACAGATCAACCAGTACTTCTTAATCATAGAGGTTCTTGCTCTTTTCTAGCAAGGAATAACCTTTCCTTCTAGGACATCACATCCCAGTGAAGTTAAACAAAATTGGAAAAAAGGGCAAAGGACTCATACCAACTTGTAAAAAAAAAATCAAGATTTCTAATATATAGACATTCTTCATAAAAAGTCATATTCCGCATTTCTGTAACAAGTACTTGAATCTACTGAGACAACAAATCTTTATAACTGTGACTTTTATCACCTGCTCATTGGGAAAGAAATCTAAAACATTAAAAACTGCGCAAAACTGCCTATTATTGTGTCAAAGATAGGGAAAATAAATGTATAATTAAATGTCTAATTCAAGGAAAAATTTCAGAACATTATATTCTCATTCACTGAAATTCCTCAATTACTAATTGAATGTACTGCTAAACTTGGCTGAGCCAAATTAATATTTAGCAGGTGTTTAATTATCCTTTAATAATTCATAACAATATCATAGAATCGTGGAATCACAGAATGGTTTGGGTTGGAAGGGACCTTTAAGATCATTTAGTTCCAACCCCCTGCTATAAGCAGGGACACCTCCCACCAGACCACATTGCTCAAAGCCCATCCAGCCTGGCCTTGAATGTTTCCAGGGTAGGAGCATTCACAGCCTCTCAGGGCAACCTGTTCCAGTGTCTCACCACCCTCACAGTAAAGAATTTCTTCCTAATACCTAGTCTAAATCTACCCTCTTCCAGTATAAAGTCATGTCCCCTCATCCTGTCAATACTTGCCCTTATAAAAAGTCTCTCCCTGGCTTTCCTGTAGGCCCTTCTGGTACCAGAAGGCTACTATAAAGTCCCCCCGGGGACTTCTCTTCTCCAAGCTGAAGATAACCAAATCTCTCAGCCTGTCCTTGTAATGGAGGTGCTCCAGCCTTCTGATCATCTTCTGATCTGGCCCTCCTCTGGACCTGCTCCAACAACTCCATGTCTTTGTGTTGGGGGCCCCAGAACTGGATGCAGTACTCCAGGTGGGTCTCATGACAGCAGAGGGGCAGAATCACCTCCCTCGACCTGCTGGTCATGCTTCTCTTGATGCAACTTAGGATACGGTTGGCTTTCTGGGCTGCAAGTGTGCATCGCCACCTCATGTTGAGTCTTTCATCAACCAACACCCCCAAATCCCTTTCCTCAGGGCTACTGTCCAGCCATTTTCAGCCTGCATTTGTGCTTGGGACTGCCCTATATATCTTTTTCTTACATTGCTGTACCTCAAGGATATCAAATCAACTAAGTTGCAGTACTGTGAACCTGGCACAAGATCAGAGTTGAGCCCAGAGTGACAGGAGTGACTAGGAGAAAAATCAACTGAAAAGTAAACAGTTCCAGGTTGTATCAATAAAAATAAAAATTAATTAAAAAGAAAAAAAAAACCCACATACACAAAAAAACCCAAAACACTTCAGCAAATTGTTTTCTTTTTTTTTTTAAAGTGACAAATACATACATCTGAAAACTATCATAATTCTATGGATGTGACCATACTTGCTTTGTTTTCTCTTTTCAATTTGATATTTCTGTTATAGAAAAGGAAACAAGGGCATCTTGCCTAGAGACTGCAAAACTAGCAGAATTCCTGCTATCTTCTGCAGAATTTGGGTAAGGCCTGTGAGGAATATCCTGAATGTGGTCACTTCAACAGTTCCACTTGAATTTAATCAATAGAAGCTGATTTAGGTCATTTAATAAGGGGAGAATTACCATTACCACTGTTCCTGCTGAGTCTTGCTTAGTTTGCAAATGTGTATTACATCTGACAAGACTATCTGACAAGAATTAAGATCATAAAATCTAGGCTTGCAATTAATTCTTGAACCAAATTCTTGAATGCAGGAAGGATTCTGTTCCATGCATACCTGGACATTTTGTATCTATTAGAACCCTGAGGGCTGTCATAATCCTTTTTTAAATCTTAAAGAATCTGTATTTAAAGTAAAGAAAATGCTTTAAGAACCTTAATCATCTTGCACTCTGCAACTACTGCAGAATATGGAAAGTTTCATAACCAAGCAAGAAATAGGAGATCATTCTGTGGGAATGATCCTTTCAAATCTTGCCTAAGCATAGGTTTACTAGTATACAATTATTTACAGCTTCGCAACACAAAAATCTGTGACAAATCTGAATTTTAGTCCACACAAAAAAAGAACATCAGTGAACGATCATGAGTCAATAGTACATACCAGGAGGCATCACGGAATGTTCTTGGAATTGTTTCAAAGCATCCTTCAGTCTGTCAATATCCTGTAGCAAGATAAGGGATTTCATCTGATGTAGAAGAGTTAGATCTGAAGAAGATATGTTGCGAGATTCAAGACACTGTAAAATCCCTTGAGCAGCTGAATTTACAGTAGAATCTGTGCATTTTGATTTATCTGGAAAAACATTGGGAAAAAATAAGAATATTCAACAAGCACAGAGAATTTTCACAGATGGAAACTTTCTTTTTACTACAACTTACAACCAAATATCACGTACTAAACAGCTCTATTTTTAATTAATTATTTAAACAATTATAAAAGGGGAAGCTGTAACAAGGACAATAGAATTCATCATGACACAAAACCAAGAGAAATCTAAATTTGGTATGAGAAAAGTATGATGTAGAGAGTGAACTGTCGCCAAAGTCTTTGGTTCTTACACACTTGGCAATATAAAAATGCATTTTTTTTTAAAAAAAAAACAGCAACCAAGTTACAAGAGTAGGTTTATACTGACTTAGCTTTCTGATTTAAGTACAAGGACTATAACCAAATGTGACCATTTGGAAATGCTGCTAAAAACAATGGTTTCTAATTTTATCTAAGAAAAATGGATAATGTTAAAGTCACTCAACTGGATAAGGCAAAGAGCATAATGGCAGATCAATATATATACTAAGACTTACTTAGTAAGAAAGTTAGTCACACTGACTTATGGATGTGATGCACACGTTTTGTTAAAAATGGTACAGCGACACAGCTGTGCAGAACAGACCAGTTTTCTGTTCTTGGACACATATTAATAACAGAATGGTTAACTGAGTTTGCAATTTTACTCAGTCTGGAATTACACTACTGCACATGCAAATAGTGTAGGCTACATTTACTTAGCCACACAATAAAGTAGTAAAATTCTGATTTCCGATGATGGAAGTACATTAGCTAAAAAGTAGGATGGTTTTCAAATATTAGACATCGCATGAAGACTTGACACAGCAGAAATATTTTAACAGTAAGCAAAGAAAATTCTACACATAAATCTTGAGAAAAAAATTAGCGTGAAATCCTTCGTGTCATTCTAACAGGGCTTTTAAAGTAATTCAGTAATCAAAAGATGAATTTTATGGCAGTAGGGTTGACAGTTCTAACTTAAGATGGGTCATACAGGTAGATAAGCTGTTTAATATTCTTTATGTAGCTCCACAAAGACAGCCAAGGCCATTCACTTGGAAAATATTTTCACTGTTTTTTTTTTTCAGTTTTACAAAACAGTTATAATTTTAAAGCTATGTTCTGAGCTGACCAGCTAAAGAACATAATATCTTACCTTTGAGAAAACACATTTACTACTAGAAGATACCAACAGAATTTGGTGTAAGTACATATAATATGATACCTATCAATAAAACATCATTATATCTGGAAGACATTTATGACACCATATAAAGTATCATACACAAAACTTTTTTGGAGAGCAAGGGAAGAAACACATTTAACTACAACAGTAAGAACTTCCCTGATTTTAGTGGCCAAAGTGGATGTACAATAGGCTATTAGGGATCATAACTACATAATCCTATCTAAAGTGCTACAGAAAGTGCATTAAACATCAGTTGACATTCATCTTTTTCACAACTGCTTTATGAAAAACTGAAAATACACTATGAAAATATGAAAACACATTCCCAATGCCAACAGTATCTTCCTCTTTCCTCTTGAATGCAATCTGTCTAGATTTCATTATAAATTAGAAATAAACCTCCTCCTGGGAAAGAGCTTTTTGAAAAGTAGGTTGGATTGCAGACAGCAAGCAAGAAAGCAGTTTAGAACAGCAATTATTGCCTTCATCTGAGTGTTTCCAAAAGCAAGTAATACTGCTGGATGTTTGCTTTCAGAGAAAAGAAGAATTTGGTCCATGTTAACCACTACACTTACTCTGAGCATGCTGGAATATTTTAAAAATGAGAAAGAAATATAATGTTTTCAAACAGAGAAACAAAGCAATTAGGACTACAGCTTTTTATGTTGATACGGATGTTTTCTTGTACACATCAGAAAATGGGACAAATGCTAATTATCTGCATGACTTACGAACTCAAAAGATACACTTCTCTAGTAGACTTGGCCCATTCTACGGAAATAAGAAGTGCACATCTATTTTCCTCACGTGGCAATATTCACAGAAGAAAAAGGAGAAAGTAATACATACTGTCAGCAAAATAAATTTGCTGTGTTGCCTGCAAGAAATCCAGAATGCTATCTGCCTTTTCATCTGTGTCTTTTAAGTCTGCTGCTCCTTCTCTGTTGCTTTTGTCAGGCTGATATGTAAAATCCACACCGGTAGTTTTTGTTAGCAAGCCAGCTGCTCTCATTTTTTCCTTCTGTCGCTTCTTTTTCATTTTTCTCCTTTTGTTTTTGCTGATTTTGGAGCTGCCTATCTGCTGCAGCTGTAAATAATCTTGAAGAGTCTCCTGCATTCCAGATTCTACTTGTTCTCCATGTAAAACATTAGAATCTTGTAAATTGTTCTTTAGTTTCTTTCTTCGAATGCGTTTTCTCTTGGTTTGTACTTCATGTTCCTCCTCTGCAGATTCAAAAACAAAATGATAGTTGTAAATAAGATTTGTACTAAGCACTTTGGAACTGCATCAAATGATACATTACCCCTTTCAAATTTTGGGATATCTGAGTGGCTCTAACTTTACTTTTATGATTAGAACGCCTTTGAGTTCTACAATGTCAAAGCCAACTTCTGTGAATGCATTAAGAAAAGCTCTTCTCCCTTTTACTTTCAATAAAGACTGTATTTTCCTTTGTGCTACATACTTTAGATTATATTACACATTATATGGTTCTGCCCAGAGAGTAAAGCCAAAAGAAGCATCAGAGCCAAAACCAATGTGTGCAGGCTGGGTAGTACAGGATGAGGAGCTCTCCTAAGAGGTCCACACTACCAGCTGGTAGACTTGATCAAGAATGCAAGAAAGCAGGTAATTTACAACGAAGGACTGATGCATCCCATGACAGTACTGTGCCTTAAAAACATCAGACATCTGTTTCTGATTCTTCTACTTTCTTCTCCTTAAATATCATTGTTCTTTGGGGTATCATACTGCTAGCTCAGCTTTGGACATCATCTTTCTAGGGAAAGCATGCAGGGCATCAGTGACCTTGGCAAGTAATCCGTGCTCCTTTAACAGCCTGCCTTGGTTCTGCCATTCCCTTGCTACACTGTAATTTCCTTACAAGCTAATTCTTCAAAAGGTTCAAACATCAAGGGAAAGAAGTCCCTCCTGCTCTCCAAGACAGCTTTCATGTTTCTTTATTCATATCTTATCACTGTACACAAAACTAGACTTCCGAATTTCTGACCCTGACCTCATTTCTGACCCTGAACTGACTTGCTTCCACACAAGTTCACTTCAGAATGCAAGACTTTCTGGCACTAGCAAAGGAAGACTGCCAGAATCCATCCTCCTTTTGACTGCACTGCTGCTGAAATCTGTATTCAAGCCTATAATAATTATTTCCCATCTAATTAACTAAAATTCCCTTTTCCATAATCTAACAAAATGCTCACACATTTAATCACAGAGCCCTGAATATCGGTGTTCCTCTAATGCTCTGCCATTATAAGTTAAGCCATTTATCCTTCCCTTAACCTCTACCTGCACGTTTCTGAATTCCTCTCATCACACCGAGCCCAATTACCTGATTTTATGCAATTCTCTCTAGAATCTTTGCTTGTCTAATGCCAGAGTGATCCAGCAGAGACATCTGGAGCCCAAATTATGTTTCCAGCTGATCTGCGTGGCATCCTGAGCTGCCTCTGACATCCCCAGAGCGTTTGGCTTTCTCATCACTCCTCCCCCTCCAGTCTTTGCCTCTATTTTCTCCATAGATAGAGGCCTTCTCTTTCATTTCTGTTTCTTTTTCTGTCTTGAACTCTGTCGGCTCTGAGCCACTTTCTCTCTTTAAATATCACTACAAGACTTTTAGTTCTTTAGCTGACAGATGACTCACCACACAGCAATTTTCTATACTTTCTATGAAGAAGGCTGCATAAAAATAAATTTGCTGTATTGTAATTGAACAGCACAGCATGTTAAAGACACCAAACGTCACCTCATACCCACAGTGTGGAATGTTTTGCATGCATGGTATTTGAGCTAAATATCTTTATACATGATTTGGGCATATGGGACGTGGGAAAAATAATGTCTGTGTGGTCCTGTAGGAATAAAATAGCAGAACTGAAGGCAGATATGAATGGTGAAAGATAATATAAACAAAACATCAGTGTTTCATCTCAAGATCTTAATTTGGAATTTCATGGGAGTACTTGTGTTATAATAGGTGAATTCCACTATAAACACAGTTCCTTAAAATTTCTCAGCCCTCTGTTAACCTGAACACACTGTTTGCTAATACAGTTACTCTAATTTGGGCTCTCAGCAAAGTGGTACAACACGTTTATGTGCATCCAAGAATCCCTAAATCACAGCAAAACTATGGCATGTTGTGTAGTTAAGCACTCTCAATTGATTTTAAGCCACCTGAAAGAAAAATGGTGCACAAGGGAAAACAGGGCTTAAGAAAATTAAGTTTTGAGCCAAATCCAGAAGTTTCCTTATCTGTGGTAGATCAGGACAGCACAAGGTCTGAAGAGAGTAGGTGAAAGTGTCAAAATGCAGATTTATTGTAGCATTCCTATATACCAGTGTTATTAAGATTACCTGATTAAAAGGAAATTAGAACTGTATTGAGCTTCCTCCAACACAAGAAACGAATAAAACTCAAGACATTACCAAGTTCTCTTCACCTTTTTATAATTCTTTCTCACATATTATAACAACTTACCAGTAAGACTGAAATTTTGCTCTGATTATTCCAGTTTTCCCCCCTTGACAACCACTGCCCGATTATGGAACTAGTCATGGTTTGACACCAGCAAGAAATGAAATTAGATGCTGAGAAATGCAAAGCAGTGTACATAAATTGATTAATCTGGACAACTCACTGCAATGGTCAGAGTGAACTGTTCCTAATACGGGAAAAGCAAAACAAAACCCAGATCTATGGGAAGCTCAAGGAAAAATGTTCAGTGGGTATCAAATCAGCAAACACCTTGTATGCGTACCAAAGAAACAGGATGGAAAATAACAACAACATTACAAAGCTATTACATAAATCTGCTGTACTCCTCAAGTTTGATAGGTTTTATTTCTTAGCACAGTCCCCTTAGCACAAGATGTTGTCAGAAAAGAACATGACTCTCATAGAAGTTATCAGAGACATGCCAAAAAGATATGTATTACTTGACTGAAACAAAGATTAATAAAATGGGCTCTATTTCTGCCTCCTCATGCAAGAACAAGGTGACATCTAATTAATTCTGAGCAGTTTCACAAGCAAATAGAAAAAAGTAAACACCTGTTTTCTGAACAATACAGTTAACTTATTAAATTGACAAGCGTGCAGTAAGCACAGAAGCCAGAAGATTAAAGGGATTCAAGAAGTGGTTGTTTATACAGGCAGCAAGGCTACCATTACAACAGTTATGCTAATACATAAATAGGAGTTGCAGAAGAAATATAAACCATAATGTTTAAGTCACAGCCCACAGAGTGATATTAAATAAAATGTTCAGTGGGAGTCACCTCCTATAACTTGAGCTGTCTAAAAAGTATGTACTTAGTGCATACTTAGATCTATGCTCCCTCTAATAAATCCAGAGGCCAGAATTTTTGCAAAGCAATTTGCCTCATACTAACCACCTGCAATTGCAAAGCACCCTGCTGGTCTTCACCATCTTTATCTCCCTCCCTCTCTTAACTACAGAGGAAATGCAGACAGTGAATCTGTATTAGATACTTTCAACAATTGAGAAGAATTAGTCTCTTTTACGAAAATTGGCAATATGGAAAAATATTCTCCTTTATGAGAGCCCCAAAGTTTTTTATTAAAAAAAAAGCCCCAAAGATTTTTTATTAATTAATTAAATCCACTGTCCTGCGCACACAAACTTTTGACTGATTCTCAACATTTCAAACCAGCAGGAATTTAAAAAATTTCAGTAGATATCAACTTGGCTGCAATAACTTTTCACAGGGGCTGAAGAGGCTTATTATGTCATAATGTAACTGTAAGAAAAATGTGTCATGTATACTACACAGGCAGACTTAATGACAAATTAGGTCATAGAATCATAGGATCATAGAAGGCTTGGGTTGGAAAAAACCTCAAGGATCATGAATCTCCAACCCCCCCATCACAGGGCTGCCAATCTCCACTTTTAATACTAGACCAGGCTGCCCAGGGCCCCATCCAACCAGGCCCTGAACACCTCCAGATGAATATAGATACTTAACTAACACAGAAAGAAATGCCAGCTTTTGACCACACAAACTGTACTCACAACCTTGTCCCAAATCTACAAGATTCTTCTCTCTTTCTACCTACCAGCTGTCACCTCTCTCCCTCCTGTGACCCCTCATTGCTCCACATGCAGCTTAGTTTATCACATAATCTAATTAGCCAGAAGCAATTGTCTTCAATCTGTTTAGCCTGGACTTGCTGCCCTCTGTCAGACCAGCAAAGTAGCTTCTAGATAGAATGTTCATGAGCATTTTTCAGCCATGGTAATTTCTTTTAGCCTTAAATAAGCCTTAATAAGAACGCTCTTCAGGATCTGCTAGGACTTTAATTTTTTTTTCCTCTGACTAGATTATTTTTAGCCTTTCTTGATGTAGTTTACCATGCACAGTCACACTAGTCTGACTGACAGAGGGATGTAAAAGTCGTAATGAATAGCCTGAAAAAAAACAAAAGATAATTTGTTAACAACTCATTTTTTCTGGTCTGAAATGTAAAAAAAATCTTCTCCACGCAAATCTCATGTCTCCTTAACAGAACAGGGGCACAGCTCCATCAATGAAGACTTGCAGATGGTTTATAAAAACTACTTACTGAATTTTGATAATGAAAAGTTCACATCCAGTTTGTATCTTTGAGAAAAAAAAAGCGTATAACATAAATAACAGTTTACATTAGAACTTTGAATTTGCAAACTTTATTTATTAACCTCTATTATACTAGGGAGTTATTTCATGTAATTCATCAGCAACTGGAGACACACAGTGATAAAATTCCATAAGGTAAGAGCAAATTACCTCTGCTGACTGTGTCTTCCACTCCCATTAATCGTGAGTATGAACACATTGCTGGCAACTACATGACTGAAAAGAGCTTCAAGTCCAGCTGTATTTTTCAAGTGCCTTCATACAACAACAGAGGAAAACATCCAGGAAAGCAGCACGTAAGACAATGAAAGCAGGGAAACTATTTATTGAGATGTCTGCAAGTCTAAGAAAGGTATGCAAAGTTTTATAGCATGCCAAACTGAAATGTTAGGCTCCAAGTACCTGAAAACAAACTGATGGTAAGGATTTTTAAAGATCCCTAAGTATTATTAGAACTTTCCTTTAGAACGGCACAGCCCAAAAGAAAAAAAAAAAAGAAGATAAAGCAGTCTGAGGAAAAGACTGTCAAAGAACATCCTCTGAGCTCCTCTATAATGCACTCATCATAACTCAAGTACAGTAGCTGGCTTTCCTGCTCAAGAACCAACTCCCACAGTATGCTTTCCAGACATTGTTCATAGTAGTCCTGTTCTTTTGCTGAGATGAAACAGGACATGAGTCTCTCTCTCTCCTGGTATTTCATCTAATTCAAACTTTTTTTTTTCCTCTCTGATATACCAGATGAATCTTCCATGTATCAATCAGTCAATGCAGAATAATTTCATTTTGGTTTAGAATCTTGCAAGAGAAAAAAAGAAGTTATTTTTCATGCAAATTAAAGTATCCAGCAGGCTATAATTTGACTAAGATCAAAAAACTGTGGTTAACAAATGCAACAAAATATAATGGTTCATTATAAAAAGAGAAATGCTGAAAAGATCTCAGCAGCACAAGACTGCACATAAATATTTTCAGTCTCTTTTTTGGGGAGTGCAGTAATTTCATCTGATAATTTGAATCAGAAAAAAACCCACTTCTCATGGTCTTAGTGATCTCCAGCATTTTTGATGTTGGTGAATTGGTAAATGCTGCACATCTCTTGCAACCTTACACACAGCAGGGGGTTTGAAACTAGATGATTACAGTCCTTTTCAACCCGTTCTATATGCAGCTTACCACAACTGGGTACTACCTTCCTGATTTAAGGCAAATTCAATTAACAGTGATGATAATAATAAGTAAAGGCATATACCACACAGTGCATTACTACCATGAATGTTTACCTGGCTCTATACACAGACAACTTATTCACAAACTGTAGCAAACTCCTGCTTTTTACACTAATAATTCCCATCATTTTGGTTTGTTTTTTTTTTTGACTGCAAACAAGTATTGACGTTTTCACAGTTATTCTTCACACTGCAAAATCTGACTCCTGCTTGGTACAACCAACTCAGTGACAGGTGAACTCAACTGTTTTTTACCAACTGCATCACTTGACAACTACCTGGGTTTCACCTGCTATTTTTGACAAGCCAATCTATTTGGGATGACACTGTAACCAGCTCTTGTCATTACCACAGTTAATACCTGTGTATCAACAAGAAACCTGACCTCCCCACTCACTCTTTTTACCTGACCAGCTATTATTCAACGTAAGTTTTGACCTCCCTATACATTGATGTGTGCTGCTATTTGTTAAGTTACCAATTCTGGGACTTTTCCTTTTACACTACGTCTCAAAAACCTTTGGAAATTTAAGGAAAGCACATCAGCTGTACCACCCGTAACCACATATTTCCTGGCTCTTTTAAAGAAATCCAGGATGTCTGCAATTTCATGTTATCTTTCCCACATAGATCACAGCTCTTCAGGCACCATGAATCTTATTTTGCATTATAATCTGTGCTAAGGCTGCCTAAGGCCAACACCACAATAACAAGCTTGCAGTTCCCTGGATGGTTTAAGAACTATTTTTAAAAACTGGCATCACAGTATCCATCCTCAAAGACTCTGATAACAAGGGAATTTTGAGTAAGTGGCTATGCATTAGTGTCAGCTATTTGGTCTTTCATTTTCTTGAATTCTTTTAGATTTTTTAGGTGAATCAAGTCTGATACTGGTGATCTTATTGCACCATTATTTTAGTTCCATGATCACTAAATCACTTTCGCAGATGCTTTGAAAAATCGCAATACAGAATCTCCTTTTGCATGCCTTGCTGAGTTTTGACATTTAAATACCTAAAACATCATTTGAGTATGAGTTCAGCCTTTTAAACAGATACCCAATAGTTTCTATCAAATTCCTTCATTCTGTTGTTTAGCTGTGTCATCTTCCTTTCACTTTTTCTCAAAGCTTTCAAGACAGGAGGTGGGTGCTGGACTTGTATTTCACATATGGTGTCCTTAAGTAGCTCCCATGCCACCTGGTGTAGCTTTTTTCTCAAAGCTGCTGTCTTCTTTGTTCTTCCTGGTAAGAATCTTTACTTTTCTGTAGTGTCTTTTCTTAAGTGGATCAAAACTGTTGTGAATTTTGTCATTGTTTTGGTAGGCTGATGAGCCTAACTGCAATACAGCCACTGTAGCAATGTGCCTCTTCTGAACCACAGCACACAACTTTACTCAGGATGAGGTCCAGGGTCAAATTTCCTCCTTCAGTTCTATTAACCAATGCCTTAGATACTGACTGGGTCTAAAATGAGGCTTTGCACAACACTCTTATTTGTGACAGTCACATAATCTGTACAGGGAGAAACTGAAGACCCCATTACTGCTCTGTATCTGCTGCTTCTCTGATCTCACAGTACACAGCAGCAATGTGTATTCACAATCCCAGCTGGATACATGATGAAACAGAATCCAAGCTTGCTTTGCTCTCTGATATGTACAGTCAGTACACACACACATTGATCTAAGGCATTCAGGAGATATTTGAAATTATTCCAATGAATACATTAATACCAACAATATGTTTTGGGCCTTTTGCCTCTTTATGCAAAATGTGCTTTATGAAGCCCCTTTTGTAAATAACAACTTTGCTATTACAAATTCAGTACAGTTAAGTGACTTAATTTTTAAACAAAAGGAAATATTTTGACCTTTTAAAGATCTTTCTCATTAATGTTATTTTTTAATTTCAAGTTCCTTGTCTTTATTTTTGCTTTCTTGGGGTGATGTGCAAACAACCTTTGTATGAATACATCACAGAGCACTTCCTAACAGGGCTCAATGGTGAGCCCAAAAAACACTGAAAATGATTGCATGGATTCAGTGAGAAAAATAGGGAGCTGAGCAGATTTCACAGCCATGAAAACAGAATGGAAATTCAATAACAATCAGTAATTCTTCTGAGGGCTCCCAAATCAGAAATGTTCAAGGAGCCTAAAACTGCCTATGGAGTTTTTAAAGTTTAGCTGCTGCAAAGACTAACTGCTTCTAAATACAGAACTCTTCCTAGTGTCTGGCTAATAAGATCACCGCTTTATATTCAAAGAGTTTACTTTAAAATCTTTTTTTTTTTCAGATCTAGATTTCAGTGAATGTTTATATAATCCAAACTTCTCCCTTTGCTGAGAAATGATGAGAAAAGATGCAAGCTTAAAATCCTTATCGGCTTTTAAAATGTTATTTCCAAATACACCAGCTGAAATGTGTAAGAAAGTATTGAGACTAAAAGAGCACAGAATATTAAATGATAAGCAACCTAATGGAAAAATGGTATTTACTTTTTCCCTTGTGATAAGCAGTACCAAAAAGCAGACTAAGCTGCAATCTAACAGTACACAGATGCTGAAATAGCAGAATTAAGATACTTAGCAATAAAATCCAATCTCAATTTATCAGCTTCATAATCAAAGTAATAAAATATTTCAAGGTGATAAGTATTCAATTCAATTACTCTAATATTTTACAACATTTCTTAATTTTTTACATCATATGCAATAACCAATCACATTCAACATCACATGTGACAGAGTTGCCACAGCTATAATTTATCACATGGTTCTCTCAGTGAATCATAATTCAGAATACATTGGAAATAGAAAATCTGGAAGAATGCAAATCTTCCAAGTGTTTTATTTTGCATGATTTCCTTACTCCATTTGTCTTGGGATCTTAACTCTGATTTTAATTAAATTTAATTGATAGTTGGACTAGATCATAGAATCACTAAGGTTGGAAAAGACCCACAGGATCATCCAGTCCAACCATTCACCCATCACCAATAGTTCTTGCTAAACTATGTCCCTCAACACAAAATCCAAACGTTCCTTGAACACCTCCAGGATCAGTGACTCCACCACCTCCCTGGGCAGCCCATTCCAGTGCCCGACCACCCTTTCAGAGAAGTAGTATTTCCTAATGTCCAGCCTGAACCTTCCCTGGCGCAGTTTGAAGCCATTCCCCCTAGTCCTATCACCAGTCACACGAGAGAAGAAGCTGACCCCCAGCTCACTACAACCTCCCTTTAGGTAGTTATAGAGAGCAATAAGGCCTCCCCTGAGCCTCCTCTTCTCCAGACTGAACAATCCCAGCTCCTTCAGACCCTCCTCATAAGGCCTGTGCTCCAGACCCCTCACCAGCTTTGTTGCCCTTCTCTGAACATGCTCCAGGGCCTCAATGTCTTTCTTGCAGTGAGGGGCCCAGAACTGGACACAGTACTCAAGGTGCGGCCTCACCAGAGCTGAGTACAGGGGGATGATTACTTCCCTGTTTCTGCTGGTCGCACTATTTCTGATACAAGCCGGGATGCCATTGGCCTTCTTGGCCACCTGGGCACACTGCTGGCTCATGTTCAGTCTAGCATCAATCAACGCCCCCAGGTCCATTTCCTCTACACAGTCTTCCAGCCACTCTGCCCCAAGCCTGTAGCGTTGCCTGGGGTTATTGTGGCCAAAGTGCAGGACCCGGCATTTGGTCTTGTTGAATTTCATTCCATTGGCTTCAGCCCAGCTATCCAGCCTGTCCAGATCCCTCTGCAGGGCCTCGCCACCCTTAGGCAGATCGACACTTCCAGCCAGCTTGGTGTCATCTGCAGACTTACTGAGGGTGCACTCAATGCCCTCATCCAGGTCATCCTGGGGAACTCCACTTGTAACCGGTCGCCAGCTGGATTTAACTCCATTCACCACCACTCTCTGGGCCCGGCCCTGCAGCCAGTTCCTTACCCAGGTGATCCTGAAGGCCTTTTCCAACCTTGGTGATTCTATGATTCTAATTAAACGTCAGTGTGTGTAAGCAGTTTTGTAAAAACAGGGATGAATCAGGGTCCAGATTCACCTTGTTTTTATCAGTCACACAGTAAAACAGCTTTCTTTTAAAGAACTACTGAAAACAATGTAAGTAATTTCTTAATGACCAAGTGTCCAATATTGAGCTAATTATACACATAAATATGCAAACAGTATGCTGTAAAAATGAGAAATACCATAGGAAAGATCCTGGAAAGTAATGTAAACCATTCAACTGCCAATCTGTAATAGTTGGGAAGCTGGTGCCACAGTCTTTCCAGTGATGTGTGCAGTTCTTCGTTGCAAGCTGTGCTGCACTGGGGTTCACACCTGGCCAGAGCTGTGAGGTTAGAACAGGCAGATCTTTTTTCAACACTGAGCGCTCTTAAAACACTGAAACAGCTTTTCTATAGGAAAATCAGCTTGCTCATGAACAGACAGTAGGATAGGTGACTTTCTAGGAGTGAAACCTCAAAATAAGGCAGAACAAATCTAAACAATATGTAGACATGTCTCTTCAGTCTCTACAAAGTTTCTCTCTTTCAGCAAACGTCTCCTCATCAACTAAGGACTCTGTCCTGACTTCTCTACTGGACAACTGAAGTGTTTCAAAGAATTAAACAAGATACTAAACTGTGATTATCCCTAACAAATGGCAAAGAAAAACAACAGCAACAAAAACAACAGATAAGCAACAATACCATCCTCTACACAAATAAACATTTGGGAAAGGACTGGAATAATTTTGATTTTCTCATTTCTCAACAAGACATCGCATGCACACATGCTGTTGTTTCATAAGAACTGATCTCTCTGTACTTCTGCTCTATGCTTCTAGACTGCTGTGCAAATCGTTACTGGGATAAGATAACATGGATCACTCCATTTATCACTTCTAGAGTTCCTTACGCTGCTACCTAAAAGTGAAGCATGTAAAATGGCAATGTGAGCACAGTGACCTATCTGTTCAGTTTAATAATATGTCATGTTCTTTTTACTTCCCAATTAGTTTGGTGAAAAACAGGAACTGCTCAGCATCTCATTGAAGGACAGTATCTTTTTTTGAAAATGAGAGACTTTCTTACTGCTTTTCAGTTACACGACATGATCTGTGAAACAACGATATTCATTTGTCTAAATATGACATTACACTTCATACAAATCTTGAAATGTCATTTACGTGCAGAACACAGTTTTTTTCCATCATACATTGCACCCTCAATCCAGACTAGTGATGGTGCTATTGCTTTTTTGCTTTTACATACCTGGTACGTTTACAAACTGAAAATTAGTTTTTTCTTTTCCATTTCACAGAGGTATTAACAGTGATAAGTCACAAACTACGCATGAAACAGACATGCATCATTTTTCTTTCCCTTCAATATACTTGTGCATATACTTAAATGAGTATTACTGACTATCTCACATGCTTTAGAGAACTGGCTGATGCATGCTACAATAATGCCATTGAGAGGAAGGCAAATTCTCTTATTGGCAAAAAAACCCATTGCCTCACAGAAAGCATAAAAGCATTTTAAAGAGAATTCATTCTAACACAAGCACTTAACTTTAGTGTACACTGACTTTCAACAAGGAGGTTCTCCCTAAATAGAATGCTCAGCAGCAGTTAAGAAATCTGTGATAGAAGGAGAGGGGAATAAATCCAGTCCTAGGCCTTAATGATTCTTCCTTTTTACATTTCTCCATTATGCAATTTGCATCAAAGTCTTTTTGGACTTAAGAAGGACAGAGTTTCAAAAGAAAACACATTTGCCTGGCTTAATTTTAAACCAGTTGCCTACATCTGAGACAGGAAAACTGAGGTGTAACCAAACAATGCTTTGGCCCTGATGAAACTGGACAGTACGGCAGACGTTTTTTGCTAAAGATGCAGAAATTATTTCCTCCAATACTTAGGGTAGCCAGGTCATAATTGATTTTTCTCAAGTACTATGTCATAGAAAGCTTTCTGACACTAAAGAACTGTATGCTGCTCCCAAAGTGATGTCTCCTATTTTATTACGTTGGCTTATTACACCAGAGACAAATATTGGTGTTATGGCAGCAAAGGTTGAACCTTCTCACCAATATTCTGTTGCATTTTGTTGCCATTTGACAGATGGCAGCAGAGGGGCAGTCTGACACAATGGCCTGTGAAGCATGGCACTGTCTCTCTCCAATTTATAGGAGGGAGATGAGATTCTTTTAATATTTGTATATCCGGCATGAGATTAAGAAACAGCGGTTCAAATGTTGGTCCAATCAGTTTATTATAAATCCTAATCAGGGAGACAGGGAAAGGAAGGAGGGTGATAGAAAAGATAGAAAAGAAGCAAGGATCGCATAAAGCAGTGATAGTCACCACCGGGATCCAGCAGTGGTCCTGCTGCACGCCATTTCGAAGGTCCGAGGCAAAAGCAGCAGGGGGGGAGAGCAGCAGCGTTGTCGGCCTTGGGCAGCAAGCAGGTAGCAGGAAGAAGTCGCAGAGCCAATCCAGGAGGAAGCAGCAGGACTCAGGTAGCGGGCCCAGGAGAGTCCGTCAGCATGCAGGAATTCTGTAGTGAGGAATCTGATGGCAGACGCCTTTGTTCTTCTTCAGCATCGTGGTAGAGTGCAGAGCAAGTCCAGGAGGAAGAGAGGCAGGTCGTGAGGCTTCTGATGTCAGAAACCTCTTCTTCTTCATGAGGAATCTGCTGCCAGAAAACCTAAACCTCATGGTTTTTGATTCCTCTTTTATCCTCTTTTTTCTCCTGCCTACATGGCATTCCTGGGTGCGTGAGCAAGAGTCATGTGCAGCACCTCCTGAGATGGCCATCTTCCTTGAGATAAGCCCACACAAAAGACTGCTTCACGGCCATTAAGCTGCAGCTTATCTGTCTCTAGTTGCCCCTGGCCTTGTCCATCTGTGTCCCTCAGACAAAGGATTTCACAACACTTGCCCAGGACTTGTCCATCAGTGTTCTCCAGACAAAGGATTTCTCAAGCCTTGCCCAGGACTTGCTTGAACTTGTTCATCTGTGTCCCCAGCAAGCTTTGAGACAATGATGTAAAAGAATAATCTCTTACAGGCGCCCATGAAAGTGTGGAGAAATCAAAAGCATGGAACTGAGCTCCTCCATGGAAAAATGCATCCACTGATACTCATCAACACTTGCTGAGTATTTCTGGAGACCAAACAGTGGATGTAAACACAGCAAGATGGTGGTGGTTTCAGCAGAGGCAACACTGACAGTGGGAGACCTCCACTGGTGCAGGTTTTTACGAGTGCAGCATGCAGGCTGTTGTTCAGCACCAGTGAAAATTCAGAGCTAATGATGTGACTACGCTGAAAAACAGTGTTTTTATAGCTGAGAATTTGCTGCATCAAATAATGTTATTGTGCTCTTTAGTATCTGTTGTAGTTTCCACAGAAATAAATAGGAGGCATTACTTTCAGAGTATTGTATATTCAGAGGTCCATGATATGCCCCAAAAGGAATTTGTTTTAAACATGAAACAGTATAAAAATTCTTTCTTCATTTTCCTTGTACAGAACAAAAAGGAGCCTGTTCATAGGCTGCAGTTACAATCTTCGCATACCTCACACTAAGTCTGTTAAACTGAAGGTGCTGGATTTGGATGAGAGGAAAACAGATTTGAGGACACTTTCTTAGTTTGTTGAAGTAGTAACAGCTTCCTGAACGTTAATTAAGAAGTGCAAATCTGGCAGAAAAAAATATCTCATTGTAAATGCAAATGTTTTCCTGGGATCAGAGCACAGGTTCACTTGGCCTTTTCCTTCAAACCTTCACAACACACATATTTTTTACAGCTGATTAGACAATGCTGGCTGACTAACTTGGTATCATGAATTTAAAATGGTTTGTGCACCTCTGGAATAATTTTATATCTTACATGGTTGCTACTGTTCCTATCTGTACCAAAAAAAACACCTTTTAAACACTCTGCTACTATTACTCCCTTGGCTATGTTATAGGAAACAAAACTAAAATGGTTTTCTCTGTATTTGTTTTATTTTTGGCATGAAATATCTAAATGGCTGTATAATTTTATACTTATTTTTTATAAGTGAATGGGTTATGTTCTATAAAGGTCCTAAAGATTCATGTTTTTATGCACAACTCAATTTTTACCAAAGGACAGCTCAGCAAGTTTGAAAATGAAACCAGCCGGTCAAAGGAGGTGATTCTCCCTCTCTACTCCACCTTGGTCAGGCCTCACCTGCAGTACTGTGTCCAGTTTTCTGGGCTCCCTGTTACAAAAAAGACAGGGATCTCCTGGAAGGAGTCCAGCAGAGGGCCACACAGATGATAAAGCGCCTGGAGCAGCTCTCCTATGAGGAAAGGCTGAGTGAAATGGGTCTGTTCAGCCTTGAGAAAACAAGACTCAGAGGGGATCTTAATGTTTATAGACTCGATGACCTCTGGAGGTCCCTTCCAGCCCCTAGAACTCAGTGAAACATAAGGAGAAACCAAGTAATTTTATAATACACTGATGAACAGCAATAGAAAGCAGGACAAGAACTTAAAAAAACCCAACAAAGTAACTTATTTAAAAATGAAAAGCAAAATAAATCTGCATTAGGATTACAAGTCAGCAGGACACCTCAGTAGCTAAATCAAGTTTCTTAAGGTTCCACTGTAATATCATATTTGAAATCACAAATCACATACCTAATGCTTCATAAAATCTTCAGTCAAGTTAGAAAAGAGGCAACCCACTACAGGTTTTTGTGCTCTCAAAGAATCAGGAGATTAACTTTGGTAGTCAGATCCCACATTCATTCTGGACTCATTTCATCCTGGAATACTAAAAAGTTCAGGAAAAATCTCACTTGCAGTGACGTGACCAGCAAACTGCACCATTGGTTTGGGGCTCTCTGGAGATCGGGGCCAGTGCACTGATGAGCTCTGTGAAGGCAGGACTGGGAATGAGGGGCACCTGACGGAGACAGGAGGGGTTTGCTTGTGGCTTTGGCTACATTTCCGTGTGTGAGAAGATAAGGGAAGACTGCAGCCCTAATTTTTACTACCCACTCTTTCACTGAAGAAGAGATATGCTAACCAGGACATTACACAAAGTTCACTTCTTCTGCCATTGCCTTATATGCAGCAGAAAGAGTTTCCACTGTACTAGTAAGTACTGTGACACAAAACCTGGGAGAAATTCACCAGAAAATAATTTCAGATAGCTCAAAATAATTCAGAGCCTTCAATTTATTTGATTTTGAAGATAAGGATTTAACCATAAGTAAGTATGTGGAATTACTGTCATTAAAAGAGAAGGTGCAAAATAGTGAAGCGTAACAAATTTATAGATAAACTGGAACTCTCAGATACATAATATGCAATGAAGTTGTAATATAATCTCTAGAGGCATGTCGCTTCAATACATACATATTTAACCAAGCATGCATTCTTAACAAAACAAAAACACCTGAGACAGAGTGAAAAGGAAAAGCATTGTGACAAATAGAGTAGATTCAGTTAACTTAACCTTTGCATCTTTACTTCCATATTTCTCTACATACATGCAACAATTCTTACAGCATCTGCAAAGCTTTTCTTGAAGTTCTCAAAGCTATATATATGGTTTTGAGCTAAAATCTTGAAGTGTAATATTTAGTTTCACATGCACACATTTCTGATTATTAGTGGGTGCTGCATATAATTACAATTTCCGGATGCATGTCAAAGAAAGTTATGTTTCAGATTTTTTCCACGGAGAAAGTATTTTTGGAGATGATTTAAACATACATCTAAATTCCATACAGCCAGTGAAATATCCTGCAATCTGCCTGTAATTAGAAAAACTGATATACACACACATATATATACACACATACGAAGGTAAGAAAACACAGTCTGTTGTATTTGATCATCTTTCATTCTTCCTTGGTGTACTGTTATTTCAGGAAAGAAGAAAATAAAAATTTAATAATTCTTAGCAATAAAACACTCAACCTATCAAAGGGGTATTCAGGATTATGGTACCACAGTTTGGCTGAGCAGCATTTTAGGACTGCATCTATATGCTTTAAAACAATCATGAGCTAGCAAAGCTGAAGAATCACTGAAGAGGAGAAAACCTGAATAGGATAACTGAAAAGGTGTAAAAAAAGAGCCAAAAGTAAGCATAAAAAGCATAACAGAGAGTAACATATTAGTGGAGATAAATCTGAGATTTCTGTTAGCAAGTGCTATGAAGGAGTCGGCAGTAAAACATGACTTTTTTGAAGGAGAAAAGCTGGACAAAATGGAGGACAAGATTAAACCCGGATCCTGAGATAAAAACAGAAGAGCTGTATCACTGTTTCATTACTTTAGTTTTTACAAATAAGCCTATAGTTAGTACTGCCATTTCTTAAGGAGCTGAAAGAAGCACAAATTAATATTTCTCTCCTACACTGTGTTCAACTATGTACCAAGTAAAGAAGTACTTGAAAAAAGAATCAATCTATTCATTCTCTTCTCTTGCAGAAGAAGAGGAAGGATGGACATTAGGTTCTTCTCAGTAAAAATACTGCAGTTCAACTGAGGTGTTCAACCAAGATACACAATCTACTACAATATTCACTCTGTTTATTGTGCATTTGAGACCATTTTATGAAAATTTTGAAGAAAACTGAGCCTAAAATGGAGCCCTATGGAATCCCACTAGTGAGTGTGGGGCAGGATGAAAAGTATCATGTGATATAAAATCATTATTGGTAACAACAATTCTTCCAATTCCAATTTCTTCAGTACACAGGTCTTAGTGGATGTTGTGGCAGTACAGTTCTGCAATCAGAACCAAACTGTAAGTGAACACTGCACTGAGTATCTGCGTCCTGGAAATGAAACTAGTGGTATGTAGATGCAACAAATGAGTACACAGTTTTGATAGCAATAAGAAAAAGTGCAGTAGTTCTGGTCAGCTAGTTCATACTGCTGAAATCAACTGAGTATCTCAAGAATGCACTCAGATTGCTTGTAATACATTTTGGCTAGATTACAGCAGTAAATTTTGTGTGCTGATATTCCTGTCTTTTGGTGTATCAACGTTACTTCTACTTTTTCAGCTCTCCACAGATCCCTAGGAAGTAATAGGGTGAGCGAGACTGATACATGCCACACATAATGCATATCCTACAATTCCGAGCAATTGAGACTCTACAGTGAAGGAAGGGACTTTCTTTCCATTAGTCTACTACATTTCCACAGAAGGCTGTTACAGAGCATACTCCAATTATGATTCCATTTCCATTTGCAGAGCTAAAATAGAAGGAAGATAGCATGAAACCAGCAAACAAAATTATTTAACAAACGCACTGGGAAAGGGAGATGGATGAACGGCAATTTTCAACGGTTCCTTGACAAAGATACAATTGTACAAAGGGTTGTTCAGTACTTTAAAAAGACTGAAACCCATATATTTTGTAGAGAGAAATAACCAAAGGCAAAGGATATCAGATCAGGAAATTTCCCAAGTGGAAGCTGAATGGAGACACTGTGCTGAAAGCTCTATCAATGCAAGGCGGTAAGCCTACAAACTGTCATAAATTACAACAGCTGCTATAACAGAATAGTGATAAAATGAAACCATTGGGTAGGCTTGATTCTGGCTTCCAACATGAGGCAGCAGCACTTCCACAAGGACTGCATCAGCAGCATGTTCTGTACGTTATGCAAAACACTTACAAAAAACTGCTATATATCCGAAGAGACATGGTTACAACTATGCATGCATTCTTTTTCCCGTTGTCTTCATTTTCCTTATCCAATCACCCATACTGATTGTAAATCTATTCATGTTAAAAACTAAGCTTTCTACTCTTTTTTTGCAGCGTCTAGGGTATTTAAACAGCATGGCAATACAGAATAATAAAAAATCTGCATCCAAACTGCTTTCCTTTTGCACCTATTCTTAAAATGTGAGAATTGAAAATGCTACAAGTGAGATTAAACAGAAAAAGCAACACAAGCATTAACAGTGAGAGGATAAGTCAGGGTCACATCTTCTGCTTGGTATTCACAAACCTGTCAGTGGATAGTTTTGACATGTATGATATCAATGTTCTGTTTTTGTTCAGTACAAACAGATACACATGCTATAGCAGAGCATGAACCAAGTATATGCCATGTATATTAACAGTGACAGAAACCTCTCCAATATCTGCAAAACAATTTTATCTCCTGCTTTTGCAGATGATGAACTGAGATACAGAGCAATGAAGAACTTAAATAGCCAGAGATGCAGAGACAAAGCAGTAAATTTACTGACTTGCCTTTCCACTTAATTCAGTACCCTATTGACTTTATCCAGCTGTACCACAACGATTTAAGTACAAAAGCTTAGGTCTTGATTGTATTCATTATGAAATCAGGAGCTGAAAGCAGTCAAGCAGCATCGGATTCCCAAACTTTTGGGGGTCTGCTTGAGTGAGGCAGCAATTACAACAGCACCGATTTTTTTGCTTGGATCTAAGAAGGTTGTGGCATTGGCTGCCTGTTCACTAGTTCTTCTTCCTTCTTATCATTTGCCTACTGTCACTATGACAACAGGAAGGCTGCAACACAGCTGCAAGGAGGGAAAAACAGGAGTGCACTCCAGCTGAGAGGGAAAAAGGGACAGAGTGGGTGGGTGGCTCTTACAAAGTGGTATTGGAAGTTAAACAAATGCATTCGGGATAGAAAAGACCACAGTACTTCTTGAGTCTGTGATGCTGATCTATCAGAGGAGGGGACGCTTGTAAAAAATGTTTGAATTCACTGTAATTATGCCCTACCACACCAAAAAAGAAAAGCAAGAAAAAATTGCCACAAAGAGCCTTAATTTTCTCTTCCACTTCATTTATTCCCTCCTGATTAGCTGAACCTACTCCAATCAAATTACAGATATGTAAACCAACGATTCAGTTTACAATGCTGACTGTATCATGGAGGATGGAATGAGAAACAAAGGAATGAAGGGCAAGTATACCACAGAAAGGAAAGGTAACGAGCAAAGTAAAAATGTCTCAGCAAAACGCACGTGGTTATCGGTTCTTTTCCTGTTTGTGCACACATTTGCCTTTTGGATTCCATCAAGTGTTTTCTTTGTTGAAACGTAAAGGCATACACTAAGAATAGGGGAACACAAGTCTATGCACTACAGAAACACACAGGAAGGAGGTCCCATTTCAAAGGTACACTTTTCATTCATTCACTTGTCATTCAGGTACGTAACGCTTTCGCAAAAGTATGCATAAAATGAATTAAAGATTACATCTTTTATATATATGTATATATTTTTTTTCAGTTATAGAAATACAAATCAAAGATTTTTCCTAAATAATTAACATGCAGCCAAGGCTACAGTAAGTCTTTACCTGTACATCACATTAGTATTATCTCTGTTATTTCTTAACACATATTCAGCATTTACTGCCTTTCCTAGCATCACATACAATATGGACTACAACTCTGGGGCAGAATTCTTTGCTGTTAACACTTTTAAAGATGCTTTCCAGAGGGGATTTATTTTTCATGGGGTGTCTAACAGTATCTTAAAGTTGCAAACTATCACACAGGAAGAACTAGAAGATGCTAGATGTGGCTCTGGGCAGCCTGGTATAATGGCTGGCAACCTTGCTCACAGTAGCTGTGATGAAACTAAATTATTAGACTAGATCATTATGATCCTTTTCAACCCAGGCCATGTTATGATTCTGTGATTCCATGAACTACTGAAGACTTCAGAGGCATTAAACAACTTGTATCCATGCCATAATACATGAGTTCTGTAATAAACCCATATGCTTGTGGATATATTGGCATTTAGAAGATGTAAATAGTTACAGGCAGTGAAAGTTAGAAGTGAGTGGTTTATGTGTTATATATAAACCTTAACTTCATGATTCATACTTAGAGCTTAGAATGATAGGCCAATCCTGTTTTTAAAGATTGTCCGTAGGCAGAAGTGAATGTCTTGATGAATTTAATGCTCACCTTCAGGACACAACTTGTTTTTCGCTTGTAATACTACTGCAAGATACTGGTAGTCTGGGGATGTTTTATAAAAGAGACTGCCCAAGCTACACCTACCTCAAACACATACATAATCTGCATCACATGTAGTGCACTGAGGGAATTACATCCCCTCCCCCAGCCAGTCACACAAGTCAGCTAGCTTTTGCAGCATGATACAGAAACAAGCATCTGTGAGGGCTGCACTATTTTATTGTCTTGGCCCACAGTGTTGGATGCAAATGTAGGTGGTATGGCAGTAGAGGCTGAACCTTCCCACCTACTGATGGGAACAATTATGAGTTTTTGCCCTGCAACAGATGGCAGCAGAGGGGTAGACTGACAAAATGGTGTCTGCCATGGAACAGCGTATGATGGAAAGGTATGTCAATGAATTCCTCAGTGTAGAAAAAATTGCACCCACTGACATTCATTGATGTTTGCTGAGCGCTTCTGGAGACCAAATAGTGGATTGAGAGCACAGGGAGGCAGTGGGTGGTGCGTTTTAGAAGTGACAACAGCTACAGTGGATCACTGCGGCTGCTGTAGATTTTCACAAGCACAGCATGCAGGCTCTTGTTCATCACTGGTGAAAAGGCATAGCAAATGGTGGTGACTGTGTTGAAAAACAGTGCTTTGTAGCTGAGAATTTGCTCAATTCTACTGGTAGCAGTGTAAGACTGCAAATACAAACACCACTGGATCTACATTTTTTTTTTTTTTTAAATAAGCCAAAGACAACAAGTGATTAAATAATGCACCTGAATTCTAAAAAATGCTCCCTTGATCTTACTAATTTCAGAAAGAAATCTGAGGTAATTTTACCTATTAAGAATGTCATTGCATTTATCAACAAATGTAAGATCAGAAAAGAGGACTTTTAAGGGGGAAAACATCTGAAGTACAGAATTGTTCAGATATACCCGTCCAACATCTTTACTTGTTTGTACCTGTAACTAGCTCCAAAATGTCAATAACAGTTAAGCTCCAGACAAAATTGGCTGCAGAGAAAGAAGTTGCTTAACCTCACAGACAACTCCTCTATCAAGTTATTGATTTATCTATGAACATCAAGAACATTATGGAAAGGCTTATATTAACAGCCCTAACAGAGATGTCATAGTTGCAACAAGCTTGCTTTCCAAGGCTGACAACTGCTTGGAGCAGTCAACAACTCAGTAAAAGGCAGCATTTACAGACAGGAGCCATGCATTCCTTTCTGTAAGGACAGTGTGAACTTACAGAACTCTATCATGAATAATTGCATCATGCATTAACACACTACAACAGTGTAAACAGTGACAACCAAACAGGTAGAGAGTCAGAACTAGAACATCCAAAATAGGGGAATTAGAACATCAAATATTAATATAGTTGGTTTTTTTTTTAAAGTTACTTGCTTACTAGAAGTACAGAAACAAACTCACTGTTTCCTCTTGATGTACTGAAATGTAACAAAACTTCTACAGTAAGTTTACAACGTGCAAACCCTTTATCTTTCCTTTCTAGAAGGAGAAAGACCCATACCAACTAGGAAGAGAGAATAACAAACATTACAGCAAAACAGTTTTAGGAGAAGCTGAATGGGAGGACAGGAAACTTCCAGCAAATTGTGGAAAAATACAGATATATGCTTATAAATAATATTCATGCATTAATATTATCATTTGAAATATGATTTGGTTGATGTGCTGCAAAACACTGATTATAACATAAATTAAGAGTTGCACTTTAGCATTTCAGTTACTAATGTTATTTGGACATAATGAGGTTCTAAATTAGAATATACGTATATTTCATCTGTAAGCATCCCTTTGTTGCTCGATTTATTATCTAATGGAATAAATCTGGATGGAAGGAACTTAATTAATTTTTGTTTGTAAATGCAATACCCTCAAATCCAAATCTCCACAGCTTCCTCAAATTGTTTTGTTAAACAGTTTGAATACTCAAAACACAAGAGAGTTGACACAAGATGCAGGAGAGTCAACCTAGGAGTTGACTGCAGGGCAGACCATAGTGCCAGACAACCCACTTACAGACACTCAGATACTGGATGCAGAAAAGCAACTGTTAATATGCTTAAATTCCTTAAACTTTAATGTAATTGACTTTATTTCTAGTTACGTTCTTTTCTGAACTGAAATCTCTCATTTAAGATCAGTTACAGTCACTGTTGAGTGCTGTTACTTGAGATCTACAACAAAGACTATATATATTCTAACACCACTGAGATAAGTGTAAGTATGAATTGATTGATCAGCATTTAGAATTGCAGGGATTTTTAATATAAATCTCTTATATCTTCTACTGTTACTTCTTTCAATTAAATTAAAAAAAAAAAAAAGCTAACAAAAACTTTGATCCAATAGTGGTTTCTGCAATGACATAACTTTGGGAAAACTGCTGTAATTGGAGTATTGAAACTCAGATGCTGGAACAAGTTGAAATGTTAAGGCACCTAGAATGACAACTGTAAGACATAAGTTACTAATATGTATGGAAAATACAAATATTCACAGCTTTGAATCCTCTTTCCTTATCTATGAATTCATAGCATTGAAATACAGTTTGAGACTGATTTTTTTAAAAAAAGCTGTCAATGTAAAATTGTATTCTAAGCAAACAAGGTTCTGAGGGGACTGGCAGGAAACCTGGCATTTTCATCACTGATTAATACTAAAATTAGTGTCGAAACAAATAAACAACAACAAAAAAAAAAACAATGAGAGTAAGCAAATTACACAAAAGCCCTACTTGGTAATGTGGTCCTTAAAAACCAAATGCTAACACACACACTTTAACCACAGTCAAATACAGCTGCTTTATCAGGAAACATTTTCCAGAAGATCAATGAATCAAATGATATGAGCTCTTGGTGTAATACTGTGGGGAAAAAAAAGTTGGAGCAATTTCAAGCCATAGAAAAGAGACAGTTATGGGTAGAAATACAAAGACTCTTGCACTTCAACACATGGCCTTCTTGAAAGTGCAAATACTACAAGCAGCAGTGAGGTCATATTTCAAAAATATGAAAAAAAAAGGAGATAAAGGAAAGAGCTACAGAAGTGACTTGAGGACTGAAGTATTTTAGAGCAACACACAATCAGTGAATCTGTTATATCAAACTAAAAAGATTGATGGATGAGGAGATTATTGCACTTATTGTAGGAAGAAAATATTGTTTAATAAAGGTTCTTGACTCAAAGGAAGAAAAGCAGAACAATGCAATTTTAAAACTGTCTTTTTTTAAAAATTTTATTTTAATAGGGTGAGGCCAGTTAACAACTGGAACAAATTACCAGCATATAATGCAGACCCTCTGACATCTTTAAAACATGTACGGTATTTTTTTGCAAACAAACTGCTGAGACACCTTATAAGACTTCTCTAATAGGTACTGAAGATTAAATTACATGGTTTAATGATCCCTCTGGTTTCAAATATTATGAATTTTTTTGTAGCCTTTAATTCCACAAGTGGTGCTATCCACCACTGAAAAAGGTTTGCTCACAGCCTTTGCTGCTCAAAACGTATTGTTCCCTTGGTGTGGTGAGTACATCAGTTCTCTAATGCATCACATTCCCAACCACCCACCAAGCAGGCACATGATTCCAACTAGCATCATTAATGATAAAAACACAGGCATAGGTATAATTAATCCGTCTTAAAATGGCCACCTTAAATCTTAAGTGAATTAGAAGACAGTACAGAAACTTGCTTTTAGTTGAACAATAAGTTTAAGCATTCCTGCCAACAGAACTGCATTCAGAAAAGCAGTAATTTTTAGGAGGTCTGCTAAGGATCCACTCAAAGTCACTATCTCTCATGGACACAGCCAGTAATTTCCTGGGATGCATCTTTCATCTATGTTCAGTAACTAAACTGACTTGAGAGAGAGATCTCTAAGTCCATTCCCTCAGCTTGAACCTATTACTGCGGCAGCAGTTCTTTTCAGTAACAGAACTAAACAGAAATAAATAACAAAAATCAAAAGTCCGGCTGTCACGTCCATTAACAACTGACTCGTTTGCATCTCTCACATGCAACTGCACTGCCTTGGGCCAACAAACAAATTTAAGTAGGTGAAGTCATTTCCTGGACAAGTACCTTTCATATTATTTCTGACTTGTCAGTTCTCAAAATGTAGAAGAAAATAGTTTGCTTACTTCCATTTCTCTAACTTGACTTCTTTACAGCATGGGAATAAAGTATATGAAATGGACTCTCTTACTCCTAGCTAAAACATTATCTCATAGTCAAGTTTGTCCTACTCCCCTAATGGGTAGGACAGTGCAAGATAGGTCTTGCTTCTTCTGTCTACGTAGAAGATTTCAGACAAACTGGGTAGGTTATTACAACATAGTAACAGCAGGACACCATCAGACAATTACTGCACTGTAGATCAAGATTATGATGGAAAAATAAGTGAGACTTGACAAGAAAAAGGATTATGAAATAAGAAATTACCTTAAAGAACATTTCTCTTTTACTTTTCTATTCTTCCAGGTGCCCCAACTTTAACATAGACTGTTATATGTGCAGTCTATTTTCCAAAGTCCCTCGCTCAAGTATTTGCTCTGCTATTAATCTAAGAAACATCAAATACCTCTTTGGGAATTTGCATAAAAGTATGAATTTAATATTAAAGCATTTTGTGGAGAAATAATATTCCAGTCCAGCTTGTGCATAATAAAAGTATTTGGTATGCTATATCTTAATATATTTGCTTGTTCTATTAAACATGAAATGTTGCTGGAGAAATCAACTGTCTTTCAGATGGAATACAGCTATGTTTTTAGCATTTAATTGTAATTGGAATTATAGCCTTTTACCTGTCTTCAAATAAGTAGCAAGAGCTTCATCTTATAAAATAAACAAAACAAAACAAAGTTAAAGTTATTTCTTTATATTAAGTTAATGAACGCATAATTAAACTTTCCTGAATTCTGCTTTTATTGAGAACATCTTTTGATAAGTGACAGTGTATCTGTTAAGGAACTACTCCTAAAGAAACATTTCTCAACAAACAAATAATAAAAACAAACGAATTGAATCAGAGATCAAAATTAGAGAGTTTCAATCTACACAGATATTGACTTTGATACTTATCTATAGCTTGACATCACACATTTTTATGCCTTCATCATAAGTATAAAATCTATAGCTAGAAGAGATTTAGCAATACATTAATATGTACCACGGCAATTATATTAAAAATAAATCTCTTTTTATTTCTTCTTTTCAATATCCCACTCAATTCCATCAACAAAACACTGATCTGACCACACCATTATAGTGACTCAATTCCTACAAAACATTCAAATCAAGGAAGATCCTAAAAAAGCTTAGATGTAATTTATTGCTCTAAGAACAAGAATAAATTTAACTTTCATTATTTTCTTGGAAGACAAAAGAGTTTTAGATTTTCCTTCTCATTACTAAAGATTCATTTACCTCCTGCTTACATAAACAAACCCAAAAGAGCAACTTTATTTAACTCCACTAAGTCATTTGTGCATATACCACAAGTTAACCATACCATTGCCCTTATGCAATTCACTTATTTGACACAAGAGGGAAAATATTTGGAAAAGTATTTGAAAAGTTAAAAGCAGCTTACAGACATAGATGGAGAAAATGTCACACTGAAATCCTGTAGATCTACTTTTTAGTACTCTTGACAAGATTCATTTAATTATGACAAAACCAACCATAAGCTACAAGTTTAGATAAAAAGAAGAATCAAATATGTTTGATATATTTGTATTTGCTAACAAGAAGTTAATGTACAACTGTAATTAACTTTGAGTTTCAAATAACTTCTTAAAAAGGGTCATCTATAAACTCATATTCTAGTGACTGAATATTTCCTTTCTTCACAGATGAATATAATGCAGTGAAGTATCTGCCATGATGCATCCACTCCACCTGATAATCTTGTTATATTAATTTAGATAGACACAGATTTGGTTTTCTTAATTTATGGGAAAAGTTATGTAAGAAATCCGTGCTGATGTGTAATTAAGTTCACAGAATGACAGAATGGCAGTGGTTGGGACCTCTGGGTCCCTCTGGTCCAACCCCTGCTCCAGCAGGGACAACCAGAGCTGGGTGCTTAGGGCCACATCCAGGCAGCTTCTGGAAATCTCCAAACTACCCTACCTTTGGGCAGCCTGTGCCAGGGTTCCATCACCCACACTGTACTTAAATGCTTCCTTGTGTTCAGACAGATCCTCGTGTGTTCTACTTTGTGCCCACTGCCTTGTCCTCTAAAATCTGCAACCGAAGAATTTTAATCTCAAAATACAGTTGGATTATTTTAATGAGATAGGCTCAATAAACAACAAAGTTATTTTCTGTTTATTAGAATTTCAGCAGAATTTATTTCCCTTTCGTCTGGGTATGAAAGCTAAAAATGGCTATCAAGGTGCTAGATGCAGCACGAAATCTGTAGTAAATGGATGTGGACTTGAACAAATTAAATTAAAAAAAAAAAAAGCACAGCCTCGCAGAGGTTTAACCTTATCTGAGTTAAATGAACATAAACTGAAGATGTACTCTTGCCATTTATCACTGTCAGATTTTCACTAATCCACTTAGCTATCTGAGGGGTTTTGTTGTATTTTTGAAAGCCACACAGATTTTGACCTCAGAGTTCATCCCTAGACATTTGCTCAACTACATATCTAGTCTCAACAAATGCATGTCTGATTATTTCTTTGTTTCACTTAACTTCTCTAAAATTATTTCACAGAAAATCTACAAATTAAATGGGACACTTACTGATGACACAACATCTTTGAGAAAGGCGATACTGCTTAGAATCATAGAATCACAAAATCATAGAATCACTCAGGTTGGAAAAGACCTTAGAGATCATCGAGTCCAACCACAACTTAACCATCTTACCCTAACTAACAACCCTTTGCTAAATCATGTCCCTGAGCACCACATCCAAATGAATTTTAAACACATCCAGGGATGGTGACTCAACCACCTCCCTGGGGAGCCTATTCCAGTGCTTAATAACCCTTTCTGTATAGAAGTGTTTCCTAATGTCCAACCTAAACTTATAGTGGTGCAACTTAAGGCCGTAAGTGCTTAAATGGTAAGACCTCTGAGCTTTCATCTCTACAGACATATGAAAGAGGTTAAAAGACATACTTTTTTTTTGCTTTCCTATGCATGTCTCATCACCTTTTAATGTATTTTTTTGTCTGTTCTGTTATACACTCAAATTTAGACCAGAAAATGAAATAATCCACGGTGTGACTGCTGAAATTGTTCTTTTCATGCTTTATGAGCATTGCCTGAAATTACAGTCTTCACCCCAATTTTGTATATATGCTTAGATTAATGTAAAATTAACCACGCCCCCCACAGCCTTGCAAAATTAGAATGGATGCCTAAGCTCATGTTTAGATTGAACCAACAAGAGCCTTCAGCTGCAGCAAGATCTAGCATACATTAAAGGACAGTGAAACCAGTGCAAATGTTAAAAGGGTGGCAAAAATACAGCCAATCTTATCTTGTGAAGAGCAAATGGCCCTAAACATTACTTCAAATGTAATTTTTTTTTTTTTAATTCTGTGATAACGTGTAAAGTCAAATAGCAAACCAGTCAAAAAATAAAAGTCTCTCAAAGCTCCAGATGTATTTGTTAACTGTAAGACTACAGTTGCAATCAAAGTGGCTAAAGCTGAAAATCTACTCTTACTGAGCACTGAGACTGGGAATAGATGTAAGAGATCACCATCAAACAGTTGATACTGTCACTAAGCAACACCAGAACACTACTCACTGCTATCACGGTTGGAAAGTTTTGTGGTTGTTTTTTTTTGTTTTTCCCCTGAAATAAGAGAGGGGAAAAAAAAAAGAAATGTAAAACAAATGAGCAAGTGACATCATTACTCAATAATCTACCCATTGTAAAACTAGATGAATACCTATGCGATCATAAGAAGGCACAATATTATGCAATCCTAAATTCTAGTCTGTTCTACTGCTATGCAGTATATCAACGTATAATATGCACCAGCATGTATTCTTTTATTTGTAGATTTTAAATTGTAGCTGAGTAACTGTACCACAAAGTTCTGTACCAATACCTGAATAAAGATGCACAGTCACCAACACACTGAGAGAGCTATGCTTTCAGGTTTTATCTAGAAGTAGCCGAAGTCCCTGCCTAAAAGTTAATGTTATAGGGCTATTTACCTGCAAGGTACTGTGAGACTTAATTTATCATCTGCAAAATAAAGGAGAATGTCCTTCTGATGATTGAAAGGAGACAGATAGATCAGATAGACACATCAAAGAGTAAGAAAATATAAGAGTACAGAGAAGAGAAACTGCTTCTGTATCAGAATAAACTGCAGTTTAAATCTGAAATGCTGTAGGACAGAAACCCAAAGTACAGTCCAAAGAGAACACTGTAATTCAAATGTGAGACAGTTAGTTTAGGAACAGACTCAGGATTGAACGTGAATCCCATCTAACAAAGGGAAATGCACGAGATACAAGTAGGGCATTATCTCTTAATTCCAATAGAAACAAGACGTACTACTGTTTTACTTTGATAAAGGCATTTCTTCCCCAATCCAATAAAAAGATCTCTTACTTCACAGTGAGAAATTACATTACTGAAATGCCACCACAGTATTTTGGTAGTTCTACTCATATTCTGATTCAGTTATGTACCATAGCTTCTTCATGGCATGTTTCCCCACACAAAGGTGAGATGCTTACCTACATGTTAGAACCAGGACACTAACCACAGGTTATGTCATGAATAGAGCTCAGAATTAGGTACAGACCCAGGTTTCAAGCTGAAAATTCACCCCTTTAGGTACTGTTTTCAAAATGCAAGGAACTGTTATCTTTCTGTATTTCTAAGTTAAATCATAGGTTTTCCTTAAAATGAGAGAGATTCTAGGCTGAAACAAACAGTAGTTTAATAAATACCACTTATTAAATGTTTTACTTCAGGAGGCTCACTTGGATATTTCCTTTGCTGTAGGTTGCTGTTAATAATATAGTAGCAAATAACAGCAATAGACAATTTAGAAAAAAACATATCCATAGGAACAGAGTAATTGAAAAGAAAAAAACAAAACAAAACAAAAAAAACCTAAATTGATTTGTTTTATCTAAGCTTAGCACTTATTTCTAAGACAGATGGAATCAATTTAATTCTAGCAACTTCATCGGGATTGTCATGTTTCTTAACAAAGCTCACTCAGAAGCCACTCTAGAGATCATGGCCTGCTTCTCTTGTAGCAGACAATTTCTGAAGTGACATGGTCACTGAAAGCCTCTAAAAATCTATGGAATGGTATCTACTTCCACCACAATCAATCAGGTGAATTTCTGCTGTAATTGAGAGAGGTCAATCTGAAAGACTGTTAAGCCTCTGCCCAACTCCACACAATTTCAAGAGTAAGACTTACCAGTAGAGCTGTATCTAATGTTACTTTTAAGAACAACATGATGAACGTGGGCATAACATACATGTGGTATTCAGATGGGAGGAGCTGAAGACTTCCCAATTTCAATAAGGTCTACAGCACCTTATAACCAAATGCTGAATCCGGTCTGCAAGCTAACAAAGGAAATGAATCCAGAAGAATGAACCCACCTCATTTTGCTTATACTGCAAAACAGTGACACCCACTGGCAGCAACAGTTTAAATACTTAATTGTTGCAATTTAAATCTACTTGGTAGGGCTTGCTAGGATGTTTCTCACAGAAAAATTCATCACAGCAACAAGCATATAAACTTGCCTGTAGAGTCAGCACTATCCTCAGAGTTTTCAGAAACTGTAGTGTTATCAGTATCTGGAATAGCTGCAACGTAGCCCTCAGGAGGAGGACTCACAGTGTACACTCTCCTTGGAGGCGGTATTGTGGTGTCACTACCTACAAAACAGAAAAACAAGGTGTCTGGCTGTTGATCTCAGTAAAGATTTTCTCAAACATTTTCATAATTACAGCAATGATAACAAATGGTTCCTTAAGGATGAGAATAAAGTAAGAGAAAGGCAGATGTGACACAATCAAATAATTCCATGACCAACAAAAGTGCAATGAATTCTGTAGAAGCTGCACATAAATAAATAATCTAGAGGTTAGTTTTTTCCCTTAGAAATGTCAGAGAACAATTCTGCCCTAACTTAGCAGCAGCTTCCACCTGTAGTGCTATTTTACAATCTATTTTTCCCTCATCAGCATGAGCAGACACTTTTGTGTGTGTGGAAACTGTTCTGTAGAAGATGGAGGGATTACAAAGTGACACAAGTAATGGAAAAAGAATCACAGAACTGCAGTTTGTCCACCTGCAGACCTTTTAGATGTAGTCTGTTACAAAGGCAGGAAGGTAAAGTGGGCTTGAAAACCACACAGGTTTTCACAGTAAGTGTACAGTTCCCACCCAATAGAGTTCATCTCCCCACCTCTTTTCCATTTAAATCTGGGGGAAATGTGTCAAGCACCAGCCTCCTAACTACTTAATTGCATGGGAAACATTATTTGTGATGATAGCAGTAAATTGTTTTCGTAGGACCTCTTTTGCCTTTAAAAAGTTATTCAGAAATACATGCAAGAGTGATAGTATACATTTGTATGAATGAAATATGTGTTACAGTTACATGAAACTAGTCCAAATACCACTTTTTTTTTTTTTTTTTTTTTTTAATTAGTAGTGACAACAGGAGACATCAACCACATGGAGACAAAAGATTATCCAGAAGGAAAAGATGATCAGGCTCTCTCCTGGTGTTTATTTTAGATAATTTTAGATTTTCTTTCTATATTGGCCAGCACTGGCACAACACAAAGCTTCTCTTCTTGAAGGTAATTTGGAAATTTGCTCCGTTAAAGCATACAGATGAAACTTGTAGCATTATTTGGAAAAAACTTCATTGGCAGGCACACATGCTTAGCCTCCTCATTTCACAAATTTGCCAGAAGACCTGAGATGATTCAAGCCATCACCAAGCTGTAGCAATAGTTAGACTATTACTTCAATATTCAAAATGCAGTTGTTGTTTGGCAGAAATAATTCTTGTTAGGAATCAATTTTTCTGTAATTAAATAGCTTTGTTTCACCAAGTCCTTTCTCTATCCAAGTATGTACTTTAATCATACATGTTGAAATTTCTCAGATAAAACAGTGTAAAAAATTTTGGCTTGACGGATTATCTCAGATTTCTGTGCCGATTATATTCAGAACACTTTTGAAAAGCTCCACCACAGTTGTTTTTATCATCAGGATGCAACCCTTTTATTTTGAGAATACATTAGAAAATGACTGTTTTTCTCGAACAAGAAAGATAATTCCAAACCAATGCTGATGATGCTTATCTTACAGAATAATAAAGGACATTAAATAGTTAATACAATATAATGGAGAGCAATTATGTGATTTGGAAAAAGATCCACTAAAACTAATTTTGAGTAATTCTCTTACAAGTCCCTTTTCCTAAGCTGATGTGAAATGACAGAACTGGTAGCACCTCCATTGATTTTTTCCCTACCTTCCCATCACAGAATCACAGAATGGCCAGGATTGGAAGGGACCTCAAGGATCATGGATCTCCAACCCCCTGCCACATACAGGGCCACCAACCTCCACATTTCATACCAGACCAGGCTGCCCAGGGCCCCATTCAACCTGGCCTTGAACAACTCTAGGAATGGGGCACCCACAGCTTCTCTGGGCAGCCTGTTCCAGCACCTCACCACTCTCATAGCAAAGAATTTCCCCCTGACATCCAACCTAAATCTTCCCTCCTGCAACTTAAAACCATTTCCTTTTATCCTGCTGTTATCTACCCTTTCCAAGAGTTGATTTTCCTCCTCTTTGTAGGCTCCCTTTAGGTACTGAAAGGCTGCAATGAGGTCACCCCGCAGCCTTCTTTTCTCCAGGCTGAACAAGCCCAGCTCCCTCAGCCTGTCTTCATAGTGGAGGTGCTCCAGTCCCCTCATCATCCCATTCCCATGTTGACAAATGATGAAGTGCTGATTGGTGATAATTTTAAATTGCAAGTATGCATACATATATCTTTTATTATCCTCTTCTGAATAATTTCAACATTTTTTCCCCTTTTTCATCTTATATTCAAGTTCTATAAGAACAAAGACAACCATAAAGACCATTAAACTCAATTTGCAGTAGACTAATTTAAACCTTTTAATCACACAAGAACTGGCTTTACTAGGACATACTAACTTCCTAAGACAAAACAGTTTAATGCAACAGAATCTGGGGGAAAATCTGTAACATCTAATGTTGTGAAGAAGAACAATAACAATTTTTATTATGTAAAAGAGTGAGGACTCAAATTTAACTTGATCTGTTTAAATGGGAGTCCCTAAATGACTTTTATTTACCCTATGTACATCTTGAATTAGTTTATAAGCTATAAATAAAGCATTAGTTTTTGTTAATCCAGTAAAAGTATGCAAAGCCAAACTGCTACCATATCATAAAAACTGTACATATTCAACTGAATAACATCAGCATGCCAACTATCTCCCACTTTCAAGCCATTAAGTTTGAATTTTTCCATACTGTGGCCAATCTCCCTGGACTAAGAAGAGTTGGATTGATTACAAAATCCTAAACATTGTTGTAAAGCAAAAAAATGTGGCACTGTTCCAACTTTTTTTTTTTTTTTCACTAATGAAAATAATCAAATACTGAAATACTCCAGAATACCCTTCTTTCTAACAGTTATGCCATGAATTCACCAAATCACTGAATAAAGAGACGAGACCAAAGTGGCCAAACTGGTTACCAGTCAATCCTTAAGTGATTTGTTGCAGAATCATGAAAAAAAAAACCAATAAACACAATGTAGAGTGATTCACTTTTTTTGTAACCTTAACACATCATATGAAACTGAACAAATGCAGTCATCCAAGAGGTAGAGTGGATGTTTCCTTACCTAATGTGTCACAAAAAGAAAACTCAAATGTCTTACTGTATCTGCATACATTAAATGATAGATGCTCATCCACAGGTTGCTCACAGTAAAATGGTCAACAGTTCACGATGTTTTATTTTGATCAGAAAAAAAATATATTGAAAGAATGCTTGCAAAACAAAATGAACAAATATTGTTCTTAAAGGTAAACCAAGAATACAGAACAAATAATCAATTTGTCTTCTATGCATATTGCTTTCTATCACATTCCCCACACAAAGCTCCTTTGCATGTAAATCAACATTTTGCACAGAGTAGGGAAGTGTATCTAAACACGCTTACCAAAGTTACATCCACAAGCACACCAGCAGCGTGGCTCGCTACGTTATCACTGCCTACTCTATGACAAGCAAGTACAGGACCTCTTAAGGAGCTGAGAGTAAAGCTTCCATACCACCTTAGCCAAGTGAAATTTCCAACTGCTTGGTCTGTTATCATTTCGGGTAAAGACAGTATGTTTTGTTTCAGGCTAATTTCAGAATCTTAAAACTTTTCTCCACCTGCAGCTCCAAACGCAGTTTCCATATCATTGCCTGGACAGAAAGCATGCTTGGCAACACTTACAATGCAGATATGGCTAGCATGCACTCACACAGTCATGGCCCTATACTTGCTAGCTAGTAAAATTAAACTCTAGGTAGTGTTAAAGCTTCTGGTGTGTGGTGTGCTGGCCCCAGATAGCAACCAAACTCCCAACCAGCTGCTTGCTCCTCTCCCAGCAGGAGAGCAGGGTGGAGTGAGGGAACAGCAGGAGTGAGAAAGTTCCCGGGTCCAGATTAAAACAAGGACATCACTTATCAATTACTGCTGTGGGCAAACCAGACTTGGCTAAGACAAATTAATTTACTGCCAGCTCATTTAAATATTTAGTTACAGGTTCAGGTATTTGGAAACAGGCTGTCTTGCTATGGGACTATTTTGGAACTAACTAGAGCTAGTCGCTTCCAGAATGGGGCAGCCACTTCTCACAGAGGTCACCCCTGCAGATGCACTGCTATCAAAAACCTGTATCTTAAACATTCTTACACTCTCTAGTAGAGCACTGTGCTGGAATTGAGAAGCCCTCATAATGAAGTACTTTGTTTCCGCACAGTGAAACTAGTAGAACAAACAGAGGACAGATGATCAGTGGTCTACTAGAACCTCTCATGATCTTTCCAAACAGCAGTCAAGAGGCATGTTAGCTGCACTTGACTACAGAAAATAACTCCCAACTATCACTTCCCCACGTGGAGAGAAGAGCTTATTTTCAGAATAGATCCTTACAGAAAATCACAAGAAGACAGGGATGGATGCTGGATCAAATCCAAGGTCTGATCAGTCCGATGTTATGCCTTCTACAGAAGTCAGTAATCTCCAGATGAGCATTTACCATTTTACACCATCACAGTAGATACAATCTTGATAAGGCTTGAAGGTCTCCTATTTCCTTTAAAACGTTTGCAGAGCCTTACTTTGAATTGAAGGCAAAGTGGCTGGGGAACACACCCACACTCCACTAGGCAGCGAAAGAGAGTTTTGTGACTTGAGGATCTTATCCTCCCCTCTGAACACAAAGTCCTCTGGTGTATGCAGTTCTTCTCTTCTGAGAACCAGGCATCCAGGAAAGTTGTCAGTCTCTGGAACTGGAGCATTAACTCTTTGATTCCCTGAGCTTTACATGATGCTACAATATGGAACGTTGATAGCAAAAATCATAAAACCGTGACAAGCTTTTAGTTCTTGTAGTGAGAATGACACAAAATATCGCATATCAATTGCTGTTCATGTGGCTGCCTGTCACAGGATTGTTTTTCAGACTTACGTCAAATACATTACAGTGCTGTCTGCAAAGGCAGAACCTTTCACTTCAAGTTGTCTATAAAATCAGAAAGTACAATTCTTTTCTGCAGAGCAGTGCATAATTCCTGCAGCTTGACCTAGGTCTTCAGCAGGATTCCCTCTCTCAATACTGGATGTCATACCAGGGAGAGAGAAAAGCGATGATGATAATAAGCAGCCTTGTTAAGTATAGATGTTCACTTACCATTTTACTCAAGTGACAACTGTCACACACTAATGGAAGCTTTGTGCTATTTTGGTAGGTACAAAGTCTCTGCTTCAGGTGGGAACTTGGCTTTCACAGTTATGGAACTCTTTTATGGAGAGCTAATTAACATCATTTACTATCACAATCTAATTGCTTTAGCCTGCTTAACATTTCTTAAGTGCCCAATCTTTCTAACTTAACTAATCCTAAAATAATTTTTCTCATCTGAAAATACTAGCATCCACTCCATTCCCCCTATTACCTGTATTTTAGTGAACTGCAAGAGGAGAGTGACCCAAGCCAATTTTTGCATTGCATTCCTTCCACAGACCCTCCACCATTTTCCACATAAAATGTAACTGAATGGTTTTTGAATACCTCATTATTTCATTATGCTATTTGCTATTGTCAAAGCATATAATTTTATTCAAAATACTACAATTTATATAGATGCAAACAAAGCAATGAAAGAAAAAAAGTAATTAAACACGTTGCCCTCCAGCTCAGAAAATCTCAAGGTTGTAAACCATTAAGAACACTGTTGGGTAGCTGTACAGTATGTCTCCTTTGTTGCAGTACTGTTTTTGGCAATATTAGTTTAGATGGTAGTCACAGAATTGCAGTGGTTGGAAGGGACCTCAAAAGATCCTCGAATCCAACTCTCCTACTAAAGCAGGTACCCTACAGTAGATCACACAGATAGGTGTCCAGACAGGTCTTCAGTATCTTCATAGAAGGAGAATCCACAACCTCCTTGGGCAAGATCCTTAGTCCTTAATTTCTAGATTAACCTTACTTTCTTACAGGGTACATAGTTGTCTTTAAACAGAAAAGGTTCACCATCCTCCGATGCTCAAAAAATGACATGTTTTCACTACGTTCCCAGATTTTTGGTAGAAGTCACATAACACAGGACTGCTCCCTATTCTTAGGTTGCAAACCATTTGCCTCTGGCAGCACACTGTCACTCAACTCAGTTCTTTCCAACCTCCATTCTGACACTTCATGTCACAGACATGTTATCATGTTGTCTTCATTAAATAGAGAAGAATCTAAGGCTAGGAGGCAGCTTTCTCTTCTTGAGTAACGGAAGCGATATAAAGTAAACTGAATCATTACTTACTGAAGTCTTTCCTAAGCATTCACTTTTCTAACTTTAAGATTTAATACTTTAAATAAATAAAATTAATCTTCAAGATTTGTTTTTGAATGAAAACTCCTTTCTCCACCAACATCTGTGTCTTCTGGGCCCATAGCAGTTTGCACAAGTTATCATACTACAAAGCTAACAAGATGAACGACGCACAAAGCAGTTCTCTTTCATCCTGCCTCAATTCCTTTGAGGAAATAATACTAATATATAACAATCTGCACCTTGTTCTCATGACCACCAGGCTTGTCAGGAGACTGGATGAGCACAAGGTTTCCCTAGGCAGTTCACTACAAAAATAGCACTTGCCTACAGCTTAGCATAGATGGAAGGTATGAAACCAATTCTTACAATAGCTCTCTCCTGTGTGGAGACTGAACAGACTGGAAAAGGAAGAAGGCAACTGCTGGTCAGCATCATAATTTGTCCTCCCCAGCGTACTATGGTAATAACTACACTTTTCAAAAAAATCATGCATACTTATTCAATGGCAGCCACAAGTTTCGTGGGACGTACCCTCAAGCCTTTTCAGCTGGTAATATTTTTTTGAAAGATGAGTCTATCTGGAAAGTTCTGTCATCCCCAAAATAAAGTTGTTCTTTCTCATGCTTAGATAGAACTGCTTGTGTTACTTCTGTTTGTGCCCATTGCCCCTTGTCTTGCTGCTGAACAGTACCAAGAATAGCTTGGCCCCATCCACTTGACATCTGCCCTTCAGCTAGCACGAATCTGATTTCCTTTTTTGAAGCTGACACAGGTGTAAGATGACAAAAACTACATTAGCTCCCCCTCCCCCCATAGGTCATTATATAGCTATGTAAAAGAAGAATAAAAACAAAACACCAAGTGTTTTCTATTACTTTTTTCTTTTGTGGTTAGCATAAATGACACAACCATTTGTAAATTTGGTTTAAAACCCATTTCTAAATTATTTTGTTTCAGTGGAATAACTGAAATAGTTATTAATGAAAACAATGAAAATGAATGGCCAAACTTTGACTTCACATACTTTACTGAAGTCTGAAACTTGAAAAAGTTTGAAGCAAGTATGCTCAGAGGACATTAAAAGAAGAAAAGTACTTGGAGAAGAAAAAAAATAAGCACTTCCTCATCATTGTTTTTTCCTTCATCTTGATGGAAACTAAGATCTTCAGGAAGAAGTTTAGGTCAATAAAGATATATCCATTTTACATGACCCAAAGCTGGAATGGAAAACTCATAAGAAGCAAGACACGAGAGCTCAAATTTATTTGTCTCAACACCTCCCACGTGTGCTTTTCTTTCTTTTTTCTTCTTATTTTCTTTTTCTTAAGAAAAAAAAAAGCATCAAGAAAGGCTATATGGTAGTTCATTTTATTGAAGATAGGACGTACTATTATGACTCAGTCTCAGTTTCATTACAATGTAAGTAGTAGACATTCTTTGTCACATAAAAAAAAAGATGAAAAACTAGGAATGCTTCCTTTCTCTTGGAACTGTTGTACGATCTATATTCTTTTGGGAAAAGCAGTGAAAATAAAGCACAATAAAAAGTAAGAAGGAAGTAGGGAAAAACCTTGATCTAGGAAACCAAGAAAAAGAATACTTTACAAAGTAGAATCTGACAGGTAAATGGCAGTTTTAGAATTGAGACAAAAGAATGATCACTGTATACCAGTGAGATATATATTAAAAAAAGTTTGTACTGCTTAGAATTTTCTGAAAGCTGAAGATTTGAGGTAATAATGAAACACTATATAATGAATATGTTAAGCTTCATTGTCTTGTATACATCTTTGTTCACAACAAGAGAGAACGTTTTGGTTAGATGTCTAAGAACTCATGTTGCATAAACAGGAGAATAAAGCTATTAAAGCGTTAAGCTAGCACTTGCTCAATTATTTTTCCTGCAGATGTTGTGTGAACACACCTTTTAAAAGCAAAGTCATTCCTGTCAATCAATATAATTAAAAAAATGCAACAGCAGTAAATCTAAAAGGCCATGTCTATGATGCAATTAGTTAATCACACTCACTGATTAAACGATTATGTTATTATTAGGACTTATCTGAAACTAGTCCAGGAAACAAACATATATACCCATCAGAACAGAAGTAAACAAAATTTGAAGTTTTAACAACAACTCCTTACTTCAGCTACAAGAGGCATTGAGCTTGCAGGATCTCATATTGATAAGGTATTTCAGATGTGGTTCCCAAATCACTCTTCATCATATTTGAAAAGTCATAGCTGTCAGACAAAGTCTCCAGTGACTGGAAAAAGGGAAATATCACTTGCATTTTCTTGAAAGGGAGAAAGGAAGACCTGGGAACCATAAGCTAGTGGTTATGTCCTGCGCCTAGAAAGACTGTGGAGCAGATCCTCCTGGAAGACAAGGTACACAATAAGATGAGATTGTTGGAAACAGTCAATGAAGCTTCTCCAAGGGCCACTACTGCCTGACCAACCCAATGGCTTTCTACAGTGGAGTGACGGCAGTGGTGGACAAAGGAAGAACAAATGACTTCATCCATCTGGATTTGTGCAAGGCTTCTAAATAGTCCTGCACCGCATTCTTCTCTCTAAATTGGAGAGAAATGGATTTAAAGGTAAGAATATTTAGTGAATAACAAATTGGTTGGATAATTGCACCCAGAGGGTTGTGGTCAGTAGCTCTATGTCCAGGTGGGATTCAGTCACAGACTTGCAGGGGTCTGTCTTGGGACTGGTACTCTTCAACATCCCCCATAGACAGGGAGATTGAGAGCATACTCAACAAGTTCACCAATAATAACAAGCTGAGAGGTACAGCTGACAAAATAGATGGAAGAAATTGCAGGAGGACCTGGGTAGGCTTGAAAACCAGAATGAGGTTCAATAAGGTCAAATGCAAAACACTGCACTTGGGTCAGGGCAATCCCAGGTACGTGCACAGACTCTGAGAAGAGCTCAATAAAGAGCAGCCTTGAAGAACTTGAGGGTCCTGACAGACAAAGTGCTGGTGTTCTGGTTGTGAATAAATATAATTGCTTCCTAGAGGTTCTTAGCAATAACAGGTACAGTATCCATAGACAGGCCAACAGTCATATACAGAAAGAGGAGTTAAACTCACCCCACTGGTGAAGGGGATCTCTGGCTATGCAGCACTCCTTCTCAGGAAGCAGCTTAGGTCCCAGAGATAATCTCCTTCCAGTGGCTGGCCCTTATATGAGGCAGGGTGGCTCCAACCTGGGTCCACTCCTTCTTGTCATGTAGAGAGCACAGGCACACTTTGCCTATGGCCAGCCATACTCCTTCACCAGATGTTTAATTGTCAGTTCAAGCCATGACTGTGAAGGTAACGAAGATGGACATGTGCCAGCAGCATGCTTTCACAGCAGAGAAGACCAGCTGTTTCCTGGGCTGTATCAAAATAAGGTGGCCAGCAGAACAAGGGAGATGACTGACCCCTTCATTTCACCCTCATGAGGCTCCATCTGGAATATCGGATCCAGGCAGAGGGCTCCCAGCACAGGAAAGATGCAAAGCTGTTGGAGCGGGTCCAAAGGAGGGCCACGAAGATGACTGAAGGGCTGGAGATGTCTATGGAGAAAGACTGAGAGAACTGGACTTGTTCAGCTTGGAGAAGAGAATGCTCAAGGGAGACCACACCGCAGCATTATAAGCATGAGGCAGACCAATTTTTTACACCAGCAGAGAGTGACAGGACAAGGGAAAGTAGCTTTAAACTGAAAGAGGGGAGATACAGGTTAGATGTCAGGAAGAAACTCTTTACTCAGAGGGTGTGAGGCACTGGCAGAGGCTGCACAGAGAAACTGTGGATGTCCATCCCTGGAAGTGCTCAAGGCCAGGCTGGATGGGGCCCAGAGCAACCTGAGCTGGTGGCTGGAAACCCTGTCCATAGCAGGAAGGTTGGAACTAAACGACCTTTAAGGTCTCTTCCAACATAAGTCATTCTATGTTTCTAACCCTCAAATCTTATTTCACAGCTACCAGCAAGAGTCCACTTCTCTTTACATTCAAAAATAACGAGCAGCATAGAAAAAAAGCTGTGGAACATTCTTTACCCTGAACTTAATCAATAAAAAGTTTGTATTATAAGCACGTCCACTCACTTCAAGTTATGGTTAGAAGTTACAACTGGTAGTAAGGAAATAGGAAGCAAAAATGCCTAAAATCAGAAAAAGTTTGACTCGATACTATCATTTTGACAGTGGCAGCTTAAGCATTACACCCCTCGTTGTACATGGGAGCATGACACAACCTGTTATCAATGCATTAAAATTAATTTCAAATGGATGGACAGTGCAAATGCTAACAGACAACAGCTCAACTTGTCTCAGGGTTGTCTCTCAGCCGTCTTCTAGAGGAAAAGCCCATTTTATGGAGTTGTTCTTACAGAATACATTTTCTGTTTTGTTTCTCAAGATAATTAGTTTCCCTGTAGCTCACCAGATTTAGGTTTAGAGCATGTTTACACATATAGCTAAAGCTGGCATTTTCCACTCCAATTAGACCACTAGTACATACAATTAAATAAGCTATTTGTTAAATTGTTTTCAGTTGTCACAGGAGCAGCAGATTTCTTTATGACAGCTAAACTGTTTGGAGTGAAGATGCAGAAGAGTAAACATACATATGAAAGAACACTGGAAAAAGAAGGAATTGGTCAATCAGCAACAACAACAAAAAAAAACAAAACAAATAAACATTGTCAGGGAAACTGGAGACAAAACTGGAGACCAGTCTGCTTCCATCACAACTAAAGTTACAGATATTAGATAGGCAGCCCACTCAATCTGAATATAGATGGGACATATTTACATTCTTTCCTCCCCCCAAACCACATCTCTTTACATTCCCCTTAACCATATATCTGTCAGCTTGGAAATCTGGTTGAGCACTATTTCTACCACAGACAAGAGAGGTCAGTGCCTTCTGTCAAGCATTCACTTCTGGATGCATTTGTTTCATTTGCACAGTATAATAATACCACTGAAATAAAGCAGGTAACAAGAAGAATTTTAAACTCTTGAGATAAGACTGTGTGACAACACTTCATTTTATAATAATTGTATTACATTGCTCTTCACCTTATTCACAGACAGCCTTACATAACAATTAACAGCTGAAGCAATGCTGAATTGCAGAACCAGTTTCTAAAGCTGCTTTGTTCACTGTGTACTGCTAGAGTTTGATCTCATAAGTATATGCACTTTGTCAGTTTGATCAACTAACGGCCAGTGCTGATTGCACACCTTTTTTCAAAAAGCTTTGTCTTCCAGGTGCTTCTGTCAAAGTCTAGACTTCCCAGAACATACTGGCTCTGGGAAGACAGGATTAGGAATAGCAGGGACACAGTCCAAGCATCCAAACTCTGATGATTTCTGAAACAGGTTGGCATTAACAACTTCAATGAGAAAAGTAAGACAAACAACAACAAAAAGCCCCACACAGCTGTACTGAATTTTAACAGAAAATTCACATGTAGGACAACAGTACTGGGGTATTTCACAGTTACATTCCACATAACACATTCACATTTTTATTCCAAGCGTATGGATTAAATTGCATTTTTGTCTGCTCCGGTGGAATGATATAGAGTGCCCTTCTGCCCCTAATTAAAACTTAGGTATAATCATTTTTCTTCATTAACACTTGAAGAGGAGGAAATAATAAACATCAGGTAGGATGTCCCCCACAAGATTTCACACTGTCTAGACTCCGCATTTTTCACTTGAAGGAGGGAAAAAAGTGAAACAGCATGCTTTGTATGGAAAAAAAAATATATATATATTTATTATATATATATTATAATATTGCATTTCAGGCGTATAGAATGATTCAGCAACTTTTAAAATTTAGATTTTATAAAGATACAAAACATTAAGCAGTAAATCCCAAGTTCTTTAAAGGGTAGCTGTAATTCTGATCAAGAAAAAGAGCAAAGACAAAAGAGGTTATTAAAAATCCAAACTGAAAGGTAACAAGGCTAGCCAGAAGCATGTATACTGATTTTGAATATGCTCTATAAAAGGTAATTACTAAGATTTTAAAGTATAAAGAAAAGCAAAGAACGCAAAGAATCGTAAGTCAAGAGAAACATCCTCTATGAAGAGAATCTTCGTTGCAGGCAGGTAGTTCTGTGCCTAACAAGGGTCAGAAATGAACAAAACCCATTAAGGTACAACATTTAGATAAAGGCCATATTTCAGTAAGTCATTCTTAGAAATGCTTTCTCAGTCATTTGCTGAGAAGACACTTCTTTCCAGTAAAGCAAGTTTTTAAGCATTTTAAAATATTTATTACTCAAAAACATATTCACAAGGTCAAGGAAAGGAAAAGTCAGTCCTCTTATTTGCATGAACTTTCATTTTTCCATTTGCTTTCTCTAATACTCTGTCACATAAAAAGGCTCAGGTTAATTACATGCATGCCTTGATTTTAAAGGGTTTAACGTAACAAAGCTGGCTATCTAAAGCTTCCTTAACAATATATTGAAGCAGAATAAAACTTATTTTCTCGAATTCTCTAAAACTGAGGTATAGCTCTAGAAATAAGAGAATCAGGTTCCTCAAAGGAAAAAATGTTTAGGAATTCCTAATTAGTAGTTCTATAGCTAAACAAACTTCTATTTTTGTTACATTCATTTACTCATTGAATACTGTAACAGAATCAGGAAAAAAAAAAGTGTTATTTAGGAAAACAGAAATCCAAAGGAAAAATATTGGACATCGGTGTTTTCTTTTTTTTCTTTTTTTTTTTTTAAAGTCACTTTAAAAATATTTTGAGATGAGATGTAAGTAATTATCCTCCCTGCTTGGAGTTCAGAAGAACAGGAATCCTCAAGTTTCCTCCACACTATAGAGCTATCAGCTTCTACAAGAAGATATAAAAGTTGTTCAAAAGATCAACATGTAGTCAGAAAGGACAGCATCCCTCTTCATTTCTTCAATGAAGAGGTGAAATGAAAATTTCACCTCTTCATTTCCCCTCCAACTGTGCCATGTCTCATTGTAAGCTTCAGTTCCAGAACTGTGCATGAAAATTTATGGTACAATCATTCCTGATACTAAACTTGATAATTAAAGTCTCTTTCAAGATTGAATGAGAACAAGTCATAAACACAGTTCCCAATGTTCTGAATACTTAAGCATCTTTAATTTGAGCTCAAAAGAGGCACATAAATGCAAATATTTACAGGATCAAGATCCAGAAGTACAATCTTAAAGTTTTATGGGCTAATAAATAACAACAATCTGGGAAGAAGGGTTAGCTTGTGCATATTGGTAATAGTATTTTCCCAATTTGACAATAGCTGTTAAAGATAAATTGAATGTTGTGATTCACAGGAAGAGCTGTTATTTAATGCTAGAAAATACTTGGATCTTAAATCAAGTTCATTCTAAGAAAATCCTCAGTTTTTTACTGATGCCAGATTTAATTTTTCAGTAAGTTTTTGTAGGCATGACAATAACTTTCAAAGCTAGGAAGAAGACTATAGCTTTACACACAAAAATACTCTCAGTTTCCATTATCCATCTTAAACTACTGCTACTTAAATGATCAGCTTTTTCATAGACAGCCCATAACCTTTATGCTACAAGAAAGAAGTTACTTAAAACAGTAAAAGACCAAAAAATTTTTTATCAAACTTATATCTTTTTTCAAGGCTACACAGTCCATGGGCCCCAAATCTTACAGCTCGTCACTAAACATACACTTTCAGTGTTCAATGCCATAAAAAAAACCAAAATCACAACATGTAGATTATTTACACAAGAATTTTTATTAAATCTGAATTAAATCATAGCCAGAAAAGAATGGCTAATAGCATTTATTTGCCTCCAATAGAAAATAAGCCCTGTTAATTTGCTGTTAATTTGAAGGACAGCTTCGTTGCTTTGCTGTGAGAATCCTACATAAGGTGGTGTTTCTTCTGCTTTATGCTCTCCTCCCCACAAGTTGCACTGTACCTGTACTGGGACTTTGGATCAAGAGCCTCTGTTTATATCTAGTGCCTGGAACTGTTTTCTTAGTTAATGAAACAGAGGAGTCATCTGCGTTCTCCTTCTCACCTCCCACTTCAGTTGGAGTCTGGGCAGAACCCGATTTATTAGAACATACTTAACATAAATGAAAGCATTTTTGGCATCAGAAATTACACCAGTTACATTTATTCAGTATTTTCATCATAGATAACAGGCTATTCATTACCTGCTTCCAAAGTACAATTATTTCCAAATGCTATTAAATATAATTTTACAGCATAAGCTTAATGCTTTTTCAGCCTCTGAAATAGTGCCTCCCATTATCAGCTACAGAAAAGAAGTACTTAAACAACTGATCTAAAAGCAAACAAAATGGGAATCCAATAATGCGAGATTCTCAGGCAATCTTCTGTCACCTTAACCAGATGCAATATGGAACAAAAATCACACAACCTTCAAAGACAAATTCCACCACAGACAGATGTAAGAAAGCCCTATAGCCAAGCTGTTACTAGCCATCCTTCTAACAGATCAGGTGGGAGCCAAACAAAAACAAACCAGAAAAGGCAATAGATGCACAGAATAGCCGCTGTTGGAAAGAACAGCTTAAGAAGGTCAACAGTCCAATTCCCATTAAAAACAGTTCCAATTAGATTACATTTTCCAGTACATTGTTCAGTTTTTAGCACCTCCAAGGATGGACATATCACAACCCTCTCTAGTCAGCCTACTCCAATGCTTCATCAGTCTCAAGACAGAATTACATTCCCCTCCACCCAGTATCTAGCTGGAACTACACTTGCCACAACATGTTTGTTCTGTTGCTAGATATCTGAAAGAAATGTTCCTAACATTAACTACTAGATAGGCATAGGGAAAGTAATGAGATTTCCTCTTAATGATCTTAAAAATAAACAAGTTCAATTTACAGTCTCACCATATTTGTGATCCAGCACTCTGTGCCATGGTGTCCTCCACCGGATCCACTCTAGTTTGTAACTACCTTTCTTTTACAAAAGAGCCCATTGGCTGCAGTACTTTCAGTATGGCCTCATTCCAAAACGGTCTCACCAAAGTGAGGTGCTACTCCAGCGTGGTCTCACAAGAGGAATGATCACTTCCTACAACCTGCTGGCCATACTGCTAATACAGCACAACACGCAGTCAGTCCCCTTTTGCCAGGATGCACTGCTCATCAGTGACATAGGTCCTTTTCTGTAGAGCTGCTTCAAGCCATTTGACCCCCTGCTTATATCAAAAGTTGTTCCATGCCACACATAGGACTTGGCAGCCCAATGTTAATCCCCAAGGTACACCACTAGCATGTGGTCACCTACTGAGCCTTACACGGCTCATCACTATCCATTAAACTTGCCAGTATATCTGATCATTTACTTGCCTGGATGGCATCTCCCCATTTTGGGGATAAAAATACCATATAGATTGAGTTGAAGATTCTGCTAAAAATTGTACAAAGTGCACTGTGCTTTCCATATCTTCAAACCAATCACACCTAAGCAACTAAGTCAATAAGGCACAATCTGCCATTGTTAAAAGCTTACTGCTTCCTATCAGCTTTTAGTTCTTCCTATGTTTGGAAACAGCTTGCAGAAAGACTTACTTCATAATATATTTGCAGTTTCTCAGGTGCTCTTTCTTGCTCTTGTTGAAAAGCAGGCATAATATTTACCTTTCCTAACTTCTGTGAGCTTTCAGTGAAGCTGATGCTGTGGTTGCTTTCTGTCCAGTTCTCCTGGATGCACATCATCTCATTCCACCATTCCACTGACATGCAACTTGTTTAAGTATTCCCTAGCCATCATCTACCATAAGGATTCCCTTTCAGACTTTACATCAGCCTTCAGCTCCTGGTAGGCCATAGGACAAATCTTACCAGTAAAAACAGAGGCTAAAAAGGCACTATGCACCTCAGCCTTTTCCTATTTCCTCTTGTCCTCTACTAGTAGGTTACTTGGATGTTGAGCAGTAGACCCACACTTTCTTTAGCCTTCAAGTTGTTGCCCCCACCCTTCTTGTTTCTCCCCACATCCCTCATGAATGTCAACTTCAGCTGAATTTTGGATGGACTTTTATTAACTCCATCCCAGAATACTCAGGCAACACCTCCACATTTCTTTTGGGAAGTTGATGCCAGATTTCATCTTTTCTATATTCTATTTTTGTATTGTATGAGCTTCCCTCCATGAGGTTAGCAGTCCACAAGTGCAAGCAGCCAATATCTCACAGTTGTTTATCCTGGTTGTTATGAACAAAGAGCTGGCTATGAAGACGAGCCTTGCCTCATCTTCCCTTTGCTGCTTCTTGATGCATTTGCATGCAGTCAGGCACCCTGCCAAAATTGCTCAGCTTTCTGCATGTCAAAATAGGGCCACTCTTGTGCTTTGGGAAAGTTATTCTTGAAGATTAACCAGCTCTCCTAAGCTCCTTTGCATATCCAGATCGCTCTTCCACTGGATCCTAACAATCAGATCTGCAAACAACAGAGAAGTCTGTTCTCATGAAGTCCAGGGCTCTAATTCTACCAGACAATTCAGTCACTTCTTTCAGGACTTCGATCTCCAGTCTCTGACCACATCTGTGATCATCACTTCCTTATTTGCAAGTAACAGCTCTAAGCACCATCCCTAAGGATGCTCTCTGGAAACATGGCTTTTTATTTCAAGTCAAACAATGTAATTGCCTGCTTCAGTTACAGGAAAACTTTATTTTAGATTAACTACAACACAAAGCAATTCGCACTTTTTCTACATTTGAGCAGAAAGCCTTCCACCTGCAAGTAATATCACAGCTACTTTATTTCACAACTCCATCATCTTTTGGCATTGCATCCACATTTTACAACCCATTTGCAAGAGGCCTTTTACCTACCTGTCAAAATATCTGCATCACTTTTACTGCACGCACACTCACTGAAAATAATACTCTCTAGCAGGTTATGAACACATTGAGTGAACTGGCATTTGCCTTCCATTGTGCTTACAGGCACCGAGGGTTACTGTTGCAACTTAAGGGTAGGGATTAGTGATGGATCATTTTACATACCCGATCTTTGGGTGCATCTCTAATAGCTGAGAGGAGTCGTAACAATTAGAAAATTATGCTGATAAATAGATTACAGAAACAATCATAGAATACCCTGAGGTACAAGGGATCCACAAGGATCATCAAGCCCAACTCCTGAACCCACAGTCTAATATTAGTTACTGCTAACATATACACACATATACAAGGATAACACATACATATACAAGGATAATTTTGGAAGGCTTATGCACTGACCACAGGTATTCTAAGTACCAACAGCCATTTTATTCAGATTTGTCTGCTAGCATCAATTGGATGAAAAGTAGATACTACACACTGTTCTCAAATAATTATATTTAAAAGCATATTATCAGAAAAAGGAGCGTGCAGTCATACCTCGAGATGATTTGCTGAGTGTCCCACTTGATGTACTAGCATCTGCTGACAAAGCCTGAACATTTTCCAAATCATTCTCTTTGGATTTTGAGCCCAGATTTATGAGAACCGCCTCCTCTTTTCCACTCGAATCATGCACAGGAGAAGATGAAGTTTCAGCATAGAGGCGTTTCAACACTTTCTTTATGAACACTGTGGAGTAATACAACATGTTTAAATAGGGAAAAAATAATCAGTGATTTAAAAGGTAGCTTAAGACTTTAAAAGTATACAAAACCAAACTCTAATTGACACAAGAGTTTCCATTATATCCAGTGCAAATCTGTCTTCAATAGTCCCTACCTCTCACACATAATAAAGTTGAAGATTTAATATATTAAAATCCTAAACTGCGCCAGAATAGACCAGTTTTAAAAACCCCAGAGACCACTAGCAAGGTGACTTATAAAGTGCTCTATTTGACTAGATTTTGGTAATAAATTAACACAGTGCATTTCCAGACTAAACACATTTATTTTCAATTTTCTTTTAAAACAGACACTTTTAAAGATTTCTTACAGAAGTGTTACAAAGCTGCTTGAAGTATAGGTCTCTCCTGGGATAGTGGCATTGCAATTGAATCACTCATTAAAAATCAGTAAGCTAAAACTGCTTATTCACATAGAAAAGCTGATAAGCAGCAATAGAAACGTGGTAACACAATCATTTCTACCGAAGTAGAACTGTTCTTGTATGTCTTTTCCTCTTATGGGCTACTTTCTCATTTCACCTGCAATCTGCTACTAACTCAAATGCAAGCATCATTTGATTAAAGAAAAGGAATATATGGAAAGAATTTAATCATCAACAAAATTATCATCTGTATACGAATGCATGCATATTTCAATCAGTTGAAGTAACATTCTATTGATTTTTTGTCTGTTGCAGAGCATCCCTAGTTTCATAAATTCTAAACCTTCAACCAGATATTGCAGGGAGAGGGGGATCAAGAAGGAGGGAAAAGAGATTCAAAGAAAAATATCTGACTTTAATTCCAATTTTAAGTTTAAGAGAAATTATATGGACGCCATACAAGGGACTTGGTGCAGATTCTTAAAGTGATTCTGCTTAAAGAAGTTTATAGAAATACACAGTAGCAGTTCACAGATCCCTTCAATAAATGGCCTTACTTTACAGCTAAGGCATCAGATTCATTGAGTTGGTAAATCCTTGAATTCCCAGTCCTGGAGAGACAAGCACCATCTTCCCATCATCTCCCCACACTGCCTTGGTGATGTGTTTCAATTGTCATGTCACAGCTGCAGGGACGAATGTCTTGAATTTTTTGTTAAGCTCCTACTATTTTATGCATAATCATTTTTTGCTTGGACCAGATTTCTTGAATAACCATTGACCTTATTAAAAGACCCAAGAAAAGAGCTGAGCCTGAAGAGTCACTTGACCAGAAAGCTTTGCCTGAGTTTAGTTTTTCCTACACATATTCATCATAAAGTGGTATCAAATACCTGATACAAGAGATACCCACTTCAAGAAAACACAACCATTTTGCTGGATAATTATTGCAAAAAGACACGAACAAATCAGTATGTACCGAGCACACTTTTTCCTTCTACTGAAGTTTCCTTGCCCAGTATTCTTCCACTAGAAATACAAAACCCACAGTTACTGATTCCAGAGGAAAGAAGAGAAATAACCAACCAGTACAGCAAGACAAACCTAATTGCTTTGTGAAGAACTTTGACTCTAAAGTAAGCTATCTAAGAGGTTTACCCTGAACCCCTGAACCCTCTCTCCCTGAGCACAGCCACTGCAACACTTCAATGAGCACCAGATTCAGGCACTTGCACTGTACTGTGCCCAAAGCAAGTATTTCTTTGAGATAACGGTAAATCTTACCATGGAGGTAAGCGTTCTCCAAATCTGCTGTAGCTACCCTCCTTAGTAGCTACAGTAAATGTTCCACTCTTCACCTGAAGTCTGGCTCCTCAAGTCATTTGTTCACATTTTTCTTCTCCCCAAAAATGACTCCTTTCTTTCATTTTAAAAATATCTGAACTATACTCATATACACATTGGCAATGCTTCAGAAAGCAACATGAGATCAGTTTTAATACACGCTTATTCTTATGGACTCTTTTCACCTGTAACACCTATGTCTGAGAAGGCAACCTGAAACACTTGCCTTTGAAAGGTACAAATACTTAGGAAGGCAGACTTTCAACAAAAACCCTCTTGCTTAGAAATAAATGTCTAGATCAGTAGCAGCAATGTATTTATTCAGAAAAGATGTAGTTCAGCTGCCAACACAAAAGTTTATTGGTTTTCAGCACAAACAAGGGGAGAAGAAGCTGGGTGCTCTTTACTGCCTGCAGCACTTGTGCATCTGACAGTGCCTCTCACTACAGCAGGCATCTCCTCAGGGAAACAATAAGCCCAAAAGCCACAACAGAATGGAAACAGGCAGCAGTGACATCTAGGGCATAACAAGTTGCCTGTTTGGAACCAGGTATACTTCAAGCCTTCTGAGTACAGCAGGAATTAATGAACCCCAGCAGTAAACCTTCCTTGGGAAGATTTTAAAAGGTGGCATTCCTTAGTTAAAAAAAAACAAAACAAAAACACCTGACTAATTTACCTTGAGATATTTAGAATCCTAAGTATGTTGGAGCCTGCAATAAATAAATAAATGAATGAAATCTGCCCATGGTCTGACACTGTTCCAACAACTTTTCCTGCATATCAACAAACAAGGGAATTAGACTGATGAACAATATCTACCCTGCTACCCACAACAGCTTTACAAGCACTCTGATTTGGCTTTAAGAGTCTCTCAGAGCTAAGCTACCAAAACCTTTCTCAGATGATAGAGGATACTCTTTCCTCAGGGTTCTATTACTGCAATTGCTTAAAAAAAAAAATACTAGTAATAAAAAATAATCCTGTTATGTCAACAAGTGTTGGCTTAACCATGGGAGGCTGGTCAGTCTCACCATACAATGGCTTTTCTCTCCCATTTAGAATTCTCCCTAACTTGTTTGGTACTGTGCAGCATCAGAGATTTATCTGTAAATCTGGTAAAAATCCCTCAGACTCTCAGAACTCAGAGGAGACTGAAGAAAATGCATGGAGCAAAGTATCTATCAGAGACATAAGTTTCTTATCAGAGCTCCAAAACAGAATAAGACTCACTCTCACCATTCCAGTAGCACAGCTATGTAACCATATTTATTGTTGCTTTTTTCCAGTAGAAATTACTGAGGAAAGATCCACACTAATTTGTACTCTCATTCAAGAGACCAATCCAGGAACACTTCACTCGATAGCAGATGGATATTTCTGAACAACCATAAGCAATTTTGAGATATGCTTCTGAATGATCTAATGAGTTCTTTATAAAGCAAGGGAAAGTTAAGGATATGGTATTTAGAATCAGAACCAAAAAAGGCACCACATTTATTTACAATGCTCACATGTAAGACATAAAGGATTAATATTTCCCACTGACTAAGTTCTGGAAGATATTCTTGAAAATTGTATTAACATATAACAAAATGTAGTATTTTGATCTGGGAGAGAAAGAATAGTTTAAGGGGAATTATCTCTAGAACTGAGCCTGTACTTTAATCGAACAAGAAAGAAATATGAACAGCAATATGAAGCCAATTACAAGGAAAAAGGAAAGCCCTGCTGCAAGAAATACAGCAAGCGTATCAGTGCTCTCAGTTCTGGAGTTTGCTTTGTTCTAACTAATGAGAAACTGCAAGTGAGAGAAGGAAGCTAAGAATTTTTAAGGGCAAAGAATGACAGTGGTGTAGATGTGCCAAAAGGAACAACATACATAAGCAACAGCAATGCAATGCTTTCAACAATCCTAACTCCCCAAAAAGCAAAAGGACATCCATATGTTTCATAGGATATAGACTAAGCAAGAATTAATAAAGGCACACTTAAGTATCTAAAGGTGGGCTATTAGAAAGAAGGGGACAGTCTCTTTAGCATGGTCTTTTTGATAGGACAAGGGGAAGTGGTTTCAAACTAAAAGAAGAGAGATCTAGAGTGGATATAAGGAAAAAGCTTTTTTTTTTTTTTTTTTTTTTTAAATAAGGGCAGTGAAGCACTGAAGCAGGTTGTCAGAGAGGCAGTGGATGCCCCATTCCTGGAGACACTCCAGGTCAGGCTCAACAGGGCTCTGAGTTTGTCCAATGCATGATAAGTCTTGAAAAGTTACCACAATAGTTCATCATGGCTCTGATCCTCTGAGGTATAATTGACAACCCATTATTTGCAATGTGCCAAAAGACGTTTTCTGAGTTCTACTGAGAACATATACTGCAATGCATAGAAGAATGTCTCCGTAGCTGCGTGTTACTGAATGAAGATGATCTGAACACTTGCCAAAACTATGACAATGGGTGGAAGCTCTAAGCCTCTACCCTCAATGGACATCCTTGATGGCTCAGGGGCCTCCATGTCTCGAGGCTCTCTGCTATCACATTGGAATTTGACACTGTCTCCCACAGCATTCTCCTGGAGAAGTTGGCAGCTCATGATTTAGACTCTATACAGTTTGCTGGGTAAAAAACTAGCTGGATGGCCAAGCCAAGTTGGTGATGAATGGAATTAAATCTAGATAGCAAACAGCAGTTCCCCCAGGAGTGAGTGTTGGGACCAACCCTGTTTAATATCTTTATTAGTTATTTTGACAAGGGGACAGAGTGCACCCTCAGCAAGTTCACAGATGACACCAAGCTGGGAGGAACTACTTATCAGCTTTATGGTAGGAAGGGCCTACAAAGGGATCTGAATAGACTGGATCAAAGCACTGAGGCCAGCAGGATGAGCTTCAACAAAACCGACTTCCAAGTCCTGCACTTTTGATCACAATAACCTCATCCAAGTGGCTGGAAAGCCATGTGGCAGAAAAGTACCAGGAGGTGCTGGCTAACAGCCAGCTGAATATGAGCCAGCAGTGTGCTCAGGTGGGCATTAGGTTTTCATGGGCCCACTTCTCCAGCCTGTCCAGTCCCTCTGAATGGCTTCCCTTCCTTCCAATGTATTGACTGCACCTCTCAGCTTGGTGTCATCAGCAAACTCGCTGAGGGTGCACTCGATGTCATCGTCTGTGTCACTGATGAAGATGTTGAAGAGCACCAGTCCCAAGACCGATCCCTGAGGGACACCGCTTGTGACCGGCCTCCACCCTGACACAGAACCATCGATCACAAGCCTTTGGCTGCGTGCAGCCAGCCAATTCCTAATCCATTGAACAGTCCATCCTTCAAATCCACACCTCTCCATGATCTTAGAGATCTTTTCCAACCTTAATGATTCTGTGATTTTAATTACTTGTTATTTTAGTTCAGTGTCACACATGGGAAGATTTGTCCATCGCCACCGTCTCCAGAATCCAAACGAGTGCACACAACTGTGGAGAACTGCTTGCCACATTTTTGTCCTCTTTCTTTTTTAGGAAGGCGACAGGACTTTAATACTGCAATGAATAAGTTTCATTCATATCACTGATATACGTTGTTGAAATCAAGCTATCAAAGGGGATAAAAGCATTACTCTTTCTGTAATCATACTAAAAATGACTCTGTGTTCTGGGTGTATTTGAATTTGCCAGACCTCAGACTGTGCTTGCCTAAGGTCCATGTGGTAGTGGAGTAGAGGAGGGTCACAGCTGTGCATGCTGCACCAATGTAGTTCAAAATTGCACAAGGGAAATCTTATTACAGATATGGCAAAAAAAAAAAAATGAGGAGGGGATGCACAGTAATAATATTAACACAAATACCTGGCACAATTTCTAAGAGAATCTTTGCTCTTCTGCTGTAGGGAAAGACCAAGCTAGACTGACACTGCCTCTGTTAACAAGATTATAAGGATTAAAGAGAAAAATGGAGCCTTATGAACTACATTTTTCTTGGGTTGCCTCAATGCTTATGAGGACAAGCAAAAATTCCTAAGTGGAGATTAATAAACCAGAGGTGACTATAGAAGAAAACCTGTGTGCATTATCAATCACGACAGAGAATCAGCCACCAGTGTGATTAAAGTTGTGACAGTGTGATCCAGATCCTACTGAGCCAAACATTTTTTAATCTGAGACAGGAGAACGTACTGCATTAAAATACAAGTCCAGAAAGACCTCACTGGAAACACTGTGCAAATGTAAGTCTGCTACATAGAGAAGTTTCTACAATAACCAGCAAGACACAGAAGAACACAGAACCTGAGCTGTTCAGCATGAGCAAAGAAATGTCAGAAGAACTTTAAGTATGAAATAGTAGGAAGTGTTACGTAGTCCAAGAATAAGGCTGTATAAGACCAGGTCACAAAAATACTAATGATGAATAAGAACTGCCAAGCCAAGTGCAATGGTAAACATCTAGAAGATTTTCAACATTCTTCTCGCAAACAAAATAAAATAAGGCAGTTAGAAAAGCCTCTTTCATTAAACTTCTATAAAAGCTACAGGGCTGTTTCCAACAAAAAGGACTAGAACCACCTCCAAAAGTTGCTTTCAATGTTGTGCTCTTCACCAGTTACTCCAGAGATCCTTACAGCTAATTACTGACATGCTAAAAAACGAAGCCAAAAGATTAGGTATATACAATCCCTCCAGCTCCCATATTAGTTAAAAACAACTAGGAAAAAAAGTTTCTTAGTTATCACAAAGCTCACCAAGGGAAACAAAATTTTCCAAACTCCACAATAGATGTATTACATAAAACAGAATCTGGATTCATTACATACATATAGGTAAACTCAGACCATCAGAATCCAAAGCAAGTCTCTGAAACTAAAGCCGGCAGAAAGGAGACATGACACAAACAATATTAGTTAAACTGACTTTCATACTTACTGATGGTTCACAAGACAGGCATTCTTTACAAAAAAATAAGCTGAGTTACACTGAATGCTAGTGAAATAACCAAGATCCTGAACTTTGCTTATATGCTACCCCCACTCCTTCCCCCCAGCTCCAGCAGCCACATAAGCCACAGCCATATTTATAAGCAGTAAATAAAAATGCATTTGTTCAGCAGTTAAAACATTAGTGAGACTTTGCTCTACTTCCTCACAGGAATCCTATGGACTTCAAGTTTTCTACTTAAAGGAAAGGAAGCCCAATTTGTCCTATAGTAGTGGTAAGTACCAGTTTAAACAGTCAATAATGGAGAACAGTAATCTCTACTTTCATTCAAAAAAAATAACTGCATTTAAAGCGCGGATCTTCTTTATGATCTCATTATATGCCTAAGTCATTTTACAGCAAAGTACGTGGTTTCTACTGTACTTCCACGGCTTCAAACAAAAGCACTGGAGTCTTGCAGCCAATGCAGAAAACTGTAAACACCAAACAAAGAGAAGAGTTGATGCATTCTTTGAGAAAATTTCAATTCTGATATACCAACAAACATAAAACCCCAAACCCATACATATTTTAGTCTTCTGAATTCATTTTCTATTTAGATTTCAGAAGTGAAACAAGTTTGTTTGCTTTCCAGGTTAAGATATACAATGCTGCTAAAGCAAACAGCCTGTAACTGATACACACTGGATTTTCCTACTTCATGATTAAGCTGAAGCAACTCTCAAAGATGCATATTTCCAGGAACTATCCAGCAACAACAACAAAAAAGCCACTGTTTTCAGGAGGGAAAACAACTTGTAACAGATAATAAGCTGCTAAGTGGCTAATACTTGACAACTCCTCTATGAAAACAGTGAAGTACAAATACATCAGAAAACTGAAAAAGCACTCCGTGTCTGCAGTTTGACATCACAGAAGGAAAACAAACTCCAGGAGGAAGTACAGAGCACACATTGGGTAGAGATACAAATGAATATCCAGGATCTTCCTACCAGTTTCCTAAGAATAAAAAGCCTTCCTTCAGTTAAATGTATTGTTTCGTACCTAAGTGTTAAGCTGACACCATTAAGTTTCTTGTCTTACGTACGTGTGCAACCTACCCACAGTTGCACATGTGCCAATATAGGAATAGCACTGCAGATTTACACAGATTCTCCTGGGATTGATAGCACAACTGATTACGGCACTACAGATTACGGCAAAAAACGCATTCAATAATTGAACAAATAACGTTCTGATCAGCATCAGAAGTGTTCCTGTCCAGCTGAGTGTAGGAGGAGACTGCGTCCTCAAGAAACGCTTCTGTGGAGAATGCTTGCTTTTGGCTTCGTGCCATGTATGCTGTAAGCACCCCCGCAACGTTTCTCAATTGGTTGCCTGCTGCCTACTCAAATGTAAGTTGGGCAGCAAGAATGAAACAAATGGCATCAGGAGCAACAAACACAGAGCTCTGAGAGGCTCGCGACTCACCCTACTTGATCTCTCTCCTACTAACAGTAGTGCTGTGCAACTTGGGAAGTCAGGAATTTCTTCTGAAATCATCTCATGTGTAAGATATGTTAACTCATTATTTTGGCTAATGCAGAGAAGAAAAGAGTACAGCAGAACAGAAGACAACGGAAAGAACAGAATGTTTGGACAAGGCTTCATTAAAATGTTCAGTTCATCTCTGTTAGCACAGAATTATTCTCCAGTATTCAACAGAATTATAATCCTTGAAGGATCTGTTGTTCTGCAAGTGTCATACCACCTACAAAGGCTATTTTGGGATGCTTATTTTACAGAACTGTCACAAAATCACAGTGCAGTTAAGGCAAGAAAGGACCTCCAGACATCATTTAGTGCTCAAATTAGGGTCAGCTAGCTTGCCTAAGGCCATGGTTTATATCAGGTGTAAGAATCATAGAATGGCCAGGGCTGGAAGGGACCTCAAGGATCATGAATCTCCAACCCCCTTGCCACAGGCAGGACCACCAAACTCCACATTTAATACTAGACCAGGCTGACCAGGGTCCCATCCAACCTGACCTTGAACAGCTCCAGAGACAGGGCATCTACAACTTCTCTGGGCAGCCTGTTCCAGCACCTCATCACTCTCATAGTCACCTCAATCATCGTTGCTTCTCTAATCATAGCCACACAGTCAACTCTCAACCAGGACACTCAATGGGATCACTTGCAGAAGAAAAAATAAAAGTCAAGATACATGGATTTCACTAAGACCTGCAGAGTCAGGGTATATAAATATTTTAAGAGATCAGTACATACAGAAAACATCAGTCAGATTGTCATTTTTACCAGCTAGCAGGTAGAAAATTGGTAAGGACTTCTGGCTAGGAAGGTGTTTTCCTTAAACCATTTTCTACAATGCTTACTTCCCCTTTTATCATATAATATGGAGATTCGTATTTTAGGTCTTCAGCACTTCTGAAGGAGTTGCTCAACTGGCCAAGCTGATTGGCCTTTTATTTATTTGGCCTAGCATGCAGAGCTATGGCTAAGAATCAGCACAAGTTCCAAAAAGGCAAAAGACATCCTGCTTATACTGAACAGTACAAACAACATGCAGTTGCAGTTACAACACCTAGTGATAGACATGTGCAAGACATCACACTGTTTACACATTAGCTGCCCCCCCCAAGAAGGCTTAAGAGTATTCAGCTGGCCAAACACTCAGCATCTAAAATGCTTTCACTACAGATGAAACTGTACTGAGTCCAAGGCCCCATTACAGTCAATGGAAATCAATACACAGCACATCTGATAAGAAATAAATTAGTTTTGATCCAAGTTTCATAATACAAGAGCCACATATACATCGCTTCCAGACAAAAGCAAAGCCACAAATCATCAGTTCAAAAACAATCTTCTAGTCAAGTTCACTCACATGTAACTACCAACAGATAAAGATATATACAATTTCCCCATTTTTGAAATGGATATACAAGGAAGACAATAAGTGTACTACGAATACAATTACACACCAAGTTGCCTAGGTGTTCACACTATAAGGATGTATGTCATATTTATAACAGTAGTACTCTTGTCCAAGTCAGAAGAAGAAAAAAGTTATCATTTTCTTGCTACCAATGAGTTCAGCTTTGCTAAGACTGACATACTTCCATTCCACCACAAACAGTGTGAATGCAAATCAAAGCAAAACACCAGCATGGGGGGTAATCAAATTCATCTTTCCAAAAGAAAAAATAACTGGTACAAAACATACAGAATCTGAAATGTATTCAAAGTACAGTTTTACATATATAAGAATGGGAAGTCTCCGATTTCACATTATTTTGCTTTCTGTTCACAGTCTATAAACATCCCTCATCCTGCAGGTGAAGCTATGGTAACAGGTTCTTATGAGGACAGCTAAACAACAGTGCATGACAAAAGCAGGGACTGAAGGAGCTGCTGCAGAAAATGCAGGCTAGAGCAGACCATCCATCTCTTGAAAGATGCCACTGTAGATAAACACAGAGGTCAGGGTCAAAGAGTATGCCCTTCTGCAGATCAGCCACAATATCTTGTTTCCACCTGGCAGCGTTTACATACAAATGAATACTTCTACATACTACGACTTGCTCTTTTTTAATTCCAGAAAGTCCTCATTTCTCAAAGGCACTATTATTCTCCAAAACTCCTTCTAGAGGAATTTACCAAGTAATTTTTCAGCTTAACATTTCAGGGTGGAATTCACTTGCACCTTCAAGCCAGAAAAATCACTAAAGCTAACCCATCTGAATGATGGAAGAAATTTGCCTATCTACCCACACTGAAACCAACCTGTGTCTGAATGCACAGAATATATTCTATGAGACTCTGGAAGCCCTTCAAGAAGTGGAAACACTTGGAATGGTTTACTTGAGTTTTTTCTACTGTTTAATCAACTTTCCTTATACAACTTTTACATTCTCCTATTCTGATCAAATATGAATGACAGCTTAAAGGAAAAAAGTACATTTCTGACTGAAACACAGGCATGGTTTCACAAATTACTTCATAGACATTCCATATACCAGAGAACATTATACTCCCAATAAAGCTACCATCACATATTTAGGTGGAAAAGGAAGAAACATCCCATTTGGAAATAAAAACAGAAGGATATACTTGTATTCCAGGTCACATGAATTCTGTGTTTGAGCTACCTGCATGCGAGTACAGCTGTTAACCTTTATATCATGGGGAGTTGCACAAGAAGCTGAGATGCTGTCATTTTTAATCTATATTAACACTAACTTTACTATCTTAAAGTTTGCGTCAAGATCTCATACATCATTTTCTCCAAATCTTATATTAGCATTCCATGTCCCATTAGACATTAAAATCAGATACTAATTGCCTAGCTTTTACTTCTCTTATTCTTAACGTAGTTATTGAATTGTAATAAAGAACTCCCAGCTTTGTGCTATAATGTAACAGTCCATAAAATTGCATTTCCATTTATCTGTTCACCTAGCACTACGCTTTGCAGTATAAGAAAAACCACTTTGTTACCTGACAGTAATACATCGTTCTCCCTTCTTTGTGGCAACTTTTGAACAAGAGCAACTTATTTAAGTATACAGCTTAAGATGTCAGTAGAGGAGAAAGGAAACAGTGACAGCATAACCCGCAGTTGTGCATTCACCTAAATTAAGTAGTAAGACACAACAGGCATTGCCATACCACTCAGACTGACCTGTGGGCCCCCAGGCCAACACGACTCGTGGAATCATAGATACAAAACTAAGACACGCACGATAGAAAGCAGACATTTGTTTTTCTCTTCTTAGCTAAGATGAAACTGACTCAGCTTCAGTAAGCATGATCTCTGTGTCACCCTGCAGCTTCAAATCAGTACGACTGGTGTTACATCTGTCAGCAAGTTCTGCATGACTGTGTAGTTCAATAAGAATCTGACTAATAGATCGTGCCATCCTGTCTCAACAGAGGCTTTAAAGATCTCTCAGTAGGCCGCTTTAATTGCCACTGCAAGCTCCTAGACATCTAATAAACTTGACTTGACATGACACAGATAACAAGAAGTTACACAGCCAACACAATGAGAACAGTAGGATTTTGTTCCAGCTGTTCGTGAGAACCCTGCCTGCCCCACAGCAAAACCTTGTTAACTGTGTGCTCTCACTACTGCCCTGGAAAAATAAAGCATCTTCACCATCGCATCCATTTGTGCACACTATCCACATTTCTGGGTGTGTCATAACACATTTCTCATACTGCATGATCAAACAGATCTCACACCTATCCTTACTAAAGAAGAACAAGTTTGCTAATTAAAATTAATAAAATTAATCATTCTTGCTACTTTAAGTTGGTCCAAGTGTAATTATTTATTTGTTGAGATGAGAGTTGAAGGGGTGGTGAAGAAGAAAAAAAAAAGTAACCAACCTCAGCAAAGCTCCACAAGCTGTGCACTTCAAACATCACTGGTCACCAAAACCCTACAAACATGGTGTGTAAACTGCCCAAACTTCAGAAAGTTTAAGCCTTACTTTAACCTAGAAACTTCTTTCTGCTTCAGGGAACACAAAGACTATATGGCCTGAGGAGAGCAAACGCAAGCATATACATGCAAGCTAAAGTTCAAGTGGTAGCCTTTTTCCTTTGAGCAACTACAGTAAGGTTTTTACTACATCTTGGAGGGCCTTTTTCCATTCTGACTTAGAAATACTACTAGTATTGGGTAATCCTCTGCTACGTGCTGCAGGTAGCATGGAAAGCAAACTGTAACTCAGCTGCTCAAAGCACTGCTCTAAGAACAGTTAAACAAGTGAAAAAAGCAATTTAGAGTACAGGTTACTGAAGAAAAAAAAATCTTTTAAAGAAAAAAAACAATTTTAAAGAGAACTTGCTCTCTCCACTTGAAAGAAACTGAAATGAATTTCAGAATACACATCTTTACAAATAAAACCTTAAAACTGCCAGTAGTATCACTGACCACGTAGAATACATAGAATGTAAACAACTGCATGCCCATCTAGCCTTCCTCAGGGAGAAAATGCATCACACTCAGTTGTGACTTGAGTATTTGATTGCTACATAATATCCAGCAATTGCTACAGATGTTCCCATGTGCATCTAACAAAAATCAATATCGTGTCAAATAGCCCATCATTATGAAGCACGGAAGCTACAGTGACAGATTTTCCTTTCTTCCAACTAGTTATAAGGGCATTATAATATAAATTATTAGGCAAGCCCTAGAAGTGCAAGTTTCTAGACACTTATTAGCTATTTTCTTTTAAATCCTTTTGAACTAAAGACAACCAAAAGCATAAAGGGACTGTGAGCAACCTGGTCTAGAAGGAGGTGTCCCCCTTCCAACCCAAACCATTGTAATGATTCTGTAAGAAACCAAATATTGCCTACTGGAAATAGCCTGGGAGAACTTCAAGGATTTCTCCACCAAAAAAAGAAAAAAAAACAAAAAACAAACAACCACCCTAATCTCAATAAACCAAACAACACCCCTCCCACTGCCAAGAACTCTAAAGGCCGCATTACATCAGAATCATCACAGTCAGTTATCTGCATTTGTAACCCTCACAGACTTCCTAAATACAAAGCTGGTGGATCTACCACATCTGCTTGTTTGTTCCTACCATGCCAGCCTCACTGTCTGGCTACATTACTCACTCAGGCTCAAAGCTGAATTCAACAACAGCAGCCTACGATTTATTTCCTCCAACCCCTAATAAGTTTTAATGGCAGATTCAACTGCGCTCATTCTAGTACAGCCCCTACATTTAATCACCAAAACATCGGTATCACTGATTTATTGAGCTGCTACCCATATAAATAAACCAACTTCATTTGGTAAAGTTTAGATCATCACCAAAATAAATCCTTGGTCACTGACCACAAGATGCATTGTTGATTGCTGCCCCTCCCCCCCAAAAAAGACACCTTTCCTGCCCCTACAAAAAAAAACAAAAACCAACAAATCACCAAAGCAAAAGACACAACAACAAAAAAGCCCACCAACAAATAAACAAAACCACAAAAACCAAATTCCATAAGCTTACCAAGACACAAAACCACACAGTCAATATACCTTCTGCAGAGCACAAACAGTCCTTGCCAGGCATCAAACTCCACTTCTAGATCACATTTATTCATAAAAACCTATTAAAAGATATTTACCCTAAAGAAAAGTGGCTTTTTTTTTTTTTTAATAAAAATCCTCACAGGGTTTTCAAAAAAACTACATAGAGTTTAAAAAACAACCCCATTAAGATCTGTAAGGAGAGTTTCTCTTAATTAGCAAATAGAAAAAAAAGGTGCATTTTTCTGCAAGGATCAAGTACATGTACATATATGTGATATAGCCATTAAAACCAAAAGAAAAAAAAGCAACTTAAGAACTACAGTCTCCTTCCAACCCTCATACAAGTAGGAGCTTCCTGCCCAAAACTTAAGTTTCATCACAAAAACACTGAAATAGCACTCCGCAGCACAATATTCTCTGTTCAAAATGTTCTTGTTAGTGGAAGTGTTGACTATCAGTCACCACATTTCCTGTATAACCCCCCCAAAACAGGAAGCCTGTAGTATCATTGGGTCATCCTTCACATGGCATAACAACTTTGGTAGCACTTACCAGCAGTGAAGGTCAGTGATGCGCAAGGTGCCAATACCAGCACCTCAGTGCTTACCTTTTACCAGGCCACCACCCTGTCAGCATGTATGGCAGCTTTATCTTGGAACCACACAAGTTTTAAATAATGATTAATATGGCTTTGAAGAAGCAAGTAATATTTAACAGCAATGAAATATATTGTCTGCTGTGATAATCATTCTGCCAATAACACATTGAATGAGAACTGCTCGGTGAATCTAGCTCTGCTGTGTATCATTGATACATATGTGACTGAAAACAAGAAAAACTACACATGCAAACACCACAATAATCAGAACTGTACTTTCCCAGCCCATTCCTGAGTAGATCTCTGCCTATCTGCACTGCTGGTTTACTACAAGCTACTTTGATCCTTCCCAGTGACAATTGATCCCAACAAGCTGTTGGCCACCCCTTTTATTCTATCTTATGCCCAAGTTCAAAGCAAAATTAAAAACTCCAATGTTCATTTCTAATTCAGACAAAAACAAACAACAATCTTCAGTATCTTCTACTCATTGCCATCAGCAGCAGCGCCTGCTCAGATGAAGCTGCAGACTCTTCCAACTTTGTTACTTCAACCCAGGTGCCCACACCGCATACTGTCAGCCTTCTATTTCTTGCTGGATTTTCCATCCAATTTCAAACCATCACTGCTTAGAGAGGCACATGAGTGGCTTCTATTGTTAAAGGGTATAAACGATAACTCAAGCAAGATCACAGGAGCTTTTTCTTCCACTTTACAGAAACAAGTGTTCTTATATTTGATCTCTGGTTTAAAGGAGTTGGAGTTGTTTGGAATTTCACAGAGTCGTCCGGAAGGGACCCTTAATTAAAGGCCATTCAGTGCAACCCCCTGAGGTGAACAGGGACACCACAGCCAGGTCAGGTGCTCACAGCCCCATCCAGCCCGACTGCGGGCGTCTGCAGGGCAGAGGCACCACCACCCCCCTGGACAAAATCTGTTCTTCCTCTCAGCCCCAGAGTCCCACGTTTACTTATGAAAACTCTTTTCCCCTCTGGCTAGCCCTCTCTCACCAAACACCCGTCTGTCCTGCCTTTCCCTATCAGAAGGCATGCTGCACGCACGGCGATCACTCCGCGGGCTACGGGATGGAGCCGCATCTCGGACCGAGAGCTCTGCTCTGCTTTCACACCTTCCTCAGAGCTGCCACCGGCCACGCCAACACCGACCTCGCATTCTATCAATCAGGCGAGACTCGGGTCTGGGACCGTGTGAAAACTTAGGAGTGGCTCACGCGGCCGCTACAGGCGGTACGAACTCAGACGGCCCAGCGCTCAGCCGTACCGGAGAACAACGCAGCCGATCTTTACAACCGCGTTCTTCCAGCGCGAGGTGCGGTCTCACAGACCTCAAACGCCGAACGAACCGAACCAAGTCCCGCCTGCACACCAGCCCCGCGCTACGGGCAACCGCGGCGCGCCCAGCTCAGCGAGCGCAGCGCGGGACTCGGGGCGGGCGCGGACACCGAGCCGCCACCGCCTGCCGCCCGCTCAGCCCCAGCGCCCCGGGACGGGTCAGGGCAGGAGAACGGCCGAGCCCCGCCGCGAGCAGGGCGGCGCCGGAGCGCCGCTCAGCGCGTGGGGTGACCGCGCCCGAGGCCGCCAACACCACCCCGCTCGCTTCACCTGCCGCAGCCTCACCTTCGTTCCTGCTGAGCGCCATGGCCCGGCACGGCCCGACCTAACCGCGCAGCCAGCCGGCCCGCGCCCGTCCTCCTTCCTGTTCCCCGCCGCACCTGTCCGTCAAGAGCTTGGAGTCTCTCCATTGGCCGATAGGGCGGCGGGGGGGCGTGCCCTCCCTGCGCGGCCCCTCCCTCCTCCCTTCCCTGCTCTGTCTGCCGGCTCCGGCAGGGGGCGCGCGGCTGCGCAGAGCCGCCGGGGGCGCGCGCGGCGGCGGGATGCTGGGCGTAGGGCGCTGCTGCCGCTGCCGGCCGCGCTCTCCCCGACCCTGAGCCGGCGGCGCCGCCGCGCCCAGCCCGCACCTGCCCGGTGAATAATGCACTAGAATGTCAGCGCTGAGAAAGGTAGGCGGGCGGCGGGGACCGCCGTCGGGGCGCCGCTGACCGAGGGATGGGGGCGACGGCACCGCGGGGTCCGGGCGCTGCGCCCGGGGTCGGGGGGCGTCGGGCGGGCGATGGGGCGCGGGGTCGGCGGCCGTCGGCAGGACGGGGCTGAGAGCAGCGCGCGACCCGTCGGGAGACGCCGGCGGGCTCCGTCCCGCCCGCAGCCCGGTTCGGGCGGCCGTGCCCCACTTCTGGCAGAGGTATCGAAGTGCCGCGGCCTCAAGTTGCCGAACTTCCAGCGGCTGGGCGTCCTCGGCGACGAGCCCGACGTGCCCCGTTTGGGCCGCTGCGAGAGCCGCGGGCGGCGGCGGCCGCGGGCAGCGGAGCTGCGGCGTGTGCTCGGCTGCGAGCTGAGCGCCGCGCGCTGCGGCTCGGGGGGCGGCGCGGGAGGGAACGGCTGGCGCGGGGCTGCTGTGAAAAGTGGCTGTGGTGCCGAGCGGGGTAAGGCGGTGTTCTGTACCGCGAGTGGACCCGGGGTGCCGGGCCGGCTGCACCTGCGCTCGGCTTCGCTTCTGTCTCTGCGTGGTGTCGGAAGAAATAGGTGAAGGAGGAAGAGTGAAACTTTTGTACCGCCGTGCTTTCAGCTCTGCAGCAATCCCAGTTTCAAAAGCCGTTTCTAAATGAACCTCGCAAAGAATTTTCTTTCAGTGTGACAGGCTTTCATGTCGCTGCGTGCGGCTTTTCTTACAAGGCTGGCCGGCTGTTAGCATTTGTATTTAACGCGCTGCCGCCGTGCCCTCCCCTCCCCGTCCCCCCCGACTCGTTTCATGTCTTTTTCAGACGTCCACTATGTGGTTAAAATGAATTCCGAGCGTGTTCAATAGTTTTATGAATTACGATGTTAATAAGCATTGGAGAGTTAATTCTGAGTGCTGCAGTCAGACCCTGTGTGATCCAACATAATATCCTGAAGTTAAATAACGCGCTTATTGTGCTGCCGTTCAGTTAAACGTGAAGTAAAAACTGGGACTGTCAAATAAATTCGTTGGTTCTGTTATAGATTATTTTTAGCTTTTCATTTTAGTGCTATTAATGGTGTTAATATCTGGTTATACACTTAGCTACATGCCCTGAAAGCAGTGCTGGGCATAGATTGCTCTTTGTTAACTTTTTAGAATTTGAGGTCCTTGTGCAATTTTTAAATCTCTCTGGTAGAAACTGAAGATACACTTAAAGTGAAACCCTAAGGGCTGCAAATGAGCCCTCGGTAGGCAGCCTGCCCAGCGGAGGTGCTGGGAGAACGTGTGCAGTCTGTGCAACAGACCGAGCTGCACAGATGAGCCCAAGGCTCCCACATGGGTGCTGGTGTTCCCCAGTGCTGAGCAGGAGTTTGTGTCGGTGTGGGGGAAAGGATCATCAGTATCAGCAGTGATGCTGTGGGCTATGCTGGGCTGTTACAAGCTGCCAAGCCAAGACAAAAATGACACGCGTGGAAGTCCATTGTGGCCAGCTAATAATTATTTCTAGTCAGTTCAAAAATATAAAGTAAGCTATCACTGAACAAGTGTGCTGGCTGTAAGGAGCAATGCATTCCTAAATGGGGCGGGCAGTCACACTTGAGCCTGAGAGCATCAGGAGACTTCTGTCCCCTCTGAGTGCAGTCCATGGCCAAGGGTACAGCTCTGTTCTGACAGCGGGTGTCCTGATAGGGAATATTCTTGGACAGTGTAATGACTGCTTTCAGCCTGATTGGGAGCATTGTCTGGCTAAATTACTAACATAGGAATAGTCACTGGCATAGTATGGGCTTTGAGTAAGGTGCTGAAGCAATATTTTACACCTGCCTCTAATAGGCAGGAACTTTTTTCCCTGTTTGCAATTACACGTAATCAAAGCAATTTTCCCGCATAGCTATGATAGTCCTATGAGTAGTTTTGTAATAAAAAGAACATTGAAATAAAGAGTTGTTTTTTCTGAAGTGCGCCATCAGGGGGCTCTTTCAAACTGTATCAGTCAAACAAAAACAGCTGTTTCAGTTCTACTGTGTGAACAAGACAATTGTTATTAGCTGCTCCAGCTTACCACCAAGCAAACCAGTTTGTCTAAGCAGGCTTTGGAAACGAGGCGGCCAGTAGTGCTGAAAGTTAGCGTTAGCTCGTCTGTGATGATGGAACTGAAGAGAGACTTGCACTTCTTAGAAATACGTTGTATGGGCCAGAATGTCCCACCTGATGCTGAACTGTTCTGTTTGCTGAATGGGTAGTTTTGTTTGGATAACTAGGGAAAGAAATTAAATGTAGTTTAGTTTGCCTTATGAAAATTCATAGTCATCCACGAACCATATGGCTTTTCTACCCCTAGTAGGGAAATGTATCTATGCATGGCAGAAAGATTGTGTCAACAGCTATGATCAAATATAAGTAGAAGTGGGCAGGAATGATTCAGAATCTCTTTTAAAGTAGACCTGAGACTACAACTTCTCATATTTCAGCCCATATATATCTCCATTATAGAATTATACTTCCCGAAACAGATTATAGTTCATCACAGCTACTTTCTGCTGCAGAGGCCAAAATGATTCATTAGAGTAAAGTAAGTACTGTTCCTTTCAGTTTTGTTTTTTTTTTTAAAGGAAATGTCAAGTGGCAGTTTATTCATTTGGTGCACGCTCAGTTGTGATGAGAGGAAGGGAATCGCTGCAGTCAGATTTCTCAGTCAGTGCTTCTACATATTTGGTCTCACTTTGTTCTTTCCTGTTTATCATTTTGATTTCTTCTGTGCACAAAGCAAGGGCATTTATCTGCTATACATTTTCCTTGCTTGCTTTTTCGTATTCTTCTGTCCTTGCCAGTTTTGAAAAGTGAACAGATAGCTTCCAGTATGGCATTGACCCTTAGCCCTCAGATTTGATTATTTATTGGTTTTATAACTGTATGTTCTTACAATCTTGAAAAGTTTCCTTTCCTTACAGTGCATGTGTATGGTAGTATGTATCTGCCACTAAATGTATGAGGCATAATATAGAGGAGGGCTTTTTTTCTCACAAGTACCTGTTGTCTTCAATAGCTGTTCTTAGTGCTGTGTGTAGATGAATTGATGGTAATATAACAGGACAAAAATACAGTGAAAGACATACATAAATCTAAGTAGGCAATATCTTGGATTTAGAGACTCAGATATAATATAATGCACAAATAGTACAAGGAGTAGTATATAACAGAGCTTTTTATCTTTACCTCCCCATCGTCCTTCATAGCTCTCCTTTTCCACCTAAAGTCCTTCCTCTGTTCTTAATCTTGTATCCCATCTTGAATGTTCTCTTGAAAATTCAGTTTGCTTTGTCGAAGAAAAGCATCCTAGTTTGTCACATCTACTGAGCTCTGTCTTGCAACGACAAGTTTTATTCTAGCAAATGTAAAGGTTAAGTCTTGATAATAAAATCACAAAGATAGAGAAGGAAAGCGGAAGATGGAGGAGCACAGAGTTAGGATTGGACACCAGGTACTGGTGTGGTTGTCATTGAAGGTGTCTGTGATCCATAGTTCATCCTGGAGGTGGAGAGGCTGGTCCTGCTGCCTTTCTGAGGGGATAACCTCAGAAAAGTGCTGTGTTGCCCTGTAGAGGAAATGGGTCAGTACTGAGAGCAGCAACTCAAAACATTTTTTGGTGCTGCCTCCTAATTATCCTTCTTCTGATCTTTTAATTTAGGCAACATTGTGTTTTTTAATAATCTCTAAGGTGTGGGTGAGAATATAAAGTAATTGTTTAAGCTTGCCTGGAATCTAATTGCCCTTAGTATTCATGGGGTTTTTTAATATGTTGGCTTCTTATGAGACTTATTTTTTGTAGTGGAGGTCACCTGAATTAGTTTTCTCTGATTCTTTACTTCTCAACAGCGTGACTTGCACTGTAAAAATTTTTAATGCCTTAATGATAATATAAAAATGGTGTATAATAAAATAACAGTAAAGTCTCCGGCAATTCTGAAGTCTCGCAGTTGGACAGGTGGGTGACTTTCCATGGAGACTGAATGCAGCCTTATTAACAGCGCAGCTCATCGACGTAGCCTTTAAGGAAACTGCCCAAATCATTTCACATTGCACTGCCATTTTGGGAGCTCATGCAGCTGTGGGGTACAGGAGTGCGTTACGGTGCTGCTGGGTGTTTTGCTGGCAGTGAGGAGTAGGAGGAACTTCCCCGCTTTCACACCTTCCTTCTAGTTTCACATGTAGCCCATAAAAATAACACAGAGCAAATGGCTTCAATAGCCACAAGTGGGAGGTTATTTTTGAGCTTTTTTTTTCCTCCTGAACGGCAAACAGTAAGGGAGGGAGTCTCATGATATTACTATTCCTTCTATTTTTCTAGAGTAATCTATAAAAGTGGGGGGAAGGATAAAAAAACCCAGAGGATCTTTCACGCTCACATGCCTATCGATTTGTGGCTTCATGAGACATTGGAATATAAAGCTACAGAAAATAAACGCTCTTAACTCAATCGAATTTGCGTAAACTGAGCCCAGGTAAGATAAAGATGACACTTTGGCTTCATTCGTGTGCAGTGAGTTCTCTCAAAGAGAACCAGCACCATGCCCACCTTGCATCCTCTGCACCACTGCACATTTCACTCAAAATGAACTCATAAATTCTTGAATTTCAGTGATGGGTAGCAGTCATCCTCCCTGATGAGAAGAAAGGAGGATGTAGCTTGCCTTTCTTCCTTTGATTTTCCTTCCTTGAGCTTGCAGCCTTTCAAATTCTGTCTGGTTGAAGCTACAGGAAGAACCTTCGCCTTTTTTTTTTACACTGGAAAAGGAGAAGCACAACTGAGTTTATTGAAAAGTCTGCGCATCTGCTTGAATTCTTCAGGATTCCTTCAAACAGGCTTCCTGTGGCATGATGTAGATGAGTAAGTGGACTTAAGAATGCTTATTTATCTTGTGAAATTGGGGTATGAAGGTGTCACATGGCACTAAGACGTTGTGTAAGGAAAAAGTGTGGATGTCCTCTGGCTAGGAGGGCTTTGGGCTCCTGTTGGCAAGGATGACCCAGGTTCACTTTTCCTCTGATACCAAATTCAGCCTCTCTGATGTCCCCCGCCCTGTGTTGCTATGGGATGTGATATAGCCTTTCTCTGTGCTTTGATGGTGATTTGTGGCTTTATTACCCAGCACTGGCCTGGTTTTGCGTCTGTTTCAGGGTTATCTTTGCCACAGCAAAGATGAAGAGAAAAACTGATATTAAGGGATTCGTTGTAAAATCGATGTGATGTGATGCTTTCTCAGTGCCATAATGGAAACTTAAGTTGACTGTTCTCTTTGGGCATTCAGATAGGTAAATGGGACTGATGCTTTTTGCCTTTAGATTTATGAAAATGAAAATATTTCACACAGACTAGGCATGGCTCCTTCATAGCACACGGCTTAAAAAACCCACTGTGATACTCTGTGATTTGTGAATTGGAGTGTTTTATCACAAGCATCTGCAGAGAGCAGGCTAGAACATTATATGCAGATAATGCAGCAGTACCTCTGAAAATGCACCATTACTTTTCTGTCAGTCCTGAAATGCATTGCCCTCTGTAGCATATCCCATCTTCATGCACATCAGTCCTCATTCAATATGCAAGAGGTGAGCATAAAACGTGAGCTGTTTCAAAATAAGCTGTTTTGATAAAGTTGAAGAGGGATGCCATTAGTTATGATATCCTGCTCTTTTATAATAATGTGAATTATGAGTACTTTGATAAGTTTTCTTAAATGGTAATTTAGAATTTACTGCTCCAAAATCTTAGCGTATACAGTGCTTCCAAGAGAGCTTATACTGGCAATATTTTTCAGCCTCATTTCTCCTTTTGGAAAGTAATGTAACCTTATATAACACCGACTTTCCTAGGAAAACTTGGACTATCTACGCTTCAAGATGTCAACTGCAAGAAGATTTAGGAAGTTATATATTGCTTCAAGAATTCAAAGGCACGTACGCTGACCTTTTAATAATAATGAAATGGATGACTAAAGCACTATCATAGATCTAAATAGTTAATAGTTCAATAGTTTGAAGGTCTGTTGCATTTCTTATTCAAATTAAGAAGTGTTATAGCGATTTTGGATGCTTCCCAAAGTTTTTCTCTTTTTTCTGCCTAAAAAATATTTCTCTACATCTAAAATAAATTGTTACAGGTTGCATAAATCAGCGGAAATGCTCTTATGTCCACCAGTAAAAGGTCCTCTGCAGTTGTGTGTGCTCATTTTTGAGGCCATTTATAGAGCTGTTAATGCTGTATGATATTACCTGGTTTTGAGTTTTCTTTTTGACATTCATTACATTCTTCTCTATTTCTTAACTATTGCATTTCCAAATAGCATTTTCATTTTACAGTGCTTTGGGAGACTGTAAATTCTTTAGTAAATGTCTCATCTGATACATTAATATTGCTAACTTGAAATATGCTTGTGATTTAGAGCAGGCAGATCCTTTCAGGATGGAAGTCACTCTCAAATACTTCTTGTCATGTATAAATTGTGAAATGCACTTTCTTTGTGTCAGGGCTTCCATCAGTTCTCAATGAATTTCTATTTCTTTTTACTTTCTGAAGTTGTCATGAATTGCTGTCCTAAAAACGATGCAGAAAGTGAAAAATATAAAGCTGAGAGCTGCAGTGTGTGCCAGGCTGTAGAGTGCTGCTTTGATCAGTAAAATAGAAAAGTTTCCCCCTTATGAATGTATCACATTCAGACTGTAGTCTTTTTTGGGAGCCTTCTTAGCCTCTGCTTGTAGATAACTGCCTGTTTATTTGCATACCCAAGTCATGTAAAACATTTGATTTCTTTTCTCTTTTTAGACAGATAACAAATGCCTTCTTTTAATGGAACTTTTTTGTGTGTGTGTGTGTTTATTAATTTATTTAAGTTACATTCTGTTATTAAAATAAACCACACACACACACACACAGCTACTTGGTAGTATACTTCCTGGTTTGATAGAATTTCATTTAAAATGTTCTGACAAATTTCCATCTGTTACTTCCCAACTCATACATGGACACTAAAACATAGCACACTAAATGTGATGCCTGGGAACCAGAAGAATGTGTGAAGATTTATATTCTGATTATAGCGTCAAAATGAAGGATAAAAATTTACTTAACTGCTTGTAAGATCAGTGCTATAAGCAAAGCATATCATGGTAACATTTGTGCTTTCCTGCACTTCTCAATATTGCAGTATATCAGCTGTAAAGGTCAGATGTTAGAGCAAGCCAGATTAATGTTGGTAAGACAGCCAAAAGGGAAGGTGTCATGGGGGGGCTTAGGATTGATATGATTACATTAGGATGTGATATGAATTACAGAAGAAAAGGAGACGTATAATCAAGAATGTAGATGGAAGTGTTGGAGTGTAACAGGAAAACTAGTGGAGGGACCCTTGTAGAGCACTACAGAGGAAGATTATCTTGTTTTTTTTTCTGTCTAAATGTAGCAGGCTAAGAATAGGGGAAGAAAGGAGCTGCATAACACCTCTCTTTTTTTTGAGCTATCATACACTTTTCACAAACTGCATCATGGAAGACTTAAATATTGTCATGTTGTACATGGTAAAGCTGCAGAGATTATAGAAACCTCCATCAGCGTCGTATAATGCATCTTGATATAGAAGGAGCTGAGCTGATTGCAACGTTGCTGGCACTTTTTCTACTTTTTTTCATGGAAAACGACCTGTAAAATAGAGTAATTGGTTTAAAAAAACCAAAAAGAAAACAACCCAGGAAGTAATTTAATGCAAGAATATATTATACCACTCTTAATTTCAGTTGCGTAATTTCACATAACATTGAATAAAATTTGCCTGTCTTTCTCAACACCTGTCACGAAGCTGGTCCGAGTTGTCCTGTAGAAATAACTTACCCATCTTTATCATGACTGACCATGCAAACTGCATTCCTCCTGACCAATGGAACAAAATTTTCCAGTGCTTCTGATTTTGGAGCACTAGGAACAAAGTATTCTTGGCAGCCAGGCTGTTCCTGTGTGAATTCTCTTCTGAAAGACATCAGTGCAATCATTAGTCGTCGTCGTCTTTTTTTTTTTTTTTTAACACAAAACATAAAAATGTCTTCTCCAGCTTTCCCCTCCCTTTGTAAATATGCCCAGCTCTTGTAATTGCTACCACTAGTGAGATCATGGCTGAAAGATTGGCAGGAAGTACCAAGCAAACCCCAGCAATGTACGTGCATGCAAGGTGTTCTGCTTTTGAAAGAATACACTGAAATATAACCTAGTAAGAGCTTTTTGTTGCATTTCCTTAGAATTTATATCTATGAAAATTTACACTGTTTTGACACTGGCCGTAACTACTCATACTGCATGGTTTGATCTAGAAGATTTTATGGTATTCTTATAAGTTGCATGATTTTTCATATATTGTTGTAAAGCAAATCTGTGTGAGCCTATATACCATAAACCTACTAGAAAAATAGACTCTTCATGTTAGCAACAGATTGTGGCTACACTTCAGCATTTACATACTTTCCACATGGAAGAGCAGGGAAAGACTTAAGACAGCAGCTCTATCAGTAACTTTTTTTTACATCTTTAGTATGCTTAGACTTTAAAGAAATTTTAACTATTCACCCCCCCTCTCCCCAAAACAAGAAAAATGACTAAAGTATAACAATAATAAAAGAAAACAACTGGGAAGTCAAAAGATAGCATGGAATTAACAGTACTAAGCAATAGCAAATTAGAAGTCATGTAGTCATTATGAAGATGTAACTAGTAGTAATTTTACTTTTTTTTCATATGAAGGCATCGAATTGCTTCTAAGTATGTGGAAAAAAAATGGACTAAAAGTGACTAAAGTTGATTCCTTTAAAATTTGAAGCATGACATAATCTCATTTAATGGCTATTTGTAGATTTTTTGTTTGTTTCTCATGCATAACGTAAAACTTCAGTTCTTATTCAGAAATCAATCAAAAAGAATTTCCTGGACCATTGCCTGTATCAGCAGCAAATAGCTTTATCTTTGTGAATTTTCTTCCTAAATTAATAATTTTTTTTATTTTTTTTATTTTTCTTTTTGTCTTTACCACAGTCATTTTCAGTGGACTTCTTGTAAATTCCACTGGTACTGAAGTGCTATATTTATGATTTCATGTAGAAATACCCCACATCCAAAGGCATGGACCTGGGCCTTTGCTTGGCTCGTCATTGCAACAAGAAACAGACTGAAATCTCCATTTGTGTTTGTGGCTTGGCCTCCATGCAGTCTGTAGGCTTCCTGTTCCACTCCAGCAGTTTATTTGCTTTGCCAGTGCTTGTATTGTTTGGATGATTTGGGGGTGAAGGAGAAACCATAATCATCTTTATTTTTGACAAGAGGCAAAGTTTTGTTAGTGCCAGCTTGTGCTAGCAACTGGATGGAGTTGGGTACCCACCGGGGCACAGCATCTAGCTTGGCCTGGTCCAAGGTGCCTCAGCATCTGCAAGGTGCCCATGCAGGTGTGGCTGGTGTAACAACGAAGCAACAGCTGCCCAAGAGGCAGGAGGACTTCTGGGCTGTGTTAGGTGCTCCTGGGCCACCTTTGGCCATCACCTCACAAGGATCCCATGTAACCTGCGTGCCATATCTACCAACTTGAAACGTACATGCTGGTGTCAGGTACCTCGAGGCTTCCCAGATAATGCCAGGCACTGATTTGCCAGCAACCAAATCCAGTTCTAGGCACGTATTTCCATCACAACTCAGAGAGCTGTTTGAGAGGCTGTACCTAACTGTAAACATTGAGTTTGATGAAAAACAAATGGATCCTAGAAATTTATATGTGTTTGTATTTGTTATTTGATATAATAAATGAGTCTACATAAAAGTGTTTTCCCGATGTGCTTGGAGAACATTCTTTTGTCTCTGTGCAAATTTAAGCTGTCAGTTGTTCAGATTTCAATTTATTTGTATTTAGTTTTCACAAATTAGCCTGGTTCCCTGTGAAATCTAGCCATCTCAAATATTTGAAATATTTCACCTCAGCCATTTGAAGTACGTCTGCACAAGGAAATTTTTGCATACACCTCACTGTGACCAGGCTTTTGGTTTTAGCATCATATTTGGGCTGTGTCGTACGTCAGTAATTTTCACTGCAGCCTTATCCGGAAAGAGTGGTTAAATATATCAGCTTGGATATATTTTGATCTAAATGTGCTTCCTCTGTCCAAATTTGATGACTGTTTTTTAACTCATAAGAGTGGTTACAAGAAAAGCTGCATTTTTCAGCTCAGCTATATCATATACCAACAAATAATCCATGTTCCTATTTCTCTCGTAATGGAAAAAAGATCCAGTTCTTTTGCTTAGAAACGGTGTATTCCTTATGTTTTTTGCTCATGTCAGAAAAACAGCATGACACCCTGAAACTACAGGCTGGAATATCAACTTTGTGGTGACTGAAGACTGGATGTCATCGAGTTATTCTCCTCCAACTTTGTAGTCTCCTTTATTTCGTAGCCTCGTCAGCTGTCAGTAACCACTGAAGGTGTACCAGGTGTCCAAGACCAAGGCTTCACTGCATTTGGTGCCCAGCTTCTGTACTGACAATGGATCTACCACACCTTGTATATAGCAAACTGGAAATTGTCTGCCAAGTGGGTAAGCCTACATTTCTGTGATATCATTGAGCTTTCCATCTCACTGAATTTGCTGTGAGCTGCTGTCATCACCAGCATGATGGGAATCACTGAAGTATTTTGGGCCATTTTTCTGGAGTCAGAGAAACCTGAAGAAGGAGACCTTGGTTTTGGAAGTGCCTGGGAGGTACCATCCCTAAGATGTTGTCTTCAGACCGTGCCAACACTGTCGTATTTCACTCCAAACCACAATTACAAGCTCTGCAGCTTGTCCCATCACATGGACACTGACCTTCCTTCGGGCTAGTGTGTTTAGGGAACACCACAGTCAGCACTCTTCACTGCTGATCTCAAGTAATGACTGAAAATGAAAAGGGGACAGGTTTAGTGCTTACCCTGAACGGAGCTGTGTGTGCTTTTCCATCATTTTTAGAAATTTCCTTTGAAAGAGCTGAGACTGCATGATCTATTTTAAATGCTGCTTCAGAAGATGAAATTATTTTTGGTCTAAATGAAATCAATAAGCAGTATTAAATCTAGAATAAGGTTTAAGTGAGCAAAAAAATAAATTCAGTGACCCTCAGTCATGCCATATGTATCAGGACTGATATGACACCCCTTATTGCCTAGTTAATATCCACTTTCCATAAAGCAAACAGTTTAGTAAAGCCAACAAAACCTCCTCAATCCAAAGGCCTTCAAAGGCATAAGTAATAACATGTACACATTTAGCATCTACTTCTTTATTCCAGGCTTCCTTTTCTGTGGGGTTCTGATCCTTGAAAACCCTGGACCTTACTCGTTTTTTTGGCTTCCACTTGTGTACCAGAAGATCTTCCCAAGCTTTATCCGTGTAGCCTATGGCGAAGTCAGGTAGCTGGTAGCATCCTGCTTTGTCTTCATCCCCTGGCATGGCATGGCTGAGCTCTCCAGGCTCCCTGCATTACAGCAGCACAGCCACCAGGCAGACATCACCTTTCTGCTGCCCTGCTCTCGTAGTCAAACACTGCAGAATTGATTGGGTTTTTCCAGCCTCTTCAAATTCTTTATAAAATATAAGGTGGCTCTCCCTTGATAGCTTTTTTTCCCCCCAACACTCATCTCTTTGTTGTTTTCTTGCCTCATAATTGGAATTCTGATATTGTTGGTTCCTTCATTTGCTGTATTGAAAATGGTCTGAAATAAATAAGAACATTGCTTACATCTGTGAAAGTGTCGCCTAGCAAAGTCTGAATCTTGATGAAATGTTACTTCATTTTCATAACTTACATCTGTTATTTCTCACAGTATTTGATATATTTTACATGCTTTTGTGATCCTAAAGGAAATAGAAATTGTGTTCAAATGGAATCATAGATTTTATCTTTTTTTTGAGACTCTTGTTGCAGGATGTGAGATTCATCTGATTAAATATGTGCTGTAGCTGCCTCCACCTGAGTTACAATTGCAGTTACTGGTCATTCTTGATACATGTGAGGTGAAATATTTGGCCTTGAGGCATTCAGCTTCACCCTCAAGCAGTTGAGCTACATCATCCCTATCTCTCTCAACACTGGAGCCTGGGGTGACTTGTTCGGAGGAGATTTCTATCATATGGGATGTACATATTGGTATGGTGAATTCCAACTGGGGAATGTACAGATCATTTCTTCTTGAATATATCCCAGTAGAACTTTGGCCATACCGTTAAACAGCTCTTGAAGTAAAAATCTTTTCATATTAGCTTCTTACCATTGTTGAAGGTGTTTTCAAAGTCAACACTTAACGCATAAAGACATCATAAGTATCTACTTCTTCATCAGCATAGACTGCATCTGAACCCACTGCAAACTTTGTCACAGCACTGTATTGACTTTGAGTCAAGTGTCCTGCATGAGTACCCACTTTTGATAGCAGAGCAGGTCCGAGTAGTTTTTAAAATAAAAAATAAAAAAGTAAATACATTTCTGCTTCATCTCCTGAGGTGCTTAGTGACTCTCTTCCTTGCAGAGCAACAGGAGGTTAAGATGAAAAAAGCTTGTTTGGAGCTTTTTTGGAACACGCCAATAATAGCAGTTGTTGGTAATGATTCTGTTCCATATGAGTACATGACATGCTCCTTCTCTCTTGTGATAAAAGCTTTAAATGTGAGTACCCAGGAAGTGCCAGCATTCTAATTGCTCCCTGTAGTTAAGTACATAAAAATATCAAATGCATAAAATATTTTGGCATAAAAAGGAGTAGATGGGTAAAGAAATAGGGTACGCCTAAAAATCCAGGAATATATATGGAGGCAAAAGTATCTCATAATGCCTGACACTGACTTTTCTTCAAGCTTCAAATACTGGTAAGACAATTTAGCTGTCATGTAATAAATGTGTTCAAGGCCTCTCATCGATCACATTTGAATTGGAGACCTTTGATCTCCAACTGATTCTTCTAACTTGACAGTTTTTCATTTCTTGTTTGTTGTAGCACTCATTCAGGAATGCTAAAAAGTGGAAAGATCTGCAGTGACCTGGAAGCGTTAACTCCATCCATATTGCTCATGAGACGTGTGCATCTTGTAGAGACTGATGTGCTATCAGTGTAAAAAGAACCCAGAATTAAAATAACAGAACACAAAAAAATAATAATAAAAAAATCATAAGTGGTACAGAAAGGCCTTTTAGAAAAAGAATTCTTGTTCATTTTGTATCCAGATGAACTTACTTTGTCATTTAATGAATTAAAACTGCTGCTAGCCATTGGAATGTTAAATACAAAATTGCCATAAAAGCTGTATGTTAAGTCAAAAAATCACACTTCTGTGATCCAGCAAATGTATAAGTGCTAAATTGCTGGTATACATTATGTACTTCATTATACACATACCCATTATAGCAGCAGGTATATCTGATGATTTTCAAGGTATATTAAAAATTTTTTACTTAAATGAAATCCTTATTGTTGGGGTTTAAAAGCATGTAATGTTCTATTTTACAAATCTACAAATGCAACTATTTTTAGAATTGACAGAAAGTTCCTCTGAAACTGAGTCATGTTAGAAGGTTTTAGCTGGGAATGCATGGGATGATTCAGGAAGGCTGAATGACTGGAATGATTGAGTAAGGCAACATTTTTTTTAATAAGCAAAAGTGGGGAATAAAGCTCTCAACACTTTCTGTGTTTGGATGCTTGGAATGCCTAAGAAAGCCCTGATAGCTACTAGTACTGCTCCATAGGGAGCATCTGTAAGTCATCCCTTTCCTACTGAGTTTAGCATTCCCAGTAGGAACACGTTCATTCATAAATATAGACCTTTCTCAGTTATCCTGTAAGCGTGGCATCAAATCATATTTTGTGGTTGTGAATTAAAAAGGTTTTATTATACAACTCTAAATATTTTTATTACTGGAAATTCAGCATTTTTGTTCCTACCCAGGGCTTGTTTGCTTTGTATTTCAGCTGCATGAGCGGCTTGCTTTTTTTGTCCAGCTCATTTCTAAACTGTTTTCTGTTGCTTTTGATTATTGAGTGTTTGGTTTAGTCTAGTTCTGTTCGAAAAAGAAAGCTAATAGAAACATGACTATTCTCCCTGTAATCCTTAAGAACGCTGTCAGTATCAGTTCTATGGTAATGTTGAATGTTTAAGTAGAATTGTATAAGTTCTGGAATGAGTGCTTTGTAAATCTACATATCCTTACTATACATAGTTGTAGTGCAATCAATGCTTACATGTAATTTATAGATAAATTGTACTTTATAGGAAGAATAGTTGTAAGCTGCTTCTTCTGCCTACCCATAGCCTGTATGCATTGTCAGTATTTATGCAGTGTACCCTTCAGTAACAATAATTTTTGTTTTCCCAATGAAGGGACTTTCATTCCATTCTACAGAATTTTATAGAAGGAAAGTGGAAGAAAAGGTTAAAATGTTTTAATAGAATCATAGAGTGGTTTGGGTTGGAAGGGACCTTAAAGACCATCTAGTTTCAGCCCCATTGCCATTGACAGGGACATTTTCAACATGATCAGGATGCTCAAAGCCACATTTAAACCAACTTTGAACACCTGTAGTGATGGGACATTCACAGCTCTCCAAGCAGTCTGTTTCAGTGTCTCACCACCTTCATCACGAAAAGAAGTGAGGTAAGGTTCTGTATTTTCTATAAAGTTAGTGTGAAAGGAATGTTGACTGTTTTCCACTACTTTTGCTATTTTCTAAATCTACTGAATATCCATTTTATATGCACCACTGTCTTTCCTAATATCAGACCCCTTTTCACTTCTCTTAGTATAAAGGTTACATTTGAAAATTACATTCTGTATGTCCTATTGCTCAAATCAACTCTACCATCTAGTTACAAATTCTTGGGGTATCATTTATGTTAGAGCCTAAGCATGACATTCAATTAGGGATGAAGATACCCAAATTTAGTTTTTAGCTGTGTAAACTCAGAAGTCTAGTGACCTTCCAGAAGCCCTAAATTATTCCACGTGGCTTCTAGGCTAAAGGACTCCAGTCTTCCTTAGATCTTGTGTAATTTTTCCTAGCCTTAGCAGAGCTCCTGAATAAACAGGCAGCCTCAGAAGTTGTTAGATACCTGCACTGATTAATTCAATTACTAACCTGATTCCACTATAGTGCAGAGACATCTGGTCAGGAGAGAAATTGCATTCATTGGCCACTATTTGTGTAGTAAACTTTGGCATCCTGTGCTGTTTCAGATGCTTTAGATTATCTGTGACATCTGCATGTGCTAGAAGTTATGTTGTAGGACGTGCACTGGATGAGATGTATGTTTTTTACAAATGGCATCTGGAGGGAAGGCAGGATACTTGGGTGCACATGCAGTGACACTAGACACTGGTATGTGAGCAACTGAGCTGAGTCCTCAATGACCTGTTGATCCTACAGGAGGCCTAGGAACTTTGGTAACTGCAGAAACCTGAATTTTGAGAATTGTGGCTCTGTGAGTTGAGTTTTACCTTCTTGAGGACTTGGATATGAATTTAGCATATTTTTTCTTGTTTATTTGACTGTGACAACTCCAGACTTCACTTTCATATGTATGCAAAAATCTCGTAGTGCACCAACTGTCCCATTCCCATAAACTAACTCTCTCTGATGTTTGGCCTGTGAGTCTTATTCAAGATGTTCACTTTGAGTCTGGATGATACCCTGTTATGTGCATTGCTGTGAAATCTTTGAAAAGACATCAGTAATTTTGATGAATCAACATTCTGGAAGATAGTTCCGTGATTGGCAAGTCATGTCTACGAGCTCCTTGTCAAGTCCTTCATTGACCTACTGAGACATTGCTTCAACTATATGAAGTGTGGGAATCTGAGGTTTACAGTAACCTTCTCATCAGTATACAGGTAGGACTAAAATCAGGGCTAACATCAAACTACATAATAACACCAGTAACAGTACCTCATGTTTCTGGATTATTTTAGGATTTCAAAGTGTTTTTGCAAACATCGATTAACACTGCAACAGGGTGAAATGTGTATTGTTAGCTTGTGCTCACTCATGGGAGTGAGTGGTGAATGAATAAGAAGCTCATTCTGAGAGTCTGGGAAAATCATTCATACTGTTACCTTGCACTTCATCTGGATAGCAGTGCTTTTTCAGTGAAGAACTGGGAGTGTATGCCTGTCCATATAAATGGCAAGTGCAGGGGTGTTGTTGCAGTCAAAAATATTAGAAGCAGGGATTCACTTCTTATTTGCATTTACCACCATGTGTGGAATTCGTGTAGTGCAGATGTCTACCTGAGATTGTTACCCTTCGATTTCTTTACAGTCATTGTAAAGTGCAATTAATGTCATTCCAAAGTAGGTGTCTGAATACATCGGTCTGACTCTAAAGGATGCCCAGGCTGAGTAGTTCAGATGCAGAACTGAATCTAATCCTATCTGTTCTGTGGGCAACACTGCTATGATTTTGTCTTTGCAAATACAAATTTAATTTTACCAAGCCACAGTTAGCACACCAGATGTAAAAGTGTCTCAGAATAATTCTGTTCTAAGTGTTTGCAACAGATTGTTGTATCAAAATTTTCTTTTAATTAAAGATACAAAATAATTGCTTCATAATTTTATACAGACACAATGCCAATACCTGTTATGTCTTTTTGGGTCTTCTAGAGCAGTGAGAAAGGAAAGGGACAAGGTTTTGCCATGTGGGAATGAAGAATATTTATAGGACTTGTGTTCTCTTCCTTAATGTGATCTCTGAGCTTTGCTCAGTTTCCTTACACATCTTACAGACTGCTAGATAACATCAGGTGTCCAAGCTGGCACTTTAAGAAGGTGTATTCTTCTGTGGGGTCTGTATCACATTTATGACTGTGCAGGCAGCTTTAGTAATGGTATCTGAGTGTCTGAGTTGCACTGAACATCCATCCACAAGTGGAGACCTGATAAGAGTTTCAAGATCAAGGTCCACAAAATTTCCTACAAGTAAGTGACTTCCAGTATGCTAAGTGTTTGAGTCTTCATGTCAATTAATTGATTGATTTGACTCATTACTGAATGCAGTGAACCATGCATATGCAGGAGGTAGTGGAGAGGGTTGTTTGCGTTGCATCTGCCATGCTGTTGAGGCATCTGAACTCAGGGTGTCTGTCCACAAAGCAAAAAGTTAGCTTTGTCTCCAAAAATATTTCAAACAACACTGGAGAGCTGCATTTAAACATCTGTATTAATTCCTGGATCTTGCCTTCTCTCTAGCATGCCTGTAGGCACATTTGTGTAAACACTTATGTTTAGGTCTCTTTAACACTGAGTTATTCTCATTTGAAGGAAAAAAACTCTGTTCTTTACAGTTTGTAGCAGTGAGAATTTCAGAGCAAGCACAGGTCATCCGCATTGCAACTGCAAAAATTTAACTGATCTGTTCTCTCATTCTCATCCTGATTATCTGTTTTTTGCATCAGCCATGTTTCTTTCACAATCACACCTGATGTTCCTTTCAGGGAAAATAGGCAGTCTTCTAAAAGTAAATGAGTAGGATTTACAGTATATTTGTTATTCTCCATCACCTAATGTTTCTACTACCTCCGTATCTGGATATTAACATTGTACTTCCCAAAAGCACCCAAAAATTATATTAATGGATTTGGATGACTTTTGATACTCTATGGATCTTAGGAATGATAACAATTTTCTGCCAGCTTTTACAGTAATCAGAAATACAGCAACCCCCCATCACTCACAAACAAACAAAAATACCTTCTTTTCCCCCAAAATCATGAAGCAACATAAAATACTAAGAAAGTCTCTGTAAGATTGTAGTTAATTTATACATACAGGACCTGGATCACTGTGTTACTGAAACCAATAAATAGGTAGATGTTGAATATCTTAGAGTTTTGTTTTTTGAATAATGTTATTCACACGCTGATCACCCAATTTACTAGGCAATTCTTTGAAATTCCTTTCTGTATTCAAAGGCTAAAAAATGATTTAAATATGAAGAAGACACAGCATGTTGCTAATTCACATTAAAGTGGATGAATATTTAAGCTTTACATTTGCTATGAAAACACAAGTGATGCATTGTGAAAAAGCTATAGCACTTGCAAAAGTATATTCAGTGATTCACACAGTGTTTTTCCTAAGGAATAAATAACCTAAGTAAGGTCAGTGTAGCTGGAGAACATGGATATTCTGAAACCTACTCATTTTCTGTAGCTGCAGACACGTATTAAATATCTTTAAATTGATCGATTTTTTTTTTTTTTTAAATTTAAACTGAGAAAAGTTCAAATATATGCTACTTAAATGGGAAGGGCAGGTCTGTGAGTTCCAGTCTGGATGCAGTGCCAACTCCAAAGCCTTTTCCTAGTGAAAAAGCGAGGCGAGAAGAAAGGCCAGAAATCTTAGCGGTCTGTAAGTGAGGGACTTCAGATGAAAGGGAAATGACAAACTGTGGGCGTTACAGGGAGAACATGAGTCATGCTACGAACCCAAGCGTGTCTCAGTATTTGCTTTATCTGCACCTACTACATGAAGTGGAGCGGTGGTAAGGCAAACTGCACAGCAATTTCTCCTGTAGTCCAAAAACTGTGAAGCTGTATGAAGCTGTGCTCTGCACAGTGTAATAAACCCTGCTGTATCTGTGAATGAATGTGTTAATTCTTTTGTTTAATGATTTTTCTTGTCACTTTGGCTGATGAACGTAACAGTTTGTCCCTGATGTATCTTGGGAAAATAGCAAGTCATCATACTTATTTGGAAATGAAATGACTGGTATTTAAGTTAAGAGATAAATATTACAAATTAACAAATATTTCAAACTGACCATATGGAAAGGAAGCTGTGTATTACATTTAGCACCACTCCAAAGTTTATTTTAAAACTTAATTGTCTGTAAACTCATCAATGTTTATAGGACTTCATATACAACTATGATTTTGGATAAACCTATCTTCTCGAATTGGGCACTGTGATTGTCCTACAGGGGGATTACTTTTTTGTCTTGTATCTGTGGAGACATTTTTTTTTGTCAGAAAGTAAAAAGGTTAAGATGATAGTAAATGCTGCAGTCACCTTGTCCTTGCTTAGAAAAGGTGTAAGTAAATAATGAACAAGGACATGCCGAGCTGCTTGCTTGCTGTGTGCACACTGCAGCAGGTTGGTAGTTTCTTGTGCCATTGGTATCAGAAGGACAATGTTGTGATGGTTGTGCTGGTGAATGAAAAGCAGAGTTGTTACCTGGAGGCTCTGAATTGGGTACTGACACATTAGTAAAGCTGCAGTCCTGACACTAATTTCAGTGTGAGACTTATTAGTGCACACAAGAATGTGCATTGTTATTTCATCTCTTAAAATTTCTGTCAAGCACTGCTGTCTTTCTCTAAGGAAAGTTTTAGATTGCTCCTATGTAATGTTGTAGTGTGCCTTTACATGACTGCTTTTCAATCAAGGTGTTCCTGTCCTAAATGAAGAATAAAAAGCAGACTAGCAGCACAACCTTTTCACTTTCTATTCAGATTTTCTCTCTAAATTTACCTTAGGATAATAAGAACATAAAATGCAGCTTTCAAAATCCAGAATGAATATGAATGTAGTAAAAAAAAAATTACTCTGGAAGTGTTGATAGCTATTGTAAAAATTGTGAGTTGACAAAAGAAGCCTGCATTATATGAAAGATAGAGAAGCAGCTCAAAATATGATTGGGTTAATAAAAGAGTTTAATGCAACACTAAGCTTCATCAAATGAGAGCCTACATTGTCTACAAAACCTTTTATTGTATGGCTTTTGGCACTGTTCATCCCTCCCCCATTTTCCATCTTTGTTTTATTTTCTCATGTTCCAGTTACACACTCAATCATCCAGTTGCATTCCACACACTGAATAGAATAGAATAAAATAAATGCAATACAGTAGTTCAACTTGAAGGGACCTGCAAAGACCATCAAGTTCAAATGCCTGACTACTGCAGGGCTTACCAAAAGTTACAGCACAGTACTGAGGGACTCATCCAAAAGTCTCTTGAGCACTGACAGGTTTAGGGCATCAACTCCCTCTCTAGGAAACCTGCTGTAGTGTTTGAACACCCTCATGCTAAAGAAATTTTCCCTGATGCCCATTCTGAACCTTCCCTGGTGCAGCTTTGTGCAGTTCCCATCCTGTCATCAGTTCCCAGGAGTTGAGCCCTCTGTACCAGCCCCAGCTTCTCCTCAGGGAGCTGCAGAGAGCCATGAAGTCATCTCTGGGCCTCCCCTTCTCCAGATTGGACAATTCAAGTGCTCTCAGCCTCTCCTCATAGGACCTGCCTTCCCCTGCTCTTACCTCCAAGCCTTTCCTTCCCAGTCCTCACCACTTGGCCATGCTTTCTCATCTGGAAATTACTCTGTGAACAATGCCCATGTATTCTCCTGGAAACACAGTTTTCCCTGCATCAGAAGGAGTTATGTTTTGGTCATTATTGACCAACTGCCATTGTAGCTCAGGTCCAAAAGATGGCAGGTGAGAAGCTGACCTGAGAGGAAGCTGAAGATTCAGAATGTAGATAATATGGCAAAATTCAGAAAGCTTTTTGTGCTGGCCTAGACTTTTGCATGAGTAGCTTCATCCATATAGTTCTTCTATAGACTTCTGTGTCTTTGCTGACAAAAAAAAAAAAATACTATCATGAACATAAGATTGGTAAAAAAAAGTTATTCAATTTTAGTAGCTATTTTAAAGAGTGATCAGAATATAACTGCTGGTCAGGAGGATCTGACACCTGCCATTACTGACTGTTGAATGCCAGGAGTATGTATCCAGAGAAGGATAATTCTTTGCTTTCCTTAAGAGGCTCCTGCTAACCACTGGTGAAAGCAGGACACTGCTGTATGTGGGCTACTGGCCTGAGCTGTTGTATTCATCCCTGGGTGAATGTCCTAGGGATGTGGACATTGGCCAAATCCTGAGTTAGTAAAAAAATTTATATTTGTAGTAAAGAAATTAAAGCACTTTACATAAGTTGAGTTTCTGTCTTAACATCTTGTATTTCTTGGAAAGTATCAAGCTTGTATAGGAACTTACAGCATTTAATTCAAGTCTTTAAGAATGACTTGCATAAAGAGTATTGGCTTCCCAGTCAATAGCTTTGAAAACTACTGATCAGCAAGGAAAGTGAATTATCAAAACTGTTTCAGTTACTGTATCTGATACAAGCCTTTGGCTTTCTAAATCTGTAATTACATGTTGTTATCCCTTTAGTGATTAAAAGCATATCTCTTAGAGTTTTTCTACTTGTATTATTGGAACATAGGTTTCAGTTGATTTCCCTGGTAAACTTTGGAGATTTTGCAATTGGGTTCTTGAGGAATTGCTTCTGAGCAATTCCATATCTGGCCTAAGTGTTGGGTGTGCTTGTGTTGTTTCATTTGTCTTGTTCTTTGAAGTAATGTACTGTACATTCACATGTATTCTTAGTGAAGTGTGGATCTTACTATCCTTAGCAACATTAAAGTTTCCTTAACCATTAACATGCTTGTCTGTGCTTTTTCTGTGGAGTGATATTTAATTTGTGCATTGAATAAATGAAATGGGAATCCTACTGGTCATCAGACGAGTCATTGTATAAGTTAAGTTTGCAACCTAAAATATTCAGAAGAGCCCAAATAAAGGCATTTCATGTTCCCTGGCTTTCAAGTTGCTGTAACTCCAAATATTTTATTTTACTTTTCTAGATCCTTCTGGCTTCTAAATATGTTTTTTATGAATATTGCATCGTTAGCACATATATTTGCTACCACACACCTTTGTCATTCATGCTTAAGAATTAAATTCATCCAGCAGGAGAAGAAGGCATTTGTTCCAGTTAGACCAGTCATGGGGAGAAGATGGCTGATGATGGGAATCACGGGAAATGCATTCCGCAGTAGCCACACACAAGTACATGATGACACTGGGGGACACTGGCCACATGATGCAGTTATGCTGCATTTCTCTATTTTATTTGCTTTGCAGTAGTGCATATTCCTAAAGCTTCTGGCTGCATTTATTTCTTACAATACGCATGAGTAACACTGAAAGACAAGCAGTGAGAAGGCAAACCTATTCAGAGAGAAGTGTGTTTTCTTGTCAAAGGCTTCAAAACAAGTGCCTTTTCCTCAAGACTGTGCCATGTCAGACAAGGCTGGAGATGTGTCATCAGGCTGTGCAGCCCTGCTCCACAGGACTGCAGAGGTGATGCTGGGACCGATGGGGCTCTGCTTCCCAGAGCCGTGCATCTGCTGTGCAGTCAGAGGAGCAGCCAATTAGCAACTAAACAGAAATAAAAGATGCAGCAGAAGCATTTGGTGATTTTAAATCTTTTTCTTTCCTTTTTTCTGTTCTTTTTTTTTGCCTGACACATCTACCTCAATTTGTCATAGTGAGATGTTGGGATCAGCCATCCCCAAAACCAAGAATTTCATTAGAAGTGACTCTTTTAGGGTTGCAGTATTTATGACTGAAAACAATCACTTGGATCACTGAAATAGCATCATCATTTACCACAGTAAGACTGATTTAAGCCCCATTATTTTATTTTATTTTATTTTATTTTATTTTATTTTATTTTATTTTATTTTATTTTATTTTATTTTATTTTATTTTATTTTATTGTTACTATTCTTTTTTGTCCTTATTTCATATTTCAGAAATCTGTTTTATATCCTTGCTACTTTAAGTGTTTTAAACAAACTACATTCATAGCCATGTCAGACTGCATTCCCTTTCCCTTTCTCTCCCAGTTTGGAGCTGACAGGATGCTTCAGGTGGTTCTCTAGGAAGAGAAAGGGCAGTATTCAATTCTTACTGTGCATAGATTTAATGGCTTGACTTAATTTGCATTTTCCACGTCACAGGTCAGTGCCCAAGATAAGAAAACATGAGTTGTTTTTCCCAGTTTCTCTAACATATCTCTTTTAAGAAGTGCTTTCAGGAACTGAATATTGCTCTGAGTAAAACATCTGTGCTATCTAATTGTTCCTAACCAGTGCTGATTCTAAAGCAATGTATGCATAATAGAAGTAAAATATTGAGAATTCATACCACTTAGACAGCAGTGTCCATTACTGTCTGAAATGGGGATGAGAAATGCCTGGGCATAAAGCATCTCCTTGATTTATGTGCCTGCAACATTTTGAAGTCTGCTGAAAATTGCAAAGAGAACATTTCAAAGAAAAGGGCTAACATAATGCAGTGGAAATTAATATGTAACTGAATTGCAAGTGTTACTGCTTCTTCTCTTCTTCCCTGTATCTCAGAGTCTGCAGGAAGTTAGCAACCAATACTGTCAGTACTTGTCTTTGTGGAATTACCCACTGAAATGAATTAACTCTCATGGTTTATGTTTGGAACCACTCTCTATAAATGCTGCTTCTGTATCCTCAATTTCACAGTCTTTTTTTTTTTTTTTTTTTTGTAGTTTCCTGAAGGCTTTTCTTGAATCAGAATTCCTTTCCTGGACTTCATGGCTTATACCTTAGAGTTCTCTATTGCTTTTTATCGTTTCAAGCAGTTTTGTTGATATCTTGACAAGTCTAATTGACATCCTCAGTTCCCTTGGGCAGGGTGCATCTCTGTGCGGAAATTCTTTCCTCTTACTCAGAGTGGTGCCATGGGAGCTTTGTGTTTTCATTGCTTCTCTTTCTTTCTATTCCTTTTGTAGGAATATCCAATCTTGTTTATAAAAGGCCCATATCAAATGGTGCTTCTGCTGCGTAACACATTGCAACCACCACCTGGAGAAGTGTGGGGATAGCCTAGACACCTACTGCTGTCACTCTGCTTGGGGTATTGCTGTGGGGCAGCTGTAGTGCCAATTGCACTTGTAGGACACAGCCTAGAAAGCAGATGACATAGTATGGTAGAGAGTAGAGCTTTCCTGAATCAGAGATTTAAGGGCTAGTAAAAGTACTCCTGTGAATATGTAAACTTGCCTCCTAGATGTTGCTGGTGAGGGACCAGTGGTCCTCAGCCTGTGTTCCTCCCAAGACTGCCTCTTGTTGCACATGGAAACTTGTAATTATAAAGTCTAAAACTGAGGCTGCCAGAGCATATCATGGCATTTCTGGAGCTGGTTACCAATTAGCCATCAGGCAGCAAAGAACAGGAAGTCCCTCCCCTAAAATTTAATCCAGGAATTCATGCCTGAAGTGATCAACTTCTTGGAAAGAAAAAAAGAAATTATTATTCTACAGAGAAAAAGAACAGAGCAGCCAGAGATATAATGAGAGAAAATAGAGAAGGGGGATGAAGTAGGTGATTTCCTTTTCCAAACAGAAGAAATTAAAGCAGACAGTAGCAATGAGTAGTAATAGGGAGAAGACAATCCTGTTCTGTGCAGAATACTCAAATGGGCTTCTGATTCTAAGTTAACCATGTGGCTGCTACTGGTGATATGGTTCTCATAACTCACTGTTTAGCACTTTTCCTTCCCATGTCTTACGTGTCCCTCTTCTTTTGGTATGTAAGCTATAATTACAGGAAATGCAATGCAACAAGTACAGTTGTATCCCTTTGTCTTGTTGTATTTTATGCATTAACATACACTAAATACTACTAGAGGACTATTCATGATTATAACACGTCCCTCTTGTTTTAGCATGTCCTTGTGCCATAGCCTAAGAAAAGAGAGGAGTTTTACAGCACGCTTTGGAGATTAATAGATCTGAACTTTTAGAAAATTTGGGGGTAAATGAATCCCAAACTGAGATCCAATCACAAAAAAAAAATCCTTTTCACTTGTATCATACAAACAGTTGAGCATCCCTGTGGATCTTGGCTGTGTTGGATTTCACAGAATCACAGAAGCACAATTTCATAGGGACAGAAACAATTTCTTAAGTAATATGGTTCCAAATCACACAAGGCAAAGGTTGCAACCAGCATTTAGTTCCCAGCTTGAGATATATTGTATTTTCATTACAGTATAGAAAATATTCATGTGCTTCCTTTCTCTTTAGGAGAAGTTTCAGATTTAGGCCACAGGACTTTTGCTCTTAAATGTGCCTGTTCACTTGTGACAGAAGATATTTGTATGAATTTCTTCTGCTGGGGTAGCAGGAAAGCAGGGTATTGAGACAGCATAAAACACTGCCAGGTGTTCATCAGCCGTTTTATTCTAGACTGCCATTTCATGTGATGATTTATAGCCCCACTTTGAAATTCCCTCCTTTGCCTTTCCTGTTTTATCACACTGATTTGGATGGGGGTGTTGGAGGGGGACAGCTGTTGACCCTCTCCTGCTATATGGCTGTTTGGTTAGGCAAAGTGGGTCTCAGATTAATTCAATACCTGCAGCTCTGTGACCAAGATACTGAATAGAGTATTTCCTGTTGAATTTGAATGTCGTGTATTTTGAGCACAAGGTAAGGCACTCTGACATCAGTGAGAAGTCTTCCACTGATTAGGATGGCCTTTGGATGTGGGCCAGAGCCATCAACTAAAGTGGATGTAGCTGTGTTTTAATAAGCAGATGATTACAGGTAAATACTCGCGATTAAATGAGAACTAAATAGACTAAATTATTCTCAGAGGTAATTCTGTTGTTTTCAATGAAGTTATACCAATAACTGATTTCACCCAATATTTTATTTATAGCAGAGCTCATGAAATGCTAAATATATTGGTCACATTAGTGAAAAACAAACAGGCCTCAAATTTGTATGGTCAAACAATATAATTATGAATGCTGGAACTGACAGCTAAGCTTAATGTGGAATACTGAGCACTAACTAAAAATGCATAAGTGAAACACTTTGTTGAGAGTACATACTGTACGGAAACTGGAACATATTTTTGGACAGCATCCCTGGCTTTGCAAATCAGATGCTAAGATTCAGCAAAGATGAGTCTTGAAGGTAAGGAACACTCCAGCAGAAAAAAATTGTAATAGGAGGGTTAGTCATGGATTACATTGCACTGTGAATGAAGAGTCAGCTGAAATAATTCAAGATTAACAAAGGTATTTAAATAATCTCTAACTCAGGTTACTAAAGCAATCTACTGGCCATTTAATTTACACTATGACTGACATTAATCTGAATAAAAGTGTCCATAGTGGAGCTACAACTGTAATTGTATTGACCAACTTGGCCAAAACCAAATCCTGCCAGTGTCCTAACAGGAATCTATAGAAGAGGAGATCCCACATAGAAACAGAATTTAAGTGTCTTACATAACCAAACCTTATTATTGAAGGTCGTATCTCCTTTAGATCTATTTTGTCAAGATCCAGTAGAGAGTTTAGTATTTAATGCACACACCTGTGCTAGCATTATACAATAAATTAACAAAATATTTAAAAATAAATTGCTATGTGCATTTGAAAAGGTTTCTCTTAATAGGGCAAAGCATATTTTTCAACCAGTCAGTGCTTGATTGCAGGTTTAGATGATTAGGAAGTTATTAGAAAATACTGAGAAGATAGTAATGGTTAGCTATGTAAAGATCTAGATGAGAAACGTGAAGTGGAACACAAAAAATGAACATTTTTACTCTCTTTCAGTTCTTCTGTTCTTATGAAAATGAGAACAATAGGATTTACAGGGAGCAGAAGTGCTGCACCAGCTTTTGCCATCCAACTGAATAACTGTGTTGAATGCTGATGTATGGCTTTGCTTTAAAGAAAAACCACCACACTCACCAGAATTGCTATCAAAGATGAATTATGTGACTGATGTTCTGGCTAATGTCCATTAATGGGGGCAGCCACACTTTTCTCTTTACAGATTCTAATACATCCCTCCTAGGTAAGCAGCTATTATATTCACCCACCAAGCCTCCTACTCTCTTATAACACACCTTTAGTTCAATGTCAAACATATCTCTGGAGTTCAAGTGATTTATTTTTGCACAGAAGGCATTCAGAAACAATTGGGAGTTCTTTGTTTTTTTTCCACACCATTTTTTTCTCATTAACCAGTACAGGAAGGATGAAAATATGAAGCCTTACTGTCTGATATGAATGATTTATAGTTTTTAGAACTTCTCTTTCCATTAAGGACTATTATTATCATTTTTGTTGTTGTTATATCAATTATTGTTGTTATTATATCATTCCAAAGACTGTGTTACCATAGCAAAAAAAAAAATCAGCCATATCTTTAAGTAGACCATCATATATATCATGTAGACAGAGGACTGCAAGAAACAGATGGGTCTGTAGATTTCTGTGAAGTTTCTGGCCGTGAGTCCTTGCTTAAGACTGATGACACAGTTATGGAATTAATAGTATCTCTGTCCCATTTCTAGTCCCTTTGGAGCCAGTCCTCCAAATGTCAGGTCGTATGCCTGTTCTGTGTCAGGATGTAAACTCAGCCTTTAACCTACATTGCTGCCAAAATCTAGGTGCCATTCTAGCTCTTTTGCTTTTATTCAAGTCTGTTTGAGTGCTTCTGCATCTTCGTTTTGCTACTCTGCAGCTACCACATAGGAAGCATTTAGCCAGTGAGATGAAACATTAGAAAAAAGTACTTTCAAGACATAGCAATTTCACCCATTCATCTCAGTGTATGTTATCTTATCCTTGGCTGCACAGACATGTTAGAATGACTTTTTTTTTTTTTTTTTCCAATGGAGAACTCTAACTCATTACTTTAAGGTTAACTATTTTTTTGTGTCATATTTCCTAACATTTCTAGGTTCTTCTCACTGATTTTACTTCCTCTTCTCCCCTTACAATTCGGTCTGCTCCTTCCTGCCCATCATGGGTTGATTCCCAAGCAGACAGACTGCACGCATCCTTTGGGTTAGCACAGTTCTCAGCCCTATGTTTTCTCCTGCACTTTTTGTCCCCTTCCCAGTCCTCTGCAGAGGAACACAGGCTGGGAAGCTCCACACTGGTCTAATCTTTGCTTCCTCAGAGTGCCTTTTCCCAGAGCCTCACTTTCCCTTTGTGTCTGAGCTCAGTTTGAAAAAGAAAACAAACAACATTTTCAAGTAATAGCTCTTATTTTCACAGAATGACAGAATGGCTGAGGGGGGCAGGGACCTCTCGGTCCATCCAACCCAACCCCTGCTCCAGCAGGGTCACCCAGAACAGGGTGTCCAGGACCACATCCAGGTGGCTTTTGAAGATCCCCAAGGAGAATACTCAACCTCTGGGCAACCTGTGCCAGTGCTCCATTATCACACAATACAGAAGTACTTATCCCAGCACTGGATACCACCAAAAAGAATCTGGCTCCATCCTCTTTGTGCCTTTCCTTCAAGTATTTATACACACTGATGAATCACTCATTGAGTCTCCTCCAGTCTGAACAGCCCCAGCTCTCCCAGCCTTTCCTCATAGGAGAGGTGCTACAGTCTTTTCACCTTCTTCATGTTGCACTCTTTCCAGTATGTCCATGTTTTTCTTGTTCTGGGAGGCCTAGAACTGGACTCAGCTCTCCATCTCCGTATGTCACCTTACCACTGCTGAGTAAAAGGAGATTTGGCATCGGACTTCTTTGCTTCTTGGCTGACAACTTAATCTAAGAGTGCACAGCTGACATGGTTGCTCATTAGCTTGCCTGTTAAGCCCATTTAACCTTCAAGGCCTTTGTTTGTTGCTTGTGTCTATGGGAAAATGAATTGGAAGTGCTTGCTACTCCCTGATGTTCCAACTCATCAACTCACAGCTACATTTTGGGCTAGGGTCCACATCCACTGTGGAATGTGGCCACACTGCTAACACAGCACTGGTTAGGAAGTTTCAATGTTGTTTCTTTTCTGTGGGCCGAGTGGTTACAATATGGTGACAACTAGTTGTACTTTTGAAAGAATCCTTTTCCAATTATTCTGACTCATAAACTCATTGATTTTTAAAATGTCACTAGAATTGCTGTATCATTCCTCCAGCCTAGGGAGGCTTGTTACAGTATTTTAGTATTTTTTAATAGTTTTTTCTTAGTCTGTATCTTTAAGAGGATAGGAAACAAAGCTTTCCCTTGACTGATGCAAGTGGCCGCCCCGGATCTTTCTGTTTTCACTTCAGTGAGATAAAGGAGTACAAAGCTTCAATCAATATAGGCAACAGTGCAGTTTTCAAGTGATCTTATACAGTTGTGCATTGCTTGAAATCCTTTTCAGAGATGATATTAAGGTCTCGGAGTGCCACCTTGGCACAAAAATACTGGTAGGAGAATAATGTTACTTGGTATCTTTTTCTCTGTCTGTTCCTCACAGCTCCTGTTTGTGGAAATTAAGAGGCTGGAATGGAAAATGTTGCTCTTTATTCTCCCTGTTCAGAAAGATTCGTGTTCTTTCTTTTCCATGCAGAAAGAGGAAAGGAAGAAAAATACCCCACACTTCAGTGGGCTGGCTGGATTCAAATACCAGCCACTGTTGCCCTTTCATTGGTGTTCAGCAGTCTTTGTGAGATTGTTTTGGGAGCCTCTCCAGCACATGAATTTGCAATCTGCTGATACATATGCCACAGAGTTGAAAGTGTTTTTCATTTGTGAGGAACCTCTCAGAGCATCTTCCTGTGCTGATTCAGACCTCTACCAGTGTTGCCCCTTACATTTCATCCATCTTCAGTAGCTGAGGTGGTGCATCACTGCTGCTAGGTAACAAACTCATCCTGCAGATGAAATTGCTGTGTCTGTAACATAAAACATTTTACTACTTTCATAATTACAGCATCAAACAATTATTGTATAAAAGCTTGCTATTACATCCAAACCAGTTATGAAGGTACATACAAGGTTATGCTACTACCCATATACTCACACTTCAGTGTCGTTAAAACATTCTCTTAAATGAAGCATTTCCAAATCAAACCAAGGTCTCCTTGGAGTCCTGAGGATAAAGATTCTAAACTGTTTATTAAAAAAACACATCAGTTTCATTAGGAGTTCTGCGACTCCTAAAAGTTGGTTTCTCTTAAGATGAAAATAAGTTGATGTAAGGAATTTTATATTTCAAAGTCAATATTTTGAAAACACCTCCCTCAATCTCTCAATTTCTCTTCTCTTTATGACAAGTGGAGAGCATCTTCATATTATTTAATATAGCATTAAAAAAAAAAAAAAAAAAAAAGTGAGGGTAGAGATCATAGCCATTGCAGCCTGACATCTGCATGAGAAAAGTCTTTTTCCTCTCTTTCTCTGTTTTTCAGAAAACTTAGTTAATTTGCTTTCCTGAATAAGTTGTCCCATGATATGACTTAACAATTGTACTGTACTTAACAGGTTAAAGGTTTTATGAAATATTTTACATATGCCTTAAACAGTGCTGAACAATTCTTACAAACTCCTGTCAAGTTAATACTGAACAATAAACAAAATTTTAAAGTTTTGTTCCAAACCTCAGACGCACATGTAGAGACAACAGTTACAGATTTATAACTACAAAGGAAGTTATTCATCTTCCTTGATGCATGGGGATCTCCCATTATGAAAGAAAAGTAGTATGATGACTTGATGTTGTAGAATAACGTCATAGAAATACACTATATTTATTTTATTAGCATTCATTTTTACACTGTAAATGAAATTCTATTCTACATAAATAAGCTTGATGTAGAGAAAAAATTTCAGACAAAAAAAAAGAAAATGCTGTTCACTCAGCTTATTAGTCTGCAGCAGTGTTGCAAACTCAAGGGATCTCGCTTGTGAGCAATAAAAGTGTGCCTCAAAGTTTCCAAGATACTTACTTTTTCTAAGTCCTTCATCAATAAATCCATTGAAGTGCAACATAGTTACTTGAGCAAATGAGAAGTTAATAACACAGTTCCACTGTGTTCCAAAGAAAATGATTCCCCTTCTCCGCCCCCCCACCCCTCCAACAATTAGCAGTTAATAGCTGATTTGTTTCTCACTCCTTCTGTTCAGTTTGGGTAGCATTTAATACCCTATATTTCCTTAGCCTACAGTAGATATGTGTGGGTAAATGGACAGCTGAACTGCTCTTTGAATAGAATTGAAAAAATCTTCTGTCTTCCCTATTAGCAGTAAAGGCACGCATTTCCTTTGTCTGCGTTATCACAAATTCTTAAGTGGAAGAAAAATCTTTGATGCACAAGTTAAACATTACTGCTGCCTATTGATGCTTGTCCTTTCTGATGCATATTGTAGAATCATAGAATCATTAAGGTTGGAAAAAAGCTCTGAAATCATTTAGTCCAACCATTCATGCCCACTAAACTGTATTCCTCAATGCTACATCTACTCTTTTCTTGAACACCTCCAGGGATGGTGACTCCACCTCCTCCTTGGGCAGCCTATTCCAATACTTCACCACTTCTTTTGAGAATAATTTTTTTTTCTAATATTCAACCTGAACCTGCCCTGGTGCAACTTACAGTCATTACCTCTGTAGTAACATGTACCTCTCCAGTATCCAGGTACATGGGAGAAGTGCCCAACCTCTACCTCACTACAATCTTCTTTCAGGGAGTTGTAATGAGTGAATCTCCTGAGTCTCCTCTTTTCCAGATTAAACAATTTCAGCCTTCAGCCACTCTTCATAAGACTCGTGTTCCAGACCTTTGTTAACTTCATTGCCCTTCTTTGGACATGCTCCAGGGCCTCAATGCCTTTCTTGTAGTGAGGGGCCAAACACTAAACACAGTTCTGAAGATATGGCCTCACAAATGCTGAGTACAGGGGGTCAATTACCTCCCTGCTCCTGCTGGCTGCATTGTTTCTAATAGAAGCCAGGATGCTGTTGACCTTCTTGGCCACCTGGGCACACTGCTGGCTCACATTAGGTGACTTTTGACTAAAACACAGAAATAGTCTTCGATTTGTAATTGCACTTACAGTTAGACTGAAGCCTAAAATAATGCTCAAATGCACTATCTACTTTGGAAATAAAGCTGCAGACTGCAATGTTAAAAAAATGAGGCTATTAATGTCAATTTTTTCTCTACATGTTGTAGTTGTACAACCCCAACCGATGATGAGATACTTTCTGTTTCCTTTTATCTTTTGCATTTCCTACTTCATAATTCCGTAAGTTTTGTGTTAGTTCAAACAATGATAAACAATTAGGTAATGTATTTGCTTAGGATAACAGGAAAATGTTGACACGTTTCAGTGTTCAATTCTTAGATGCACTGGTTGTATTAGTCTCAGTTTTTATGTCCTTTAGTCTTCATATTTCAAAGGAAACTTTAACCAAATGACCTCCTATAATTGCATCAATATTTTCCTGAGTCACCAGGGGGTATGGGATCAAGCAAAGAACATATACTGGACTGAAAGAGTACTTTGATTCTTATGCTGATGCAAAAGCTTTGATACGAGGACTTTGGAGGAATTCAGTCTTAGCAGTTTGGAAGCATACTAATTGAAGAAGATTCAGTATTAAGAACTGGCTGCGCAAATGCCTATGAGAAAATATTCCTCTCATTCCTAATAACTCTGGTTTTCCTAATTCATGACCCAGGTATTAGTAAGTTAATGGTTAAGATACATTTGGCTGTATTCTTCTTTGCACGAAGGCATAGCATACAATTCAAATGACTTAAAGCAGCACACTTTTAGGCACCTTTGCCATTGAAACACTTTGAGAGATCTCAGGGATGTCACTGTAGAAGATGTGTGCACTCTCATCCTCAGCGCTGCAGTTCCTTATTTCCAGTCCCATCTCCTGAGTCCTCAGTCCTGAGATAAAACCTGTGGAAACTTTATACAGCACCTGGAGAGAGAGGAGCATTTCAGAACTGGGTGTGAAAGGCTAGCATGTTGAGCAAGACAGCTCAAGTAGCTCAGTGTGAAGCCATGTTGAACTCGCCAAAAGGGATGCTCAGTGTCCTAAATAGATGTGACCTAAATTTTAGACTTTTGCAAGATTTAGATGCATATGGCAGAGATCTCCCTCTGCTCAAGGTTTGAAAATATTAACTTCTTATAAGCACATATGGTTATGGCCTTTCTTTTGCTTTTTCTTTCTTTTTCTTCTTTTATTTATTGTTTTAATATGCTTTTTTCTTTTTTTAGGTTTTGTTTTGAAACAAAGCCAATTCTCTACTGTGTTTTTGGTCCTGTTTTGAATTCTGGAGCATTCTCAGAAAGTGTCTTCTTGTCTTTTATTTCTCCTTTTTCATGAGAGAATTGGCCTCACCTCCAAGAAGGATGCTTGAGGCTAAAGAAACATTCTCTAGGCCTCTTGCAGGTGTTGCATCTGTTTGCTTGGGAGCCTGCTTCCTCATACTGATCTAGTGTAGGTGAGAGTAAAGGCCTATAATGCTCAAAGTTCTCTTTCTTAAATAGCTCTGAAATGCTGGAAGGTCCTTATTGCAAAAGGAGCCTTTTGAAATACTTTTATGAATATACTGCAGTTTGTATAATTGTTAACAGAAGTAAAGTAGTCCAGGTAAAACATTGGTCATGGATAGGATTTTCAGTGATATTCTCAGCAGAAGGATGTAGAATGTGATTTATGATATTTTTAATCTATTTTTTGTGCATCATATAATGACATGTAAAATAGCCATGGTAGCAGGCAGCTCTATGCTTCAAAGGCAGCTGAGTTCCAAGATGATAAAGATTTTCTTGTGGGCTTGCTCCCCTGATTTTAGTAGGTATGGGTCTGTGGGCAGCACACAAAATTTTGAGTCTGGGATAAAATTCTGAGAATGCCAAATTGTCACTTTAACCTGTAATGCTGAAATCTGTTTCCCATATAAACCAGCCTGTCTTTTCTCTGTGAACCAACACACAGCAAAGCAATGGGGAAATAAGCATTAAGCAGGAACGCACACCACACTGTATAGACTAAAGCTAGTGGGATGCCTGCATGGATTCTCCAACATTGTACAGACTGACTCGGTGTGTACAAATAGTGCATATTAGTCTGAGAGAAGATGAGCTGTAATTCAGCGTTCAGTGCTGACAGGCAAGTCAAACTAACATTTCATTTCTAAAGACTATGGAAAAAATATTTTACTGGTTTCTGAGTACTGAATTAACTTGATTTGATTTGATTGTGCTAAGATAAAAAAAATGCCCAATTTCTACTGTAAATCAAGCCAAAGAGCTTAGCTCTGATTTAAATGGTAATGTATCTAACATAACTGTTTTTGGCTGTGTCTGTACTGCTGCATGCAGCCTCAGGATGAGGTCAGGACTGTTGCTACAAATCCACACTGCTTGACTATAGGAGCATCCCCTGAAAGCAGCCCTATGCAGCCTTGCATTTTGGAAGGAGGAAAACCAGGTGATACAATAGAGGTACTGCATTACTCAGCATTAAGGAGGAAAGCCAAAACTTTTAATTCCTTGAATGCTTTGCAAATAATGGTAGCTTATTTCTCAGCTAACTTTCCCTTCTTTGTAAGGACTTTCCAGGTCCTTTTGGGTCCAAGCTGTTAACATTTTCTTCCTGTCTCTTTACTTTTTAGCTCCTTTTAAACAGAAACTTGGACAAATAGCTGCCAATACGTCAATATTATATTCATTGCATCTGCCATCAGGTTCAGGGAACCCCCTCAGGGCCAGCTCTGTCAAGCTTCTGCTGGCAATAATCAAATCTTGCCATGAAATTCAGCTTCTGTTGTTTCATCAGTTAGTAAACCAAGGACAGGGTGTGAGCGTATAATGCAATGAGCCTGAATTATGGCACATTAATAAGCTTCTGCTTGTCAGTTAAGTTGCCGTGGTGTTCAGAGTGTTCCATGGGTACCACTGGAGCTTTGACACATATTGATTTAACAACAGCACTATTGTCCAGACATCATCCCAGCTCATGTAAAAGTCAGCTATATGGGGCACACATAACAGGTCTGGTGAGTTTCAGGTACATCAGGTTCATAGTTTGCATAGTTTCTTCATGCGTATTTCCAGTTGCAAATTTCCAGTCAAAAGTTAACCTTCCTGAAAATAAATAAATAGGGTTATTTATTTATTTATTTGCTTTCCTACCCAGTTATTTATTTTGTATGCCAGTGCAAAACATATCTGACTGTGCCAGTGATTTTATAGATATGATCTAGGAGATACTGGTTGTTAGAATCATTTTCTTAACTAATTTTTGTTAATGGCATGACATCCCCTTTTTCCACTGTGGTACCACATTTCTTGGCTTATGTATAGGAGTATTAAGTATAGTAATAATTGCATTTTCCATTCACTGGGTTTTTGATCACCTGCATTGTAGTGCTGATTGTCCTAAATAAGCTCATTTCCTTCTTTAGGTCTCATCCTTCTAGTAGATAATGTCCATTGTAGATGGTGAATGAATAACTAGATGATAATTTCAGACCTTTTTCTTTATTCCTGCACCTTACATGTAAAGAGCAAAAGATCATTATAAACCTTCACAAAATAGCATAGCAAAAGTGAGTAAATGAGAAAGGTTTTGTATAGTATGACTGTTCTGTATTTCTGTGCATGTTTCATTCTACATTTCTGTACTTACCTAAATTAAAAGCTGCCTGGGATCATGTTTTTGTTTTTGCTGTATATGCATGCCACACGGATTTAAAACCCTTCCCTTTTTTTTTTTTTTCTTTCTTTCTTTTTTAGGGGGTGGGGTGTTCTGCATTTTTACTGCATTTTCCCCATTCCTATTCATTCCTTATCTTAGGATTTCTCATCCTCTGAAGCACGAGAGTAGCTACCAGGAGCTCACCTACTGCTACTACATGGGACTGCCTGCAGCGGGCACGAGGCTTAGACATTATGGGGACAATTCAGGTACTGCTTAAGGGCAAAAGCCTTTCTTTCTGAAAAGATAGTTGCCTCGGAATATAGTATGAGCTTTGGGCCGTGGCAGGATGGTGGAATGCAATACTGCCTCTAGGGTAGTGAGACCTAGAAGTCGTTGTTCCTGGGTAGTGCTTGTCACTCCCCTTGTAGTGGCATTCCCAAACCTCCCCAAAGCCTTCCTCGGCTCTCTGCCACGGAGGAACTCAGCAAGCACTCCGTTTAAACATCTCAAATTAAATTTATTGTAACTATCCAAGAGCAGCGTGACAGGGCTTCTGGTGGGGCTGTAAGCCTTCTGACCGCTGGGCAGCCATGGTGGCAACTTAACCCACCCCACGGTGTGCCTCTGAGCCAATGCCTCCGTGGGTTCTTACCAGCACAGGTCCAGCTTTGCAGAAGTGGCAGCCCCTGGCCCAAACAGGCCTTGTGTGTGGCTGACTGTGTGCCTTGACTGCCGGCAGCCAGCCCTGCGCATTACAGTGTTTTCCAGAAAGCTCCTTGGCTGCTTCAGTGCAATGAAGTTTTTATGGCTAACACTTCAGTATGGCAACAAGCTAACAAACAGAACAATTCTGTTACAAGTGGAGGCAATTAACATTCATGGGAAGAAATGCATTGAGGTTGTCAGCTTTCAGGCGAAGAATATTACAGCAATGCCCTCTAGCGTTGCTTTCGTTGAAGTGTGAATGAACGCTCCCCGGGAAAGATCACGCCGTACTGAAGGCTGCATCCTTCCTTCTCTGCTTGTAAGAGTAAGCCCTTGACAGAGAATGCACAAGGCAAAGATCAAATTCATGGTACTTGACCTTTTCCAAGCTGGATATTTTTTGCCTGAAAAAAAAAAAAGAAGTATGAGTTGATGTGTGTGTTACTTATCTGTACTACATTTTCTTTAAAGTTGACTGAATAATTTTATGAAATACTATTAATTTTCTAGTGCAAGATTATGTATTTTTTTCCTCGACCTTACAGCTTAAGAAATAACAAGGAGCTTTAAGCCTTAAGTCCTTTTTAAATGTTCATGTGCTGCCGGGATTTGATTTAGCTTTATTACATTGCATGAATCAATATGTTCCTGTAATTCTGAAAATGCTCAAACTAAGTGTAGGCTTCTTTTTTATTTGTTAATTCTTAATTAAGCAACAGCGCTGCAAGTAGAAGAGCAGGACCTGAAATTGAATTTTGGGTTATGATATCTGATGGAGTGAGTTATGAACTATATGCACTATAAATAACATCAGATATTGCACAGTATACACACAGCACATTTTATACAGCTGCACAGGTTCCATTTTCTCCATGTGGTCATCTTTTGTTGGTTAATATTTCCACAGTCTCCGTGTACTGTAAAAGCATATCTAAAAATATGGATGAAGGCTTCATCCCCAAACTCTGATGACAGAACAGTTGTTATGCGACATTTACAAAGCCTGTTTAAGCCGTCTGTTTTCTGGGCTTTGACTTCATTTTCTAATTAAACATTGTGAAAATACGACAGTGAGAAACGAATAACAAAAGTGAAGAGGTGATGGATGCAGCACAAAATGCAGTTTAAGCTATTTACCTCATATGCATTAAGAACATATTTCAACACCAGAAGCGTTTCTGGAGGAATTAAGGTGGCGGTGCAGGAATTCCATAGAAAGAAACCCGAGTACGCAAAAGGAAGTAGATCCAAAGCCATCTTCTTTGATTTCATGTTTCAGATTGTTTGCAGCTTATTATTTCCTTTATAGTATGCACTTAGTAACTGTAACATACTGAAGGCTATTAGTTTTAACAGCTCTTGATCAGTTTTGCAAGTAAACTGTTGGTACTATGAACAGGCTCCTTGAAATGTAAATATGTGTCCCTATAAGGAGGTAGTTATATGCCATATGTAAAGTAACCCAAAAAGAAATAAACTGAATCATAAAGATCACGACATATTCCAAATCTAGCAATTTAAAAATACTTGTTTGACTATAAGGTAGTTATAATTTTGAAAGCAATCTTCTCTGTTCCATTGCCTTCTTTTCTCATATTTCTTTTATAGCCACTTTTGCTGACCTAAATGAAAATCTTAATATCTTCAACGTTGTTTTTTTTTTTTTTTTTTTTTTAAGATGCTCTCCTTCTTAACTAACAGATGTAATGGGTTGTTGGGAATAGACAAGCTACGATGTATGATGATCTCTAAAATCATGCTTTCAGTGTACAGTAGCCTTGAAACTGCATTTTGTTTAGTTTTGTTTTTCAGTGTAATTTTGTTCACCACCAAACGCTTGGTAAGTACAGCTCTAGCAACTTATTTGACAAATATCCAGCATCTACTGTATTTGTAGGTGCTTATCCTGACGGAGCCACAATGCCCAGCACCCACTGCTAACCACAGCAGTAGGAAACCTATGTCTTCATGAAAGGCTAAGGATCCAACCTGTGTTCTCTGATTGCTTAAGCTGAGTGTAAATAACTCACAGATCTCCCATTGTTTGTAAACCATTTTGTACCAAAGCCAGTGATTCTGAAGCTGAGTCACTGCACTTGACAGCGTGTAATAACAGAATGAACTTTAGGGAATCTCCCCCTAAATATTATCTTTGCTAGGCTTTTCTAAAGGAAAAGCAAGAACAACTGTTCCCATCTGAATTCTATTTGATGTTTTCTCATGGTGGAAGGACAGGGAGGAGGAGAGGTATGAATTTCTATAGGAATAATTCCAGCCTCGGAATTATCAAAAAATAGAGATGAAAAACAGGACAGTGGTATAACACTGTGCTTCTTTAAAAGCATCAGCTGAAATTGGGGACAGGAAAAATGTATTATATTTGCTTTTTTGTGATTATAGTACTGAACCTTAATCTTGCAAGCAAATGAATTTATTTTGTAAGAGTAATTTTTTTTTTTTTTTTTCCCCAGTGGAAGTGTATGCAAATAAAAGATTTAATGGACTCTCTATTTAAATATATGAATTAAAACTGTGTGCAAAGTGCTGTTTGCACATCAATAATTGTCTTGTGCCCAACTGCCAGCCAGGCTAAACAGTTTAACAAACACTGAAAAGGGGCTTAGTTGCTTTCTTCCCCTCTGCTCTTACTCCTTGACTACAGCATGTATTTTTGCTTTAAAATGTATTTTTGCTTCAGGGTAACTAATTGACACAAGCCAACCTGAGATAAAGTCACTGTAGGAAAACCCTGGGGGGTTTTGTCAAAGGGTAAAACATCATGAGGATTGGTTGATGTCTGTGCCTGTGGCTGACCTGGCCCAGATTACCTTACAATGCAGCTGAAGAGCTTTTTCTTCAGTGTGTCTTTATGGTCCATTTTATAGTTACGTTCCAAAGTCAAATTATACCTTTTCTGACTGAGGAAAGAAATGCTTACAGAAACTTTTCTATAAGAGCTGATGACACCATTGCCATTGAAAGTGGAGCATGTGCCTCCTTTTGGTTAGGCTGTTGAACTGTAAGATTTTAAATTTCAGCAGAAGTAACTGATTACCAGAACGAGGGATGTGGGTGTTATTTATCCCCGAGGTTGGTAGAAAGCACTTTTCCCCTCAGGTGTGCATACTGCAAATTTCAATTACAGATTTGTTTATTTACTTCTGTTGTGTTCAAATCTGGTCACACAGATGAACCACAAATCCAAATTACAGAGAAAACTGAGCCCATTAGTCACCAGTTCCTTTTAAAAATGAAAATGAATAGTAAAGAAACAAGGCTACAACTCATACAGCACTGATAAATAGCAAGCAGTCATTTCGCTTTAACCCAAGATAGCTGGTTATCTGATTTTATAGAAAAACACACAAGAGAGTAAAAGGAGGGAAGAAAGATATGGAAAAAGCTCCTGAATAACCATCAGTTATGTAGTCAAACAGACTGGAATGCTTCAGGCCAGGAGAGAAGCACCTGAAAAAGGTCTGAAAGTTGCAAGTGATAGGAAAAATGTGAGCAAGGAGAGCTCCTCTTCCTCTCCACACGGGAAAAGTGGGCATCAGCTACAACTTACAGGTGGTAGGTTCGCAACATGTGAAAGCAGAAGGGTCTGCATATAGCATGCTCTTGAAACTCCTTGTGTTGGGGCCTTTCGGGTGCCGACAATTTCAGATCTTTCAAATCAAACTGATTCAGGGGAAGGTCATATTTGAAGGGCTGTTAAACACAATGGGAACAATTCAGGTGTGTTCACCTGTGTCTTGGTGTCTTTTGAAATACCTGAGGGTGTCCATGACATCTTGCAGGGCTAGTACTGGGTCCGTGGCTTCTACAGAGGGAGCTGGAGGTCAGTTGTGCTATCATTTGAGCACCTCATACAGCTTTCAGTGCTTGTGAGGTACTACCCAAACGGTCCTGTAGTGCTACCTCTGGCTGAACCTGTGGTTGCTGGAGGTGAGGGAAGCGTCACTGATTTACTGTGCAGATCTCATTGTCTTTTGGCCATGGCCTCATTAGACATTAAGACTCAGTCTTCTGAGTAGACATGTCATGCAGTGACAAACACACTGTCAATGACCTCCTGTAGCAGTACAGCATTGCTGGCTCTGAATGTGGTGCAGAGCTGCTTTGGGCTGGTAAGCCAGTGACACCTTGTGTACAGGCAACACAGACACCCTCGTGGCAAAAGGAGAGCCATGTGCCCAGCCTGGAGTGGCTCTAATGAGATTTGACGGGTCAGCTTAGCTGACATGTTGTTCTCTGTAAAGTGATGCGACTGTTTTGCTGGCAATAGATAGCAAGTAAAGAAGGACAATTTAGCCTTAAAATGAAGCAAGTGCTGTTTTGTGACACGTACAGAAGAAAAGCTATTGAGTTTTGTGTCTGAGTAGTGAAATAAGGAGAAACACAGAAGCCATAGATTTTCATTTCCCAAATATCTGTTGGGTTGTCAGGAGATGTCAAATCTCTGAAATGTTTTCCTTAAGATTAGCTAGTTTTGTTGATTTGGATCAAATTTTTCTATTTTTCATAACAATTTCAGTATAGAAGAGCAGATCAATTTCTCTGCAACATATCGAACAGTCAAACAGAAGTCTTGAGTGCATTTTCTGTTAGTACAGACATTAGCATAGTTGAGCCATTTGGTCACTCCATCTTTCACTAAGTTGTAGAACATTAGAACGTAACTTTGGAAGGGACCACTGCATCCACCTAGACCAATTCCTGCTCAAGGAGGGACACCCAGAGCAGGGTGCCCGGGACTTTCAGAAGGAACCTTCTGTGTTTCTCAGTTTGTATCTATGCCTCTTGTCCTGACATTGGGGACTACTGAAAAGAGCATGGCTCTATCCTCTTTGCATTCTCCCCTCAGGTATTTGTAGACATTGATGAGTTCCCTCCTGATCCTCTTCTTTTCCATGCTGAACAGTTCCAGCTCCCTCAGCCTTTCCTCATAAGAAAGATGTACCAGACTCAGCACTCCAATGGTGTCTTCATCGGGACCGAGTGGAGAGAAGTATCACCTCCCTCAGCCTGCTGGCAATACTTTGCTTAACACAGCTAACAACACTGTTAGTCTCCCTAGCAGCAAGGGTGAACTGCTGGCTCTTGTCCAGTGTTGTGTTCACCAGGAGCCCTCATTCCTTTCCTGCAGAGCTGCTTTCCAGCTGGCTGCTCTCAGCACATCCTGGTGCCTGGAGCTGTTCTGCCCCAGGTGCTGAACTCTGCTCTTCTTGTTGAACTCCTGGGAACCCTGTTAGTCCATTTCTGGACTAACTTCGACACACTTGTCAAAGTCCATCTGGGTGACAGCATGGCCCTCCAATGTATCAACCCCCATTTCCCAATTTTGTGTCTTCTGCAAACTTTCTGAGGGTTCACAGAAGCCAAATCTGCTATTTCAACACCATCCCTTCCCTATAACCAGTGGAGCTCGGAGGCAGAGAACCAGGCCCTAATTTCCTTCTTAGTTCTTAATATATGGTGGTATTTGGCTTACACAAATATTCCTGAGGCTATTTTAGGGTTTTACTGTTTTCCTTGCTATTTATTCACCTGCTTTTACCATTCAGCTGTAAGTGCAGAGGAGGGTTGATAACTTGTAAATGATCACTCTGCATCAGTCTTAACCATGCTGCCCTGAAAGTGTAAAATTTATGTATGTATGTCACCTAAAAGCAAACACAAACACCACTTTGTTTTGCATTGCTGTTACTTCCTTGTTGCAGATAGCTTGCTTTCTGTTTCTGGTGGCTGAACTGGAACTTGCCATCACAATGCAAAGAAACACTTCTGTCATTAATGGTTGGCTATAGCCAGTCTCACTTCTTCTGAGTCCCAAATCCTCTATTATTGCTATTGTTTTTGCATTTACTATGGAATTCATGAAGTGCTTTCTGAGAGCTGTACACACTATGAACTATATACACACTTTGAAAGGCGGAAGGTTTGACTCCCACAGCATTTCCTGAAATAAAGCTCAGCATAGCTTGTAATCAGTGCACATTATTTTAATGCAATTAAACTAGATTGAAATTAACAAGTCCAGCTATATGGGAGTTTTGCTGACTCTCTGTAAAGGTCATCTGATGTTTTACAAAACAGTGCATATTTCATATTAAATATACAGTGACCCAGCTTTGCGATCTGAGTCGTACTCCTAAGTTTTGATAAACTTTCTTGTTAGTGTCTTACATTTTCTTTCACAGCTAACTAGATCTACGGCTAGTACTGCCATGCTACAAACTTTTTAAATAAACTGCTATGCTATAAGCTTTTTTATTCTAAATAGTTATGAAAAATATGGTCCTAAACAAACACTGAAGACAAAAAGCTTATGAAAAGCTATAATTTTCTGAAATTGAAAGTTCATCTTTAAACACATGAATGAAGTGTAGCTTTTTTTCCTTATGTATTTGGTAAATGTTAAGCGAGTTTATTAGAAAAGTGACTTGCTGAGTTTGTTGTATACAGTCAAGCTGCACCATTTGTGCAAATAATGTAAGCTAATAAATATTTTCCTTCTTGGTTGTTTACCTGACAGAATTGATTATTTATTTGCAGAGCTAGAGGTTAGTTTTGCCCAGTTACGCTTTGGATAGGTGGCCAAGAGCTTTTTGCAGGATAACTTAGCTCAGTCAGCTACAGCTGCTAGACTGTGTAAATGTGCATATATATGTACATAAAGCATGCAAAGACATCTGTCACAGAATTCACTCCTAGTTCTCATCTATTTCTCTATGAGCTGTCTTCCTTCCAGCTATTATCTAGTCAACGAATGTAATATGCGATGTGGATTGCATGATATTTTCTTAAGCTTCAAATAAGGAAATTAGTTCTGAGTGGGATTTACCATTGTGGATCAGCAGATTTAGCCTAGAGTATGTGTAAATATATTTCTTAGTCCTTTTTTTCTGAGGTATGTGCACTATATATGCTGGAAGATTTGTAAAGTACAGTTCGATTGCCATCTGTAAATAGTGCTACCTTTTCTTATTTTATAGAGTGCCGCATTTGCCATGCTAGAAATGCTAGCTAGTTCTGCGGACAAAGGCACAAAGATGATGAGACCAGGTTATTGCAAGACAGTCTTGATGAAATCACACTAAAAGTGTACAAATCTCAACAACTTGTTAAACAAAAACTGTTAGGAATATTGTAAAAACCGAACCAAAACAACACAAGCAACAAACAAAGAAAAACAATCCCTCCAAATTCCCCACTGAGTGAGTCTAATGGGAATCGGAAAGTCCGGGCTCCTTTCAGTCATTTGCTGAATGGTCTCTCAGTCCTGCTGTTTGAGGAAGGCTCTCAGGAGAAGGGAGAACAACTGCTGCATCATTTGTAGGCTGCTGTGTTTGATTTCTGCACTACCGTCTCCCTTCCCATGTTCATATTGTGAGCAGCCGTCCCCACTCAACTGCACTCCAACTGTGCTCTTCAAACACAGTTCCTTTCCATCAGAGCCCAAATTGCTTTGTATATCAAGGAGATGTGATGGAAATGGGGAATTATTTTGCAGCAGCTGAGGTCTCCTGCTTAAATCCTAGAATCTGTAAAACACTCATTCATTTGCCTGTGGGACTCATTCTGAGAAACTGGCTTCCCTTTAGCGCAGTGCACAAAAACAACCTGCCAGAGTGCAGACCCCTTCCCTAGCAGTAAAACTACTACAGTGTTGCTAGCTAGATGGAACGATGCTCAGTTCCATCTTCTATCTGATGGGACACAGGCTCCATTCCCTCTGTCAACAGGCAATAGGTCTGACTTTTTTAGTTCTTTCTCTTGGAGGAAGTCCTTTGGAATTTCTCCTTTTGCGAGAGTGATGAAACCTTAGTGGGACAAGAGAAAAAAATAGATGCCATAGCTTGTAGTTGAAGTTACTTGTGTAGGCAAGGGAAAGCCTTTGTTGACTCTGTGAATGCTTACTTCTTTGTACCCAATGAGCTCTGCTCAGTAGAGGAAGAATTCATTTGCAGCTTTTCCATTCTGCATATTTATTTGCTAAAGTCCAAAAAGAAGTGTTTCGATGCATCTCTCATTGCTGACTGAGATTTCAGATTTCTTATCTATGCTCACAATGTTCTGTGATGAGAATGAGGGATTCTGCTTTTTTTTTTGTGATGGCCCTTCTGAAAAGTAAAGCCATGAACAGTTCCCCAAGTAAATGTCCTTTATATTGTCTATGCCCTTAAAGCAAAATTTTGTCTAGATTAGGAACTTTGCACTTTGAAAATTTCTTTCACCTTGGTTCACTGAGGCTCACTTTCCCAGCGCCTTGCAGCTTTCCTTCCATTCCTTCCAATTTGTGCAAGAGATTGCAAGAGAATGACTTGACCAGAAGAGGTTTGCTCAGCCTTAATGCATGAAATGTCTCCTAGGCTGCCCGTTGTCCTGCTGGTGAAAACACATGTGAAATACAACATGATCACAACTAAGATACTCAAGGAAAGGCTCAAGTGCAACTGTTTGAAATGCTTCATGATAGGAAAAAAAGCTGTTTCTGAAAGAGTGTTCTTGGAAAGGGAAATGAACTGAGTAAGGATCATCTTTTCCTTTGAACAAGGGCTAAGCATTATAAACCGTGTAAATTTTCCAGCAAATTCTACCATATCTTTGTGAGTTGTTCCAAAACTTGGCAAATATGATTTAAACCGTAATGTTATTTTTAGCTTTTACAAAAATAAGTTGCTTCAAACTTGATAACAAAATAGTCTAACTTATGCAGTGTCATTTTAATGGGATACAGAATAAAGAATTATTTCCCTATTTTATTTCATAATGGAAATAAATTAAGAAACTAATTAAAGTGCAGCTAAATTGGCCACAGTTCAGGCATTTTTGAGGAACAAAAGCTTTTTTCACTCATTTAAAAAACTGACATAAAATATGGGAGGGTATTTTAAGCAAAAGTTCTCTGAGGTAATGAATTGAATCCAATGAGTCTCTTAATTTGGTACTTAGTTTTTGTTACATTTCAAAATCTGTATTCTGGTTCAAGCAGAAACAGCCTTTGCAATTTCATACTTTAAGAGAATATTGGGAAAAATTGGCTGACTGTAAATTGGAATTTGTACAATGAATTGTCAGTGAAATTTAGCTTTGTTCAAAGATCTGGAATAAGAATTATGCTACATGTAAGTTGTATTAAGGCCTCTGTGAGAATCACATTGTTCAACTCTAAGATAATGCATAATTGATTTTATCTTGGAAATGTATACTATTGCTTTTCTTTGTATGAGATGAATGAGTCTGACAGACAAAATACTGCATTTAAAAGACGAAAGATAAATCATTGTCCTTTGATTTCCTTCCTGTCCTTATGATAAAATCTGAATTATTTCTCCGTATTTTCTTCTACTGGAACCCCAGTTAGATTTCCTCATTTCCTTCCATTGAATTTATGCTTGTTTAGTAGTTGAAGTTGTGTAGTACTTTACCTTGAGAAATCAGTTGGAAATTGTGCACGATTTGCTGGAACTGCTAAGAGAGATATAAATTAAGTAATGGCAAGTTCTTGATCTCTTTGATTTGTAATTACACTAATGACAATTTTGTTTAGAATGAGATGCCAAAATGGTAATAAATGGATGCAACAACTTATACTGTTATAGTATATACATTGCCATACCTGAGAAAACTGGTCATGGAAAGCATAATTTACAAACTGTGGCGGAAGAATAAAGGAGATTGAAAGTGCCAGTGAATTTCAGTAACCAATTTGCTAATAAGGGCGCTTTTCAATTTTATATAGGGAACATAGAGATCTTTGGGCCATACCTGTTCATACTGGAAAAAAGCAAGACTCAACTTGGGTTGACTCCAGATAGAGGCAACACAGATGGTTTAAGGCAGTAGGCTGTATAGTGCCAGCAGAGTCACGGCTTGTGGGCTTTAGGTATATAAAAGCCCAGGAAAGGCAGACAGGCTGCTGGTGGCACCATGAAGTGAATGGGTGCTCTCCCAGGCAGTGAGGGCTATGTGCACTCATGCAGTTGATGATGGGTGCATAGGAACCAGAGCAATGAGTCCATGACTCTTCAGGGTGTCTCCTGTTTCTCTGTCCCCAGCTCCACCTCCTTCCCTTCGGTTACGGTTTCAGATGAGGCCAAGCTCTCTTGTCTCAGCAAAATGCAGACAGTTCTCTGTGAGAGCTGGGAGCCTGCCTTGGATGATGGAAAGCTTCCAAGCTTTTCCAGGTTGGCAGTTCTTGTTATGGAGAGTTATGGAGGAAGTAGCTAAGGCAACTTTTGAACCAACAGTGTGAATCCTAGAGAGCTAAGAAAATTTCAGAGAATTGGAAAACTGCTAGTGCAGTTCAAATCTTTAAAAAAGAGTAGAAAATAGGACCTATAAATGCACCCTTTGCATGAATTCACATTCCTGTAAAATACTGGAATGGTTAGCTTGGAGTCAGCAGAAAAGTTAGGTTAAAAATACAAATAATTCCATTCAATAGGATTTGATGGACAGGGACCTTGTCAAATAAATCTCTTCCTTCTTTGGCAGGATTTTAGATTGGCCAATGGAAACATCAGTGTGGATACAGAAACAATTCCACTTCTCCAAAGTATTTGGCTCAGTATTACAGGGTATTTTGATTAAAACCTGGAGGTGTGTAAGAGGAATAAACTACATTCTAATTTATAGTTTTAGCTGTGACTTTTCCTAGACAGAACTTGCAGAGACTGGTTATTGACTGAAAGCTATTCTGCACTTTTGGCAATGGTCTGTGTGAAAACATAGTTGTTAATGTTTGAGGAAGGCACATAGATATTAGGAATGTTAGGAAATGATGTGACTTCTTCTCTAAATAGCTTTTATTCATAGACTTATTTAAAGGAATTAAGAATAAGGAGTGAAGGCTATTACCAGAGCAAGGGAAATGCTATATTGGAAGGCAGTACCTCTGAGAGGTGGTGTGGTCAGTGTGGATAGCTTCTGGACATGAGCTCAAATAAATGATCTATCTTCAGAACTAATGCTTACTTAAACATATAAAGTAAGGTGATCAGGAAGAAAATGAAACAAAATTTTGTCCCAAACTGGTATGGCTGCCATCAGAGCACTGTGTTCTGCAGATGGCATTTTATAGCAGGCATGGAGGTCCTCAAGAGATGTCCCAGCAGGATTTAGACTGAGTGCTTTGTGAGGGCAGGGCCAGGAGCTCCAGCCACTCAGATTGAAGGGAATGGAGAGTCATCCAGTGACTGAATGAGTCCTCAAACAGCATAAAGGTGTGTGACATGCTTTTCTACCTTGTGTTCAAAGGCACAAGAACCTCTGACTGGAAATTAACAGAGCTGTGGTTAGGGACTTGAGGATTTGCCCAGAACTCTTTATGTGAAGACTGCAATGTGCATGTCAGCCTAGCTATGCAGGATGAAGCAGATGAGGTAGGTGAGACTAGCAGCTACACTGAGTACTCCAGCCTCATAGCATAGGTGACTTCACCTCATAGCATAGGTGACTTCTACCACAGAGTCTTCCTTCCAAATATACCTTAGTTTCTAACCATGCCTGTCCAAGAAATGTAACTTGCCTCACAGGTAAACTGTATGGCATTTCTCAGTGGCAGTGTAGCTACTGTAGCTCTCAACACAGGTTAAATTAGGAAACAGAAGTGAGCCTGGCTATATGTGTTAATAGAAAAATAAAAAGTCGAAGTCTAATCCAAAGCCCATTGAACTTATTGCAAATTAATTGCTGTGTCAAAGTCCAGCAAAATATAAAATGGATTATGTTAGCCTGTTGAAAAACAAAACAAAACAAAACAAACACAACCACCAATGAGATGTATACAATTATATGAATTTGAGATATAGTATATTTAAAAGCATGCTGTAAATCTCTGTAAACACTCTTTCAAATGTAAATATGCATGTAAGCTTTTTTGACAAAAATATTCTTGATAGTGAAGTCTTGCAATGGAATTTTAAAAATCCCATTTGCATATATATTTAGGCTAAACATATATATGTGCAAATATACTTATAATTATAAATATTATAATAAAAAATCTTGCATACATTTCATCATATAATATAAAAGAGGCAAAAAAACTGACTGGCAAGTGACTGTAGTATTTAAATTAGTGGGGAGAAGCAATTTGTTTTCAAAATTCAGGAGCTGTAAAAATTCAACATGATGTGTGGAGTGATTTAAAAAAACATAGTTAATCTAATTTTGATGAAATCATTTCACTTTATTTTGAGCAGCAGAGTACACTGCTGTGGATTCTGTGTAGTCAGCAGTCAGTGGAGGGAACAGACTTTTTGAGATGGCTCATCTCTCTGCTATAGAAACCCATCTGGATCACTATCTTAGGGTGCCTGCTTCTTTCTGTTGCCTATGGAGAGTATCCAGAGTGACAGACCAAGAATTAGCCACACTACTTTCTGTCAGCTGAATTGAATATTAATTCTAACCAAGCAGTTACGAATCCCATCCAGTATTTCTACAGCAACTATGCAGATGTGGTTGTTTTTTTTACTACTCCCAGCCTCTTTGGCAGCTCTTTGCACCTGTCTGTGGCCTCTGTTTGTCTGGTGGGCTCTCAATCACACATGGTCTCCCACCTTACCCCCAAACCCACCATGGCTAGATGAACTTACCTGTCACACCTTGGCCTAAAGCTTTTGAACTGCAGCAGTGCTGTCTGTCTGCTCTTAGGTTTCCTTTCAGGCTACAGACATTTAATTTTAACTGTAAAATGTGCACTACTGTTACTGTGTGATGACTGTAATTTACGAGGCTGCAGAGCATGCAGTCCCATGAGCATGGGGAATACCAGGTGTCGTGGAGATTGAGGTACAAGAATTCACGTTCATGGGTAAATGTGCTAATTGTTTTTATTTTCATTTGATGTCCATGTTTTTTAGAAGAAAGAAATTGGTCAGGTAAAGGCACAGTGAGCTTATTAATCATAAGAGCAGAACATTTCCTGGAATAGAAGAGGTTTGGTTAGGTTCAGATCGTTGGTGGGAGCTTCTCCTCTGCAGGATGACACTGGGGCTGGGTGACGGAGCGCTGGAACAGGTTGCCCAGGAAGATTGTAGAGTGTCCTACAGAGATATTCAAGACTTGTCTGGACACCTACCTGTGAGACCTATTGTAGAGTACCTGTGTTAGCAGGGTGACTGGGCTCGATGATCTCTTGAGATTCCTTTCAATCAATGGTTCTGTGAGAGCTGGCTGCACCCAATTGGGCTGCTGCTTCTGTAGTGGTAGCATCCACTGCTGTCCTGATCTCTCTAGTGCTCTTAGAATCACAGAATATCCTGAGTTGGAATGGACCCACAAGGATCGTTGAGTCTAACTTCTGGGTCTATGCAGGACCACCACAAAATCAAACCCTACGTCTGAGAGTGTTGTCCACACGCTGCTTGAAATCCAGGAGCTTGGGGCCATGACCACTGCCCTGGGGTGCCTGTCTCAGTGCCTAGACACCCTCTGGTGAAGAACCTTTTCCTAATCCCAACCTAATCCTGCCCTGATGCAGCTCCTTGCTATTTCCCTGGGTCCAGTTGCTGTCTCCAGAGTGCAGAGCTCAGCACTGCTTGAGGAATCTGTAGGCCACAATGAGGCCTCCCCTCAGTCTCCTCTGCTCTGGGATGAACAAAGCAAGGGACCTCAGTCACCCCTCATACACCTTACCCTCTAGATTCTTCTTCCTCATTGTATCCCTCCTTTGCATGCTTTCTAATAGTTTTGCCTTTACTGATAATAACTTGATCTTCTAGGACTCCTCAAGCTCTGTCCAAACCCTTTGGTGCCCTTACCTGCCCCTGGGCAGCATTCTAAATCTCCTGGGATGCAAACATCAAGGCTGATGTCTCCTCTGGAGAGCTGATCCCTGTGGTGCAGTTCCTTTTGCTTTCTAGAGCCATGCTTGAGACTTCTCTCTCAACAGCTAGCACACAATTTCTTCTTTTTCCTCCATGTCCATATTCTGGACTGCTATTGCATTCATTAGAGACAGTGAATGTTTAAATTAGGGGCAAGCAAGCTCCTGGAAAAGTTATTATTACTTTATTCTTTAATTCTTAGGCAAAATACAGGAAGGAAGAACATGCAAAGCATCCCTCATATATCAATATCTCCTTTCCTTAAAATAAAACAAATGGTGCAGTAAAAAATATAAACAAGTCTACAAGCTTGCAAAATGTTCATGAAATAAAATAGAAATGTATGAGTTCTCCTAGGCAAATCCCCAGACTATCATATTTAATGTCTGCCATTAGATCAGTACATTTGCTTACAGGCACCTAGGGAGAAGTGAGTTGGGTGGGAGCAGTGTTAAACAGCATCATGTAAACACGTATTAAACTGTTCTGAATAGTAAAAGCAAGTAGAATATGCAGTATGTGCAGTTCAAAGTCTTTTGCCAAGGCAGAATAATACAGATTGATTTCCCTTTAATTTTTATATGTTTTTGTATCAATAGTATAAATAGTTTGTTTCAGTAAAATAAATGCATAGAAGTGTTCTGGATGATAAAAGCACTCTTGAAAATACACAGGGCTGTTTTGTCAGTATGCTGGCAGCATATTGCAGGTTAAGTTGCTCTCTCCTCATGTTTACAACAACTTTTGTCCACTTGTGTGTGCTCTGTTTTTTTCTGCCTGACACATTGTTAGACCTCTTAGTAATTGTCTCTTCTGTTCCCCTCAAACATATTCATTTAAATATTTTTTTCCTTTGTATGCCTTCATGCCTTTCTAAACAAATATTTATATTTCTAAGCAGGCCTCCCACTTGCAGGCAATTAAGAGATGTCAGCAGAGGTAGAAGGCTGTTACCAGAGGATGGTCTCCTTCAGCTGGAGTGCCACATTTTGTGTTCAGGCATTTATTGAAAATAAATGTAAAAGCAAAATTCTCAGACTGTGGCTCTGATAAGCATTCTATGACAGTACTCAGTTTCAGTGACCATACTCCTTCTACACTAAAGGGTTAAAGTTGCTGGTACCGCTATCCCCTTCTATGTACACTACTACAGCATTTTCAGAAAGCTGCATTGTGAGAGCAGTTAATGAATGAATCTTTGCATCTCGGTCACCTCCAAACTGCTTGAAAATGTGAGCTGTTTTCCATCTGGAGTCAGAAATGGAATATCTTTCCTGTATGGCCGATAGCTGTGCAATACATCCCTCTGTCTTTCCCACTTAATCTGTAATTTCACCTCACCTTTTATTACCTGCTTCAGTTACACAGCACCTTAGACCTTATGGTGATGGCTGATGTGTGACAGCCTTCATAGAAAGTCCTTACACAGAGCGATCATTCAGCCTCCAGTTTCTTGCTTTTGCTCACTTTGATTTGACCCATGTTTTTAACTGGTGTAGCGTTTTCTTTTTTTTTTCCCTCTTTTTAGGAGTATAGAAGTTTCCATGTAAGACAGGACTAGAGATCCTGCTGCTATAAATCCTGTCTATATCTGGTTCTTCAGAAGCAAATAGAACTCCCATTTGGTAGACTTGTAATTAAATGTGATTTTGCAGGAGAGTTTTCTGAAACTAACAGTCCTATTTAATTTTAGATAAAGAGAGTATAAATTTTAGATAAAGAAAAAAAAGTTATAAACTTGTAGACCAATGCTGTAATAAAGTAGCTACAAAAATACTTTATCATAAAAATGTGTAGTGCATCTTCTCAAAATTCTTCTATTTTCTGCCTTCCGAAGTCAACAAACTTTTCAAGTACTGCCACATTCACTGTATTTCTTTTACTTCTGAAAATTGGGTGTTGTCCTTACTCCATTGTTGTTTTGAGGGGCTCTGGCTGGCCACCATTCTGCTATGAGGAATGTTTTAGAAAAGATGCTGACACTAAGTTGTTATGGAGCATGCACTAAATACACCTCCTTCTGCTGCTTAATACCAGATAAGATAAAAGATTAGCAAGAATCCATCTGAGAACTGCTGTATGTTAACTTGTGGTCTAATGCGATCAGAAAACCCACTGAGAAGCCAGGATTCAGACCTGTTTCTTTCACCTGCCTTCAAATGACATTTATTCAGTTATTTTAATTATTTTTCTTTGTTTCATGCCATAGTGGTGCTTACAGAGAGAGCGGGGTTGGTCTCTTCTTACTGTTGACAGGTGACAGGAAGAGGGGAAATGACCTTAAGTTGTGCCAGGGGAAGTTTAGGTTGGATGTCAGGAAACACTTCTTTACAGAAAGCGTTATTAAACACTGGAATAGGCTCCCCAAGGAGGTGGTTGAGTCAGCATCCCTGGATGTGTTTAAAAACCTTTTGGATGTGGTGCTCAGGGCCATGATTTAGTGGAGGGTTGTTAGAGTTAGGGTAGTATGGTTGTGGTTGGACTCGATGATCTTTAAGGTCTTTTCCATCCTGAGCAATTCTATAATTCTATAGTCATACTTTATGGGCTTCATGCAGCACAGAGGTTTAGCTTTTTGCAGCTAGCTGACCACTTGTCTCCTTACTCGTTTCATAGAATCATAGAATCATAGACTGGCCTGCGTTGAAAAGGACCACAATGGTCATCTAGTTTCAATGCCTATGCCATAGGCAGGGTTGCCAACCAGCAGACCAGGCTGCCCAGAGCCACATCCAGCCTGGCCTTGAATGCCTCCAGGGATGGGGCATCCACAACCTCCTTGGGCAACCTGTTCCAGTGCCTCACCACCCTCTGTATGAAAAACTTCCTTCTAATGTCTAACCTAAACCTCTCCTGTCTTAGTTTAAAACCATTCCCCCTTGTCCTATCACTACCCACCCTCATAAACAGTCTTACCCCCTCCCGTTTATATGCTCCTTTCAATTGCTGGAAGGCCACAATGAGGTCTCCCCTGAGCCTTCTCTTCTCCAAGCTAAATAAGCCCAATTCATTCCCTCAACATTTCTTCATAGTAGAGGTGTTCCAGCCCTTTGATCATCTTGGTGGTCCTCCACTTTGTTTGTACTTCCTTCCCTCCTTCCCCCTGGTATTTTCCTCCTTGATGTGCAGTATCACTATAGCCTTCACCCAGTCAGTTTTTACTCTTGAATTTTGCTTACTGAACTCTGCACATCCTTCCCTGTTCCGCATCAATGCATCACTTGAGTGCTATCCTCTTATTTGCTCTATTCCATATTCTTTCCTGTTCATACTCACTGCTGCAGCTGGTAGCATTATGTGATACAAATAAAATAACTGATTAACTGATTAGCTCTTTTCTTTCTTTGTGAAGCAGTTATATAAACTGATTCTATTTGTTGTCAATTTATGCATAAGCCTTTGCTGAGTAGTTGAGATACATATTTTCTAGTCTGTGGGTACTTCACAAACTGCTTACTTTGATTATTAGCTTTTCAGTGTGTGATTAGTCATCTAAATCACAGGGTATCAGTATTGCCAACTTTAAACATCACAAAATCATGAGTCAGTCTCAAAAAATCATGGGATTGCTTAAAAACGATGTCTTTTTTTTTCCTTTTAAAAATAATTCTGCAGCTTTTGTTTTTTGTTTTGTTTACTTGGCTTCTGAGCCTTTGGGTTTCATTTGCTTTATGATTTCAAGCTCTTCTGTGCAAGTGTGGATTAGAAAACTCATTAGTTAAGATGGTTATGCACTGTGCAATCCAGTTTGACGATGTGGTTTTTCAAGAAAAATATTGGGAAAGTAAAATCAGTCAGCAGTGCTATGCTATATTTCATTAACTTACTGAATGACTGAAAAATTTAGCACGAGAAATAAGAGGGAAAAAGATTTTCCACGTTTATTTACATTCAAATACTGTAAAGCCTTCACATTAAAGTGTGTTAGCCTTCAGTTTCATAAATGTAGACCCTTCAGCTCTTGGATTAAAAACAGATGAAGAGATGTGTTTGCAGGAGGCTAACTCACTCATATGGGTGATAAATCAAGCCATAGAAAAATGTGTGCCACTCTTAAAGAGCTCACCATCACCCTTTTATATCAGCGAGGCACATATGTGTGCAAATATAACCTTTGTAGTGATACGCTGCTATCCTTCAAGAGTGAGTTCACTCAAGCATATTTCTGCTCTGATGTACCCAAGGAAGTCTCCTGGGTTAGACATGACTGAGCCATGAGCTGTGCATTACCTGCAAGGGCAGCTCATATCACCCACTCCACATGCCTTTTTTTGGTGGTAGTGGGATTCATCGTCATACAAGAAATTCATCTTGTTCCTGTCCACTTTCGCTATCGTCTCTAACCCTTCGTTAAGTCCATCAGAATGAGCTGTTGGGATTGTGCCCCCACTTGGTCTGAAGGCACCAGACACTGGGTTTTTGATTTTCTGGTTCTGAAGATACCAAACTAAGGGTTTCAGGATTTGTAGCCTCTGTTTGCCTTCCTTGGATTCCCCACCATGTCTTCAAGCTGCTGATGCTGCTTCTGTTACCAGCATCTCAACTGGGCAATAGTGGAAGAGCAGAAAAGGCAAATTCCACCTTGAGCAAACCTTTCAAAAATATCGGTGAGGCACTTATCAGTTCTGAATTCTTTTAATCTTTTGGAATTGTTTATTACAAATCTTAACGATCTTTTCTAGAAGAAAGCACGACTATACAAAGCCACCCTTGCAGCAAATAATCTAAATAAAAATGATAGAAATTTGCATGAAAGCAAAGTAAATGTCACGATTGGCTTACATTCCTCAAAGGTAATACCAGGTGCAGCTTAGTTAAAGGCACAAAATGCAGGATGAAGGGCTTAAATCCCATAGAAGGCTCCATGTCCCTTAATACTGGCCACCTGGCACTGAATCATTTGGCCTACACAGACAGCTCCCTATTCAAATTGCCTTAACTCTGAGCCAGTATTTATTTTCAAACCAGTTTTCTAACTATCTATGCGACACAATTTACATGTGTCCCATTCTTAGATCACTGAAAATAAACAGATAAAAATCAGAATGCTTAATAGTCACCTTTCAAATATCTTTTATAACCTTGTACTTGAAATATCTTTTACTTAGACACAACATCAGAGATGAACTGAACTATGAGACAGGCCTCTTACTTAACTCCCACAATTTTTTTTCTTTTTTTTTTTTAAGACAGGGATTTTATAGTAGGTCCATGAATATCCTATCATCCTAAATATATAAGCATATAGTACATTGTATCACAGTATAGCCAGGAAAGAAACTCAAAGCCGTATATCCTAGTAATGGACAAACCCTCATGATACCTATATCAGAAAGTATTCCAATACAGTCTGGCCAACTTAAGTCAGACTATGATAGATATAAGAAAGCATGTCAGTATATTTTGAACCACTTGGTATACTTGTGTTGCAGATATCTATTTTTTTGTCAAAACTGAAAATTCTGAATATTTGTTCCTGGCATGAATTGGAACCAATGGCGTCTTCTGGAGACTTTGCATTATCTCTCTCCTCTGTTCTCCAGGACCTTTTTCTCTCTACTCCATTAACTGTCCATTAGCAGAGACGTAGAATCATAGAATCCTCTGAGTTGGAAGGGACCTTTAAAGGCCATGTAGTCCAACCCCTACAGGGTTGTCAAAGTAAAAGATATTTCAAGTACAAGGTAACAGGGACACTACAGCTAGATCAGGTTGCTCAGAGCCATGTCCAGCCTAGTCTTGAAACCCCAGGGACGGGGCACCCACCACATCTTTGGGCAACCTGTTCCAGTTCCTCATCACCCTCACTGTAAAAGACTTTTTCCTTATATCTAGCCTAAATCTACCCTCTTTAAGCTTGAAACCATTTCCCCTTGTTCTGTTACCACAGACCCTGCTGAAAAGTTTGTCCCCTTCTTTGCTGTTCCTCCCCTTTAGATACTGAAAGGCTGCTATCATGTCTCCCTAGAGCCTTCTCTTCTCCAGGCTGAACAGCCCCAACTCTCTCAACCTATCTTTGAATCAGTTTTTTGGCTCTCCTCTGGACACACTCCAACGGCTCTATGTCTCTCCTGTACTGAGGACTCCAAATCTGGACACAGTACTCCACCTGAGGCCTCACCAACACGGAGCAGAGGGGCAGGATCACCTCCCTTGCCCTGCTGGCCATGCTTTTTTTTGATGCAGCCCAGGATATGTTTGGCTTTCTCTCCTTTGAGGACACATTGCTGGCTCATGTCCAGCTTGCCATCCACCGGTACCACCAGGTCATTTTTGGCAGGGCTGCGCTCAATCATTTAATCCCCCAGATTTTATTGGTAGTGGAGGTTGCCTCGCCCTGCTGCAAGACCTTGCACTCGGATATATTGACCCTCATGAGATTCACTCGGGCCCACTGCTCAAGCCTTTCTAGGTCCCTCTGGATTGCATCCCATCCTTCAGACATGCTGACTGCACCCCACAGCTTGTTGTCATTCACAAACTTGCTAAAAGTGCACTCAACCTCACTGTCGATGTCATTGATGAAAATATTAAAGAGTATTGGTCCTAGCACTGACCCCTGGTGGATACCAATCATCACTGACCTCCATTCGCACATGGAGCTGTTGACCACCACTCTCTGAATTTGATCCTACAGCCAGTTCTTCTTCCCTCAAACAGTCTACCCATCAAATCCATATCTTTCTAATTTGAAGAGAAAGATGTTGTGAGGTACTGTGTCAAAAGCCTTACTGAAGTGCAGAAAGATGATATCAGTGGCTCTTCCCTTGTCCTTTGATGGCACTGACACAATCTCAGAAGGCCACTAGATTGGTCAAGCAGAATTTGCCGTTGGTGAAGCCATGCTGATTCTCCTTTATCACGTCCCTGTCTTTCGTGTGCCTTAGCATAGCTTTCAGGAAGATCTGCAACATGATCTTTCCCATCACAGAGGTGAACTGGCCAGTTGGTAGTTCCCAGGGTCATCCTTTTCACCTTCTTAGAAATGGATGTGATGCTGCCTTTTTTCCAGTCACTGGGGACTTCACCTGACTGCCATGATTTTTCAAATATCACTGAAATTGGTTTGGTGACTACATCAGCCAATTCCCTCAGAACTCTGGGATGCACCTCATTGGGACCCATAGACTTGTGGATGTTCAGTTTCGTCAAGTGACCACAAACCTGATCTTGTCAAACTGGGAAGTATACAAACCGGGAGAAGAACACCTTGAGAGTGACCCTGCTGAGAAGGACTGTAGGATTCTGAGTGATGAAAAACTTAACATAAGCCAGTAATGTGTGCTTGCAGTTCAGAAGGCCAATGGTATCCTGGATTCCATCAAGCGGCCAGCAGAGTGAGGGAGGTGATTGTCCCCCTCTATTCTGACCTCATGTGTTCCCACCTGGAATACTATGTCCAAGTCTGGGGCACCCAAAACAGGAAAGAAGTTGAGCTTTTGGAGAGGGTTCAGAGGAGGGCCTTGAAGTTGATCTGCAGGCTAGAGCACCTCTCCTATGAGGAGGCTGAAGGAACTGGGCTTGTTCAGCCTGGAAAAGAGAAGGCTGCAGGGAGACCTCATTGCTGCCTTCCCGTATTTAAAGGAATTTATAAACATGAGGGAAATCAACTTTTTACACAGATAAATGTGGAAATACAAGAAAAGCTATTCAGAGCAGCAGCTGTGGAGCAAGATAAACAACATGAGAACCAAGGACAGAAGAAGAGAAAAAGCAAAAGGAATGGCTCATGGCTTTGATTGGACAAGCGCCTGCATGCACAGTTAAGGAGTGTTTGTAGAATACTCTGTTGACATGTAAAGGTGGATGGGAAAGTTGTAAGGGCAAATGGGAAAGCTATAAAAACGGAAACTTGTGAATGTATATAAGTGATGTGAGGACTTGTAATAAACTATTTGGATTGTTCACATCTGAGTTCATGCATCCAATGCTGCAGGTAAATAGTGAGAGGACAAGGGGGGTTGGTTTTAAACTAAAAGAAGAAAGATTTAGATTGGATGTCGGGGGAAGTTGTTTACTGAGAGAGTGGTGAGGTGTTGGAACAGGTTTCCCAGAGAGATTGTGGATGCCCTTTGCCTGGAGGTGTTTAAGGCCAGGCTGCACAGGACCCTGGGCAAATCTGATCTAGTACTCAGTCTAGAGGCTGGCAACCCTGCCTGTGGTAGGCTGGTTTGAACTTGACGATCCCTAATGTCCCTTCCAACCTAAGCCATTTTATGATTCACTTACACTGGGAGGGATGTTGCTTCTCCAATCTCCTCCTTGCAAACCCGTCATTTGAGAGCTGTGTGATGAGCAGTTATCAGAGAAGATTGAGGCAAAAAAATTATTGACTACCTCCGCCTTATTATTATCTGTTGTTATCAGTTTGCCTGTGTTGCTCACTAGGTGGAGTACACCCTCCTGGACTTTCCTTTTCTGATTAAGGTACCTCTAGCAGCCTTTCTTGTTCTTCTTGGCACGCCTTGCCAAGTTTAATTCAAGTTTGGCCTTGGCTTTCCTGACCCCATCCCTACACAGCCTAGCAGCTTCCTTACATTCCCAGGTTACCAGTCTCTCTTTCCACTGCCTGTGCATTTTCTTCTTGCTCTTCGATTTGACCAGCAGATCCCATTTCAGCCATGCTGGTCTCTTGCTTTTCTTCGTACATCTAGGGATGGAGAGCTCTTATGCCCTGAGGAAAACTTCCTTAAAGATCTGCCAGCTCTGCTTTGCACCCTTGCCCATGAGAACAGTTTTCCAGGGTGTTTTGTTGACTAACTTCCTGAAGAGCTGGAAGCTAGCTTTCCTAAAATTTAGCTTCCTAATTTTACTCTTTGACTGTCTCATGTAACTTGAGAGCATGAACTTCACTACTGCACAGTCACTACAGCCCGGACAGTCTCCAAACCTTATGTCACCAATCAGTTCATTTGCACTGGTGAGCAACAGCTCCAGTATTGCTTCCCCTATGGTGGGGCCATCTTATTACCTGACTCAGGAAGCTACCCTCAATGCATTCCAGGAGCCTCCTGGATTGCCTACAGCTCGCCGTTCTACTTTTCCATCAACCAGCCCAGTGGAAACATCCATGCTACAATTGCGCCAACCTCTGATGCACTCCTGATAACTGCTAGAGTGCCGTGCCTCCTGGCACAGCTTCCCTATTTGTTGCCTGATGCGTAAATCATGGGATTCCCCATGCTGCAACTTGCACCATTTCACAGCTAGTGCATTACAGGGAAAAGGGGCTATCACTGTGCTCCCCCAAAGCTACATCCAGAGCAGCAGTTATATCCCCAGCACTGATGGAGCTCCGTAGCTGCCTGCCACTAGCACCTGAGCTAGCTCCAAGTGAGCAACATGCACTATAGATACCTGTGAGGTTGTTTCTCTCCCCATCCGCCTTGTCAGCTTTGTTTTCTACTCTGCCTCACAATCTTTATTCCTGTTAATCTGCATAGACCAAATAGATTGTCCAGGCTCCATGCTGCTGGTTGCAAATACTCTTACAGCCTCCTATCCACACCATTCATTTCTTCTCAATGTTTTATTTCAGCAGCATTTCCACATAACTTCCCTGAGCAGTTCATTTAGTAGAGCTCAGGCTTATTTTGTAGTGTTCAAGCACCAGCCACTACCACAAAGGAGCCAAAGTACCTGTTTCTAGCTCTTCTGGCAAGGCTAAACACACACAGATTTATAAAAGCATAAGGTCAGTGTGATGCAATTGTCAGTTTTGTTCTGTGGGTTCATATAATTTCCCTTTGAAATCAGTGTGCAGTGTGCTTCAGTAGGGACTGCAGGAAATGTTAAGAGTTACAAATATAGCCAGAAGAGCTTCTTTGGGCACATCTGAGCGGAGGGATTTTGGAGTATTTCCCAGCGTCTTTAACTGAGTACTCAGGCCAGACCATCACTGCTTGTTGGAGAGAAAGCCAAACACATAAGTAGAGAGTGAGCCATCATGCGTTCCTCTGTGCCTTCCCATCTGGACCATGGCATCAGGATTTCTGTAATAGCTCCAGAGCATTTCTGAGAAGGAAAAAAAGAATAGTGAAGGATAAGTCTGCTAAATTATTTTCTTTAGAAAATATGCATTAACAGTTCAGCTGCCAGTAGTGCTTTGGACATGAACTACAAAGGACTGTTAAAGATGCTTTAAAGAACTGTTTTTCATTTCCTCTTCCAGGCAGCTATCTGACTAATAAAAGAAGAACATTTTAAAAGTCAGTCTATGTATCTCTGATTTTAATGATGTGTTACTGCTGTCCTTTACATGGAATGTTGCAAAGAAATGGGCACCAATTACATTACGCTTTTGTAACTATAGTCCTAGGTTTTTGGAAAACCAAAAAGCCTCAGGAAAGAACAGAGATGTAGCAATACAAGATTAGACCGAGAATGGAGAGATATAATACTTTTGTTGCATATTTTAAGGCTTGTTTCAAGGCACGAGGGAGCCATGCAAATCACTGGACATGTGGAAGATGGCACATTAGTGTAAGGTCATAATGATCATCTATAATGACAGAATGAAAGAACAAGCATATTCATTTTAATATTATAATACTTATGCTTAGAGAACAAGATTTCTTGAGGCCAAAGCACAGGAAGCAGAATGTTATTCCATTGCCAGAATTTTGTAAGATATTGTGAATTTATCTGCAAATGTGTCCATATGCTACAACATCTAACATTAAATTCAAGAGCAATCTGCCTAAAGAAAAATGATCGTTGTGTGCAGTATGAGAACAAGACCTGCTTTGGAGCAGCTGACTAATGACAAATGTTAGATAAGTACAGTCAGGGAAATGCAGTTAAGGCTCTTGGATCCAGATCTGAAAAGATCTTAAGTCAGGTGCCTGTCTCCAGGAGCTGAATTCACAGGGCATATCTAAGCCCTAGATTATTACAGAGTAGCTTCCTTTCCTGGCAGCTGAGGAAGTCTTATTTTCAGCCCTCGGAGGTTTAAACCTAAGTCATAATATGTCATGTAACTGCTATGGGTCATTTTAGAGAAGAAAAGTTCCACGCTGCTTTCCTTTTGAAATGTAGCAGCTCTCCATGAGGAGATAAGGAAGCTGCAGCTGCCTGCTTAGGGCTCTCCTCCGGCAATCAATGGTGTGTGGTTCTGATCCCTGCGTCCTGGGCTCTGGTGTGTTTGTATTTAGATAGTCACCGAATGACATCCAGAAGCCATCCAGGAAAATTTCCCTGCCTCACGCGTTCTCTCTGAAGAAAAATGCAGTGAACTGTTCAGCACAGTTATGCCTTGTTCTTTACCTGTATTTTCCTTTATAATTATTTTACCTAGAGGGATATCTTCTGGATGCAACAGTCTTTCACATAACTGGGAGATGCATAACAGAAATTTAGTCAGAAATAGCAGATTTGACATATATAAATGTTTTCAGTGATAGGGCAGTTTTATACCCTCACTTACATTTCATAAACTGGCAGTCTCAGAAGAGATACCTACGTATTGTTTGAACTCCTTTTATGCTTAGCGGGCATAGGATAGTTTTTCACAAAAAGAAATCATGCATATGTAGCATTTTCACTGTCCTGATGGTTTGAAAAAAAATCATTTAAGACAAAAAAAAGGCAAAAGCAACAGCCTCAGTGTTGGGTAAAGAAAATTCAGTGGAAACTAGATTTTTAGTTTCTTAATGATTTTGTGTTTTTAAAAATATATTGTTATCATCTGTATCAGCAGTGAGAAATGAGCTTTTTTTCTCATCGCAGTGCAGCTGGAGGTGTGAGGGCCCCTGTGTGGGTTTCTCCCAGCAGGACTGCATACAGCCAGGCCCTGTTCCTGCTTGCCGTGGTGCTGAGCAGATTTCAGTTGAAAACTCTTCCGTCTCCAATTCTTGCAAAGTAGCTATTTTCCTTTTCTGTTAAGTTTTGACTTTTTCAGTTTAAGCTCTTCCAAGGTAAGGTTTCTGTGGAAGGAAGAAGAAAGGTTGTGTGACCCACCTCAGCTAAGCGGGGCAGGCGGGGGCCCTGGGCTGCTTCCACGTGCTTGTCGCCTTCCTTCCTCCCACCAAGGTCATTGCCCCTCAGATCTAGGGCTGATCCTACCATCTAAAGGACACGGTTTTACTTTTAAATGCCTAACAAAAGGATTTGCTGTGGAAATCAGCACTTGGGGTGAGGTCAGAGAGTAAACATGGAGCTTATCTCTCTCAAACTGCTGCCCTGCTGACATCAAATGAGGTGGTTCTGCTCCACCTCACCTCCCCTCAGCTTTGACTGTGTGCTCCTGCCCTCTCCCTGAAGCTGACTGAGCTCACTAAGAGAGCAGAAATTAGCTTATTTGTCTATTCATTAAATTCTGGATCTGTTTTCTGCCATTTCAGAGAAGCGACTGGGCTCAGCACAGGGCTGATAAGCAGCCAAAGGAGTGTAAGGGAAGGTGCCTGGGCAGTGGATGGGAAGAGCAGGACAGTATTGGCATTATTGGCTCCTCACATCCTTTGTAATCACCTTCAAGTACTCTGGGCAGCAAACAGGGACAGCTCAGCAATACTGATTGATGGCCTGATGGCTGAGCTGCCTCCCGTGTGGATGTAGATCTGTGACAAGGATGGTAGCGAGGGGCACAAACCTCAGCAGCTCTTCTGAGGCAGACCATCCCCAGTTCTCCATGTGAGCTCTTCTTCTGTTTTCTTTTATCCCGTATAGCTAACTCTCAGGGATGAACAGGTTTTTTATGGACTTTCCAAAAACAGCAGTCACAATAAAGCCAGCATTGTAATCATGCATCCCAGATGCTACTTTGGATGAAACCAGATATAGAAAGATAATTTTGGAGAAAGAAAATGAGCAGGTGACAATAGTGAAGTTGTAATGCAATTGATGGACTTAATTATAGTATTTGCTGCTGTGAAGTCTATAATGCTGTCTTTATAGTTAAAATGTAGGAAGACTAACAAATTACTATTTTGTCTATTTACTCTGCTATTTTTAGGATTTATTGAATAACATACCTAGGATACCACGTAGGATGTGAAGGTGTACATGGAAATATATCAGCTAATTGCGTATTTGGTTAAAGCAAAAATTAAGAATGTTTTTCTGAAGAAAAATAGCACCAAAAAATTCTGATAGTTTACAATTTGCATTCACATTTCCTCGGTTCTTGTTTTCCTTATCATCTCTCCTGAAAAAAAAAAAAAAAAAAAAAAAAAAGCTAGTTTGTTCTAGTATCCTTTACTGTAGTATATCAGAATTTTTCTGTGTAAACTAGAAGAACAAAAGGTTATTATTCCTAGCTTTTAGTGTAACAAACACCATTAGTAATGTATTGATACTATGAAAGACTACTGGGTTAATTTGAACGACAGCCAGATTCATTTTTATGGTTATATAACACTTCAGTAATGATTGTTTTGCATCACTTGGTAGAGCTGAGTTTGACCACTGAGCTATTTGAATCTTATGGGTTTTCCTTCTTTACACTGTGCCAGGTAAAGAAGCAGTGAGCAAAGCAATATGTCCCAAATCCCAGGACTAGTTCTGCGCACTTTCTCTTTCTGCATTTCCTATGTTGCTGTAGCTTTTTTGAGAGTAGGGCTTATTTCATTTCTATTAGTGGGCATCAAAAAAAGCCAGTAATTAATAGTTTAAAAATGATAAACAGGCCACTTCCAAAACATAACAAAACAATAACCAAACAAAAATAAACAGATGTAAAATGTATTGAGAGAAAATGCAATTGCCTTCATTTTACTACCATTTTTTGCAGTAAAAGCTTCAAGCTTATAAGCACAGGAACGTAAGCTATATGTTCCAGTTTTCCTTATACGTATGGTAATGCCTATTCTTTTGATCCAAGCCCACCTGCTCCAATATGACTGCATCAGCAGAAGTGTTTATATGGGTACAGTTCTGTTCTCATGGGTCTGCCTCCAGTGAATGTTATCACCATCCTTTTCTCAAAGCAGTGAGTGAAGGGTGAATTTTACTCTTAGACAATAAAGCAGAAAAATACTGACCTTCAGAACTAACATTTCTGAGCAAGGTTCTCTATAAAGAAATGGTAATCATCTGCTGTGTAATATATATAATGTATATATGTTGTATAGACATAGGGCACTAATAACTGAAGATGAGCTGTATATTCATCAGTCCATCAGCTGTATGTTGTCAAAGCAATCCCAGATATGAGCACAGATTGGCAGAATTAGTCATTGAGAGCAGCCCTGTGGAGAAGGACTTTGGTATCTTGATGGACAAAAAGCTGGACATGGACCAGCAGTGTGCTTTTGCAGCCTGCAAGACCAACAGCATCCTGCTCTGCATCAAAAGAGAAGTTGCCAGCAGGGTATGACTGTCCCCATTGTGAGGCCCCATCTGGAGTACTGCATCCAGGCCTGGGGCCGCCAGTACAGGAAGGATGTGAAGCTGTTGGAGTGGGTCCAGAGGAGGGCCACTAAGATGATCAGAGGGCTGGAGCACCTCTCCTATAAAGATAGGTTGGGGGAATTGGGTTGGTTTAGCTTGGAGAAGTGTAGGCTCAGAGGAGACCTCACTGCAGTTTTCCAGTACTTGAAGACAGTTTACAAGCAGGAAAAGTGACAGATTTTTACATGGTCTGATAGTGAGAGGACAAGAGAAAATGGCTTTAAACTAAGAGAGAAGAGATTTAGGTTAGATATTGGGAAACCTTTTTTTACTCAGGGTGGTTAGGCATTGGAACGAGTTGACCAGAAAAACTATGAATGCCCCATCCCTGGCAGGGCTGAAGACCAGGTTGGATTGGGCCCTGGGGCAGCCTGATCTGGTGGGTGACAACCCAGCCCGTGGCAGAGGAGTTGGAACTAGATGATCTTTTAGGTCTCTTCCAACCTAAGCCATTCTGTGATACAATTCTATGATTCTCCTAATTTGCTTCTGCAAAGAAATAGTATCATAGCTATATTAACTAAGAAATTGTAACAAATTGGGACAATTGTTTCCTTTTGTCATTATATTCTTGTGTGTTAAATTTCTCAGTTAAATACTCATCCGTGTTAGTTTTAAAGGTATAACTCAAATGTGTATGTGGTGAACGTTACTAGATTCACTACTTTAACTATTTATTAATTTGTTAATAGATTTGCTAGTAATAACATCTATGCTGTGACTCAACAAAATGCTAAAGCACATACATGATGTGTATGTGATTAAATGTGGAGAGGTTCCTGAATTGTGTCTCAGTGATTCGTGAGTGCGTATTAATCACTAAAAAATAATAAACTGCAGTGAGTGTCCATGCTCCCACAGGACATCAATGCACTGAGTCAAAGAGCAAATACACATTCTTCCTGTTACACATCAATTTTTGTGAGTCTTGTTCTATGTTGACATTATTGTGCAAATACCTTAAAGGAAGGCTTATTACTTTATTTTACCTCTGATGCCAGTTGTTAAACCTGTAACTGCAGTCTGTCTTTTGATTTTCCGTACTTTTAAGGGTCAGATTTCCCACAAAGGATGCCAAGTGTTTGTTTCTCGGTACAAATTGTTCTTAATCTATGTTACGCAGGATGAAAAGCGCACAATACATGTGAATGAAAATTTCAGCACTGACAAGTGGACCAGCGTTCATGCTATTTTCTTTTGAATACGTCACATCTATGAACTTCAATGAGCAGAAGTAGGATTTTTTTCTTTTGTTTTGTTTGTGGATAGGAGGAAGCTTTGCAAACATTTTTCATTAGTAACTCAGTACAGGGAAAAAAAATACATTTCCTCATATAGCAAGGATTTTTAAATGCTAGTTATGCATTTAGAAGCCACACAAATACTTCAGTTGCACACTACAATTTACTGAATGTGTTTCAGAATTACTTGTGCAAATAATCAGACCATTTATACTTAGAAATGTTGGCTGGTATTGATACAGTATTTGGGGTAACTCAATAGCATTTTGGCTAGAGTAAACAGTAAGAGAAGTGAGTGGCAGAGCTCCTTTTTATTTTTGTCAGGACAGTTGTTGGAACAGGCTTAAGCAACTTCATTGCTAATTCTAGATTCTGATTTGAAGAAGCAGAATTCAGGTCTTGAAAAAAAAACGAATTGCTGGTGTTTACCAGGGGTGAGGTAATGTCAGTGGTAAAGTGTCTGAAGGCTGGATGACCCATGAGAATAATTAAAATGCTAAAACAGGAGCATATGCCAGTGGAAATGGCTCGCCTGGTAATCAGTTGCTCATTCTTTAATGTTTTAGTAGACCAGGCTTGTCAAGCAGACTGATTATATAGTTCAGCATTACTTGTCTTAACCTTTTGTTCTTGAGAGGTGACATTTCCTTGAAAGCAACATGAAAGGAAGAATTAAAAATAAACAAGCTGAAAACAACCTATTTTCCACTGGATAGCCAAGTCAGCAGGAAAAATAACTCCTTTAAAACTACATTTATTTTAGCTTACACTTAATAAAGCATACATGTAAAAGCTCTGTTCTTCCACTTATCTACCAAAAAAGTGTTGCCTTATCATTCCACCAGATCTTCTCCCTATTTCTCATGGAAAATAAGGCTCTTGAAGCATCAAAAAATAGCATTTTTTTTTAGTTGTTTAACTGTCAAAACTTAGTAACTCTGTGCAGTGCCAGTACCCATTGCAAGCCTTATAAAACCCACAAAACATACAGAGCTGAAGGAATGAGTAATGGCTTATTTTTATGGAAGTACTTGACATGCTCTTCTGGTACATAGCTGAGAGAGGTCCAAATCCTCCCCTGCTCAATTCAGTCAGGTGTCCTTGTACCTGGAACAGTCCTCCCTGCCACTCCAGTACTGGATCACTGAGGACATTTCACTGGGATCTGTGAAAGTAATTTTGCGTTGTACAAAACACTTAATTGACTCATAGCAAAGAGGCAGGAAATTGCTTTTTTTAGCAAGTCCTCTGACTGCTAAATTGCAGAGCTCTTTGTGATCTGAGTAGCATTTTGTTAATTGTGCAAAATGGAGAAAATGTTCATCACAGAAGCAGAATCTGTGAAGAAATAACTCACCGTGACAGCCCTTTAGAAAGTAAGGGCCTAGCATCTCTGAGTGGCAGCTGTTTGACTTGCAGCTCTGTCTCTCAGACTGTAGGGACGTTGTGCCTCCATCTCTGTTCCTCCAAGTGAGGCAGGTTGAGACTGTCCCTAAGATCATGTTAGATCTTTGATGACTGCCAGCTCTGTTGACACTCTTGGGGATTCCCTGAGTTCCGTCAGCTCATTGCAGTGTTGGAAGAGCATTGCCTGCTGAGGACCAAGTATCATTAAGATCAGGTGAGACTGTTGTATGGATTTTTGATCTCTCTTTTTACCTTTATTAACATGAAAAATACCCTTTCTGTGGAGACATCTTTTTGTCATCTAGCGGTACATAAACCTTCAAATGATAAAAGAATAGAGCAACCATAACACTATGGAAGAGACATAACTTTAACAGCAAGGTAACATCAGCTTGCAGATTAAAACTGCCCTGATGCTCTTCCATTTGTGTTCTCAAAACCAGGCTGCAGACATTATGCACTCTTTCCTCAAAAATCCATGCCAGCAGCAAATCTGTTCAAGTAGAATTGAAAAAATGATAATCTGCTAACTGAGACCCATCCCTGCTTTTCCCACCTTCAGCAACATCTTCCCAAATGTCTGGAGCTTGCAGCAACCTGTCATCTTATTCATATTCAATGAAGCACTGGCAATAAAGATAAATTTTGATCTTAAGATGAAACTATTATTTCCATAAGAATGCCTGCTTGTTAGGAAGGAGATGTGGGCAGTCACTTGGTGTACTGAAATCTATACTCCCTATGCTATCAAATACTGCTAAGGGCACAAATGAAGCTCAGGCATCCTTCTCTGCTGACTGTCTTTGCATGTAAGACTCGTGTAACATAAATCTAGGAAATAAATATTCCTAAAAATAACCCCCCCTTCTCTCTTTTTTTCTGCCGTCACTTGCAGTTGTCCATCAGGAGTGAACTGTCTCATTTCTATGTCTGCTTGAATTTTGTAGTGTGCTGCTACCACAGTTAGTGTGTTGGGCTAAGATATGATGAAATTGACTTAACTTGGAAAAAACACGCTTTCTCTGCAGTTTTTAGGCCATCTTTCACTTGGCCAGAGAAAACAAGTAGAAATTGCAGAAACCTGATTCATCTTGGCAATTGTCCCCCTGAGAGTAGAGAGTGCTCCAGGGTGACAAAAGCATATATAGAATATACCTATTAAAATGATCTGATATCATACCTGAAAGGTATCTAAAAGGTATGAAAGGTATGATCTTTCAGGTATGATATCAGATCATTTTAATAGGTATATTCTGATCCTAATACAGTGGGGACTTCAGTTTCCCATTGCATATGTATAGGTGACTTCTTAGCTGTAAATAAATTTGAAATTAGATAAAGCAAACACCTTCTAAACTCTATGTCATAGTTATATGAGTAATAAATTATAAAGTACTAGGGAACTTCCTTGCTAGTGCATGATCCGCCACAACTGATACACGGGGTATTTAATTCACATTGAGAAAGGTCTTTGATATGGATCATAAATGCAAATAAACACTTAGGATATTTCTTTTTCTTTTTTTTTTTTTTTAAGAGAGAAGAAACTTTAGTACTTAAAACATCCTCTCATTTTACTCATAATTTTTAAACTGAATTTCTTAGTATGTGTGACTCCTACACAGTGGGACAAAGCAGGCTATTGGGAGTTCTGTTGCCAATTCCTGGTACAAAACCATAAACTTTCATTTTTAATGAAGTTATTTTTCTTCTAGCAAAGATGCTGGGAAGGATGTGTCTAATGGATGGGCTTCTCCAGTGCAAATACAGATAACAAAACTTTCAGGATCCCCGTGCTTCATATGTGAACCTTAAATCCAGTTCAAGAGTGGCAAAGATAAATAATGCTCAGGATTCACTGGCATTTGTCTTGTATAGATTATTATTATTATGTATATAATATGTACTAATTTATTGTAGCAGTTAATTAAAAACAGTTTATGTGGGAAGCCACAGTATAAACATATTTCTCAACACTGTCCCAGACAAAAACCTGAGGGACCAAGTTATGGCTGGCTTCACAGTGTGTGGGTGAGGTGAAAACCAGGAGAGCATCTCATCTTTTGTCTCACAAAACGTAAGGGGACCAAGACATGGTTGGCTTTGTTCAGGAGCACGTGGGCAAGATGGAAGTGTGGAGAGCATCCCACCTCTCTTCTGACAAAACCTTCCAGGGCTTCACTACTGCCCAGTCAGACACCGTAAGCCCCATCCATATTGGTACCTCCAGGTCCAGCCCTCTTCTCAATTCCAGTCACTTCTATATTCACTGCTTTCAGGGTGTCCTTGAGTCAGGAAGGTTTTTTCCTTCTGTAGCAGACCGTTGCAACATGGCAGTGTCTTGCCAGATGGGGATTCAACTCCGAGTCCTGTGAACAGAGCAGCTTGGTGTTTAGGATCCAAGGTGACCTGTGATGAGAGCTATGACTTCTGCTCAGGATAAATAACTGGGGAGACAAGAAATCTCTGGTGCAGGGACTCCAGCACCTGTCTCTGTAGCACATGTGCATGCTGTGTGCATGCTGACAGGCCGTCAGCTGAATTCAATACGAGGAGTGCGGGCAGGTAGCCAGGGCCTCTCTGTAAAGTGTTTAAAATTCTCCAGGCAGGCATCATATTTTATGTAGCCTTGTTCTGTGCTCACTTTTATCAGCACAAGTTATGCTGCCATTTCAGTCTGGGAAGCCTCATGACACCACCACAATGAGAATAATGCCAGGACAGGCTTTTCCCCCAGAGCATCACTTCTTCACACACTATCTTATTGCTTAGCTGTGCCCCTGTACCACAGCCTCTTAACTAGGAGACCACACAGTCTAGGCATTGCAAAGTACTTACATACTTTGTATCCAAATAGATTAAAATGGGGAAAATGGTGAATATTATCATTATCATTTTTGCATTTTGGAGAATGAAAATGTGGATATTTTCCTGGTCAAATAAATATACATTGAAAGTACTAGAATGTTTTATTTGCTCAAAACACAGCTGAATGCTTAAAAATGAATAAATCATAATAACTCAGTCAAGATTTCTTTTGATATGTGGCTTCTTATGCCAAATCACTCTCCACAGCTTACTCTTAAATAAATTAAGCAATTGCAGCCATGAATGACTACTTTGTAACTTCTGAGAGAATAACTGCCTTTTGCTGATTCCTAGAGCTGCTATGCTTCTAGAAAGTTTTTGGGTTTTGTTTTTTGCATGTAGATGTGAGTGTGCTCATTATTCAAATTTAAGATTCATTGATAGAAATAGAAGCTGCATTTGTCTATTAAAAATAAATTTGATGGAGGATGGTGCAACTATTGCATTTTAATGTTATATCACAGTGTGATATTTGACTCCATTAGTACATTAAATGTTATATATTTAAACAGTGGATTAATTTATGTTGGGGGAGACTTCTAGAGGTCATCTACTCTAACCCTCTGCTCTATGCAGGGCTACTTTGAAAGTTAGGGCAGGTTTCTCAGGGCTGAGTCCATCTCAGCTTTGAAAATCTTCAAGAATGAATATTCCACAGCCTCTCAGGGATTTTTTTCTCAATATCTGGACGATTTTCTTGCAAGCATTTCTTTGTATCTTTTTACTATGTGCCTGTGAGGACTTTTTGGTTCTGACCTCATATATTTTCACATGCAATTACATCCCTCTTTAGCTTTCTCTTGTCTTTCTGAGCATGTCACCATGAAAAGACCATCATCTTCCAGAGATAGTAGAAGAAGGACTCACAGTCCTTGGATTTAACTCACCCATTTCTACAGCCTTACTATATTCAGCAGGTTTAAGTGATCTCTTCCTCATTCCACCTGGATGTGCAGCTTAAAGGTGCAGCTCAGGGTGAATCTCTACAGTTGTTGCGGGGCACCTGGATCCAGGCTCCAGGCAAGCAGCAAACTTCTGAGACAGCAGAGAAATGTCTCTGTCCCCACAGAAGGGAATATCCAACTGTTACTATCCATTCCTTCCCTTCTATGACCTGTGGATCTGCCTTAGGCACTTTACAGCCCTTGTTAGTGACTAGCTGCTACCCTCCATTCCGTTTGGGGCTTTTGTCTACCCCTTAACAGGGGTGATCTCTGTCCCTCTCTCCTTCAGCACAGGATGAGGCCTGCAGAGTCTCTGTGGAGAACCATGACCAACCTTTGGAGCATTACTGGTCTGCTACAGTTATTTCTGACCTGCAAACTGCATGAGACACCGGATAGTAAGATATCTCACATGTAGGTATTGCCATTAGGTAAGAGGAGCTCCTGCTGCTTACGTGGTAACAGACAGAAGAAATATTTGTGAAATATTTGTGATTTCTAGTTTACAACAAGATCCATTTCTCATGTCCAATGGCAAGTGCAAGTGAACTTGTTTGCGTAGTGCAATGACTGTAGATCTGATACATCTGATGAGTTCCTTAGAAATATATCATTTGAAGGTAAGTTGAAAATATCATTGGTTCTGTCCTGGTCTTTTCCTTCCGGCAGTTTTGTAGTGTTTATTTAGAGATGTCATCATCTCTCAGATTCAGGACCCTTTGACATCATTTCTTCTAGATTTTTGCTGGTGTAGAAATGGTCAACAGTACTATTATTTCAACACTAAACTGATGTGTTTCCATTGAACCTGTGTTTATAATGCTGAATTTAGTTTGAGGCATCTTAAAAGTCTGTGAATTTTTTAAAGTACAATCAATTACAATAATTGGACCTAGAAGTCACAAGTGCATGGGTCACTACAGCAAGATCTTGTTCTGTCAGTAAATAGTATACTCTTCTGAAAAGTCAAAGGTATAAAGGAGGTTTTGTTGTTGCTGATGTACTGTTCTCAAATAGTCTAAACACCGAAGAGGAAGTCAGAAAGAAATAGGGTTTGTGACTGTTATTTTCCTTTGGCATTCCATAGGGAAAAGGCATTTTTAAAGTATTACATTGAACCACTTCAAGATGTGTTGCTAACTTTCAGAACACCTGATTTTTTTTCCACAGGATTCTCTTTCTCTGTTTTTAGCCTGCATGCTGCATTCTTATGAGAGCTATGTAAAAGGAGTATATTTTAGATGGTAACTTTCAAAATATTACACATTTATAAGTGCTTGTTAATCACAGAACAATTCTAATTAGTCATACTAATGCAGATTAATGCTAACATGAATCTAAATTGTATCATAATGATAATCACATTTTTCTTCCTGATCCACCAAAAAGTGATCAGACCAGTGTTTCTGTTCACTTCCTAAGGTGACTTCAGTAAAAGAAATAAAAAAGAGAAAAAAGAGTTGAACTGTTCTGTCTGAAGTCCTCATAAAAGTATAACTTTTCTTGTAAGGTTGTTCTACCTTACTTAGTTTTGATTCAGAGGTACAAAATAGATCATGCATTCAGTGGGGTCCGCATTACTTAAACATCTGTTGCTTTTCGTTGCAAATATTGCTACAGTAACATTGCTGCTTTTGTTGATGCCAATACTTCCTTTAATTATGGAAAGGTTTTTAAAATTTTTTTTTTTTTGGAGATGCAATGCAGTCTGAAAGAAAACACATTAGTATAGATACTGTAATGTTTTCAGAATCATTCTAAGATGTACCTTCCTTTATTTAATGTTTTCTTGTATTCAAAATCAAAAGGAGACAATATTCATTCCATATGGTAGGATAAATACATTGATACAATATAAAAGTATTTGGTATGTGGTGAACACAGTTTATCTCTTTTTCATTAAACTTTATCCTTCCAACAAACACATTTTATTTATGTTCTTGTTATCTCAATGGGAATGGTGAATTAAGGTAGAGGATGGTAAGAGAATACTCTCACTAAAAAAAAAAAACCCACAGATGAATCATTAGCAACTTCTGTTTTGACATTAAATTAGTGTGAAAGTTCAACTGTGAATATGTGAAATTGGATATTGGACAACAGCAGTCTAATGAAGTCTTGAAGAAACATAATTGGACAAGCCTGGGACAGCTCATCAGAATCCAATGAAATGAACTGACAAGTCAGCCTTCCTGCTGGGTGCTGCTCGTTGGAAGCCGTGGCGAAAGGTTGTTCATGGAGGGGAAGGGAGAGGGGGGGGCAGAGGGACTGACAGCCTGCAAGAAATGATTGAAAGGCATTACAAAGCTCCTCTGCTTTCAGAGTGCTTGAGACACTAAGAACGGATAAGTCTTGATATTTGCTATGTGAACAGTGAGCTCTTGAATGGAATTTGCCATTATGAATGGGTTGGTGTTGCTCTGGCACAGCACATGTGCAGGGGGGTTTGGCAGGAGCTGGAAGAGCTGGTGGTCCCTCTTGTCCTGCTGCTCTCCTCAAAGTTCAGAAGTTTCAGGGCTGGTTTGATGAGTAGCTTCCTACTGTTGATGCAAGACTCTGAGCAAGACTCAGAAAGGAGCCATTTGTAATCTTAGGTTGCTTCTGAGTACTTCCAGTAGCTGAAGTTATATCAGATATTTGTCAATACAATCTCTAGATATCCTTTAAAAAGCAAAACAAAATAAAAAAATGCTGGTGAGAATGATGTGCAGATTTAGCTCCCTGTAGGTTGAAACCATTGCAAACTGTACCTGACTGCTGTGAATGAAGAAACAGGGTAATGCTATAATGATAAACCTTTAGCTTATGATGATCTGTACCATACAACAGCCTAAAACAAAAATCCTGAGATGAGTATATGGGAAAGTAAATACAGATATATAATGAATAGGATCCTTAAGGTAAAAGCAAATAAAATTCCTTCTACACAGTCTGTGTGGTCTGTGGGAAAGCAGCAATGCCTAGTGTGGAGCAGTGCAGATAGCAGTGCCTAGGAGGTGCCTGCCTTTTGAACAGAAGTGACACAGCATTCAGAAGACAAAAAGCCAGGAACTCACCTACTGATTAACATCAAGATATCTGACCTCTTTTCTCTTCGGAATTGTATTTCTTTCACAGCAGATGCAAGGTACACTTTATGGGATGACTCTGCCTAAGGAACATTTCTTTTCAACCATCAGTGCATGAGTAAAGGTCAAAAAAAGCTTCCTTAATCATTTTGTAAACTTATATATATCTGCCCCTTATGTATTTGACATATATTCTTTTGAATATTGCAATATTCTTGCAACCAGAATGTTTCATTTGTTAGTTTTCTGGGGTAGGAAGGTTTAGGAGGATAGGGATTTATCTCAGAGACAATCATTGGCTGGGGTTGCACATGAACACAAGGGTTTTGGTTGGCACAGACAAAAGGTGATATTTTGCTCTTGCAGTATTTAGGATCACTGGATTTCTAGGACATAGAAAGCAGATAAAAGGCAGAGACAAAATCCCACACAGTTTGGAACTGTAAAATCAAGTTGAAGTTCTTCCTTTCTGACAACTTTAAAGCATAGTAGAAATCCTTGTTAAATTCTGCCTTGAATTATACGCTGACTCCTGACTTGGATGTTCTGTAATTCTGGATCTGGGAATTATTTGTCTTCAATTACCTTACTTTTCAGCACTGGTTTAAGGTTTAGTAAACAGATGTGAATAGACAGGAGAAAATAGTATCCTGCTCACTTTCCTATCACTATTTTAATAGTATAATTGTAAGTGGAGTAGAAAGCGGTCAGAACATCTTTATCATTCAGTACCATAGAGAAGTCTGAACACAGTCATTCAGCAGATCCTTTCAAGTCAGTAGATATCAATGCAACAGATGCATTTTTTCCATAGTAGAATTATTTTACTTCACTTCTTTTGGCTTCTCTGTAAGTTTTTGAAATTGTGTTAGAGGTTAGCACTTTCTAAACTTGAAAAGATTTTATGAGAATTAATTCTAGTCCTTGTTAAACCACTCTAAAAGAGTATTGGATGCTGAACATGCAGAGAATTCAAATGTCTTTTGTGTGTGTGTGTGTGTGTGTAATGGAATAGGCATATATATAAAAATGTGATGTAAAGATATGTTATTCCCCTCTGCTGCTCTGAGAAGCTTTCTGCATATTCGTAGTACATATTTAGAGCAACTAAAAATTTGAACATTAATTATGACAGAAATCATAGAATCACAGCCTGGGTTGAAAAGGACCACTATGATCATCTGGTTTCAACCCCCCTGCTATGTGCAGGGTCGCCAGCCACCAGACCAGGCTGCCCAGAGCCACATCCAGCCTGGCCTTGAATGCCTGCAGGGATGGGGCATCCACAGCCTCCTTGGGCAACCTGTTCCAGTGTGTCACCACCCTCTTTGTAAAGAACTTCCTCCTAATATCCAACCTAAACCTCTCCTGTCTCAGTTTAAAACCATTCCCCCTCGTCCTATCACTATCCACCCTCATAAACAGCTGTTCACCCTCCTATTTATACACTCCCTTCAAGTACTGGAAGACCACAGTGAGGTCCCCCTGGAGCTTCTCTTCTCCAAGCTAAACAATCCCATTTCCTTCAACCTTTCATCATAGTAGAGGTGCTCCAGCCCTCTGATCATCTTCGTGGCCCTCCTCTGGACCCACTCCAAGAGCTCCATATGTTCACATGTGTATGTGTGTATATGTTCATAAATATATATAAGCACAGCAACCTGTAGAGAAAACAAATGTGAAACAATTGTGTCCTGATTGATATCAACTGACATAAGTTAGAATTTTTCTCTGAATTCTGAGGAAGCTTTGCACTGACACTGTGTTCTGAGTTCGTGTTCCTGCCACATGTGGTCACGTAACAGTACTCTATGGACCGGATCAGAGTTAATTTGGCTAATGCTAGGGAAGTGCCTTGACTATAAGGACCTGCTTCCTGCTGTGTTATTTATTCTATTTCTGCGCCAGCTTTAATTTAGTGTTTCAGTGCCTTAGCTCCCAGCTGGGAGCTTAAAAAACAACTGAAGGTTAAATCTTTGGCTTAATGTAATTGATACCTCTCACTTCCTCAAGAGAAAAAACAAAAACAAAAACAAAATGTTCAAATCTTTTCTTTCCTGTGGTTTGTTTTTTTTGTTGTTGTTGTTTTTTGTTGTTTTGTTTCATTTCCCTGCATGTGAGGATCTCCTGTTATTTTGACTTCTTCTTCTCCCGTATTTTGATTTCTTTAGCAGAAGTCATTCCACATCTGACTATGGTTGAGATTCTCAGACTGCCCCTGTTTAAGTAAGATCTCAAGCTGCTTAATCAGTCAATCAATCTAGGGCTTATCTGTGAAATTAAAGAAAAAAAAAAAAAGAAACTCTGAGACATAGAGACATTTTAAGGCATAAGATAGGGATCATAACTTTCCAATGAATGAGAGGCAAGCAGAAGGGGAAAGGAAAGACACGTAGAGAGAGAAAGGTGATAATTTTGCTGAGGAATGCTTGTGTCATTTTCCTTAGGGAGGAGAGGAACAGAGTGGGGAGATGTGGGAGGAGAGCAGTGTGAAGAGGCTCTTTGGGTACCATGGAGATGGGTACAGTGTAAAAATCCGTATACTGTAGATAAGTAAGTGGGAGGTTGATATCAAACTCCTACCAGCCAGAAACTGTTTTTGTACAGGGTAAACATGCTAAGGGCTGGAGAGAAAGAAGACAGCGCTGTTTTAGCCTCTTCCATGCCAGTTACCTACTTAACATTTAAGAGAGTAGAGGAAAAGGACAAGCAAATATTTTTCAAGCCTGTGCCTTTCAGTGTGACTGTTCTCTTATCTGTATCAGGTCTACCAGGAAGGTAAAAAATTGTGTTACACACTATTTCTTTTCCCAAGGAAATTGTTTTGCTCCTCTAGACCTGCTTTTTTTTCTGTCTTCTTTCAGTTTCAGCCTTAATTTGATTAACTGGTGCTCATAATAAATTCATAATGCTTCTCCATGGTTCATGAATGTGGGGAAGAAAATGTGACAGATTCACTGGGAACTAAGTGCTATTTTATGTCTGAGTAAGACAGGATGTTTTCAAGATTCAGTCTTTGTGTTACACTGCTTTGTCTCTGCTCATTCTAGGATTTCTTTGTTCTCTGCTTCTAATTTTTATGCTTTCAGTGCCTATAAGACCGTGCTATTATTTATGTCCACGGCCAAAATGAAAATGCTATAGTTTGGAAGTATTACGATACACTCCTAAGTACCACTGGACTTTTTCTTTTTAAAATTCAAGAAACACTAGCAAATGATGAATGTAGTTTTCAGGATATGTTTTTTTCATGTCATTGTTTCTTCTTAAAATACATGCTTCCTGCTGTCTAAATGTGAGTAAGGGAAGCTAATATCTTGGTTCAAGTCATACTCTATTCCCTTAAGTAGAATCATAGAATCATAGAATCATAGAATCAGGGGACCATAGAATTTCTCAGGTTGGAAAAGACCTTAAAGATCATCGAGTCCAACCACAACCTAACCATACTACCCTAACTCTAACAACCCTCCGCTAAATCATGGCCCTGAACACCACATCCAAATGGTTTTTAAACACATCCAGGGATGGTGACTCAACCACCTCCCTGGGGAGCCTATTCCAGTGCTTAACAACACTTTCTGTAAATAAGCATTTCCTGACATCCAACCTAACTTACTCTGGCACAACTTAAGGTCATTTCCCCCCGTCCTGTCACCTGTCACCAGTGAGAAGAGACCAACCCCGCTCTCTCTGTAAGCACCTTTCAGATATTGGAAGTGAGCAACAAGGTCTCCCCTCAGCCTCCTCTTCCCCAGACTAAACAGCCCCAGTTCCTTCAGTCTCTCCTCGTAGGGCATATTCTCCAAGTCCTTCACAAGCCTTGTTGCCCTTCTTTGGACCTGGTCCAGGTCCTCCATGTCCTTTCTGTACTGAGGTGCCCAAAACTGAACACTCGAGGTGAGGCCTCACCAAAGCCAAGTACAGGTGGAGGATTACATCCCTAGTCCTGCTCACCACAGCATTCCTGGTACAAGCCAGGATACCATTGGCCTCGTTGGCCACCTGAGCACACTGCTGGCTCATATTCAGCTGACTGTCCATCAGTACACCAAGGTCCCTTTCCATAGTTGTTGTACTTGAAGGAAGGATAGTTTTGTGATTGCTTCAAGTGAAAAGAATTTCTACTTGGAAAGCAATGTAGTTGCTGACAGGTCTTCTGAGTGCCAAAGGAGATGACAATGGGTGGTATTTAGCTGTTACGAGCATGTGGAAATTCAGGAGTACCAGCAGTACATGCATGAGCAGCTAAAACAACTATTCGTTGCCCCACGGGGACAGCAAGATGTGAGTCTTCTTCTGCAGCCCTGTACTCAGAGGCACAGACCTGGGCTTTGGCTCTGAGGGCATTAACTGTGGGACCTGTTTAAACAGATTTGCAACAGAGTGAAGGATAAGAGCACAAAGCAGATAGCAGTAAACCTGTCACAGAATCACTGAGTGGCTGAGGATGGCAGGGACTTCTGGGTCCTTCTTCCCTCAGACCCTTGAGGGACTTCCAGACATCAGAGTTTCCCACAGCTGAAGCTTTGGGGAGATGTGTTGCTCCTTAGGAGGTCCATCTGGGTGCATGTGTCAGCGCAGAAAAGGTGTGGCCCCCTCCATCTGGCTTTTGCCACAGCTTGGCTGTTGCAGCAGGTGGTCACTGTGCTTGTTTCAGTAGAGTGCTGCATTCTTGTGTTCCCCGGTGAGAAGAAAATGGTCTGCCTTGTGTCCTCCCTGCATGTGCTGCTGCGTTAAAGGGAGGACTGGTGGCTCCAGGCAGCTCTCTCTCCCTGGCTTCTCCTGGGTGTTTGAACTGCCTCTCACAGAGTAATCTCCCGCGCCACTGCAGAACATGGCTTCAGTGGTGCTGTTCACTTCAGAAAATGACCAGAATTATTTGTGCAAGACTTTATGTTTAAATGGTTCATCTGCAGTAGAGTTTCAAGGAGTTGTGGGGGGAAACTCTATTCCCTGTGGCTTTGTGTCCAGCACAGCTTTCTGTGTGCAGATTGGCTCTTCAAGTGAAAATGGCAATAAAAGCTCAGCTTTGCAATGGCACTGTGTCTGCATGTGTGCTTCTGGGAGTAAGCAGAGTGCAGCAAATTTCTTAGGACTTTAATTTGCTGTGCTGGCGGATGGCTGAGCAGAGGTGCTGATTTCATGGGGGTTTACCACAGTGTGCATTGGGTAAGGCCCACAGGGAAGGCTGAGGCCTGCAGTGCTGTTGTAGGGCTCCATGTTTCTGACTCTCATCCCCAACTGCTTTAGCCAAACAGCAACAGCAGTCTTCATGATGAATAAAAATATTGCTAGGCTGCAAAGTACTCTCCTTCCTGAATTTCTGAAACTTCATATGAGCTGTGATGGTGCCCAAGGTGTTCTCACTGGTTAGAGGGCCAGCATTTCAACACTGAGGTTATGTTGGTCTCCTGTTTGTAGAAACTAATTTTTTATTTTTTTTATTTTTTTTGAGATTTTCAGACTTAAAAGGGTACGTGCTGACCCCCGAGGGAAAATTTATAGAGGACATCTTAGAGCATAGCTTTTAATTGGATTTTTCTCTGAAATAGTAAAGGAAAAGCCATTAAGTTTTAAGCTACAGTTTTACAGATGCTGTTAACATTGTAGAAGGTGTTAATTACAGATTTAAAAGTCAGATTGAAATTAGGTCTTGCATTCTTCAAGCACAGGTTGCTGCTGGTAGGAGCATCAAAGCTGCACCACAACAGATGACTGCAGTGTGTAAATCTGTGAAGAGGAATGGGGCTGCTCCACCTAGAAGAAAGGACCTGTGGTAGTGGGAAGCTCCTGTAGCCTTTCTCATAGGTATCTCAGCACGGTGATCATGATGAACTACAAGCATAGCATCTTGTCTGTCTCCATTCCCTTGAGCTTCCTATCCAAGCTGAAAGGGTTTTCTTTTATTTACTGGAAATAGGCATCTGAGAAGTGATCTCCTAGCTCCAGGGCTAAAATTGGTGTAAAATCAGTGTAAAATCAGGAATAGGAGTGGCACGGGCTGATAACGTGTTGTCTTTCTAAGTTGAGCACATCTACTTATGTATTTATATTATTTTACTCAATTTTTCAGTATTGCAGTCTATGGGAGAGGGTGAAACTACTTTATGGGCAGTAGGAAGCAGCTTACCATATAAGATTCTTCTCAATGTGTGATTCCTAATGAGTGGGGCTCAGATTTGCACTGTGTAATAGTTAATTTGTATCCAGAATGAAAGCACAAAACTTGATTATGTATGCACTCCAACAATCACTAGCTCTTCTTCATGCAATGTTAAAAATATACATATGTTAATGTCTGTTTCTTTGTTGCCACAGGTTCTGCCTGGCATACTGCAGAAGCATTGCTGTATTTTACCTGACCGGAACACAGGTAAACTTCTTTCTTAATGACTTTATATTGGATTATGGTTTGGAGAAATACAAACACGCATTGGACAATGTAGAGAAGTCTTGTTTGCTACCTACAGTCACCGAAGTCTACTCTAGGAAGTGATGGCTTGGATTCTTTGTTTAAATGATCTGGCTTCGTTCAAAGATTTTGTTTTCTGTTAGCTTTCTGGAGCTATTGCTTTTTCAGAGGTTGCTATCAGGTTTCACTTACAAAGGTATTTGTGTGAATTTCTGAGTTGTCTATTGTTAATTATAAAATTACCATTCTGTTGAGATAAGAGGTTTAATACTGGAATCTGAAATCTGGTCCTCTTGATTCACAAAGGCGTTAAGCAGTAAGTTGATGTGTAGCAGGGTTAGATTATAAGACAACGCAAGCACACTTAGGTATGAAAACAGATGTCATTTCTATTGCTTCTATGTGACTGCTGAAGTATTTTTATGCTTACCTACTGTATAGTTGGGAGTTGCCAGCAGGTGCAAAGTAAATCATTGCTGTGTTCCACTTCCTCTGTTTCCTCCATTTATGGTGTTTAAATCCTTGGCAGAAAGCAGCAGAAGAAAAGTTCAGTAGACAAGAGGAATGACTAAATTTCTAGCAGGTTTCAGATGCAGTTTCTGGATCCTAACACACAAAAAAATTGGTTAAACTGAGGTGAAGAGATGGCCATTGTGTCATCTGCAAGCTCGCTCTCCAGGATTTTGTGGTAGTAGGCTTTGTCAGTCTGTGTTCAGCGAGAAGAGCTGTGCTTCCCAGGGGCCCTTATGGATGGAGCTGTGGCTTTCCACTCTGCAGGGGCACTCATTCTCTGCAGCTCTGAAAGGAAATGCACAGTTTGAATCCCATACCATTCAGTTTTTCTTGTGTAGCCCACAGTAAATAAGTAAAGTTGTCTGTCCTTTCTTTGTTTCTTCCTATCCCCATCTTCTACATGTCTATACTTGATGGAGGCAGCAGTAGCTTGCAATCACTTCATAGGAGTGCATTTACGTTGCTGGGAAGCTGAATTTGGTTGACGGAGTTGATTAAACATAGATGAACCATTTTCTTGTTTGATTATGTTGAAATCCATAAATGCACATTAAGAAGGCAATCATTAAATTTGTGTAAATTTGGAGTGTACTGTTTGAATTCAGACATTTACATCATATATAATCTTATACAACTCTTTCTCATTAATTGAGGCAGGAGAAATGGCCTGATTGCAAGCTTTGTGTCTCTATCTGTATTCAGTTGCTAGTGTTTGGAAGAATTTAGAAGTGTGCAGACTTGGTTGTTGTGCCTAATGAAATAAAGAAAGAGTGAAAGATGCGAAGTGGAAGATGATAGTAAGAGAGGATGATTAAAGTGAGACCTCTAAAACCCCTAGGTAGCTACTCAAATGTTGTGGGAAATGGGATGGCTAAAAGGCAGAGGCATTAGTAGTTTTTCCACTTGTTCACATCCACTCAATAGTTAAGAGGCCAGCTTAGGAATCTTAGGCTAGGACTTGAAGAGCTCTTTCCCAGTCTTAGCACAGAAGCTACTGGGGAGCTACACTATGGAGATGGTAGAGAGCCCTTGGGAATGATGAAGCCAGTAATAAGGGATCACTCGCACTCACCGAGCCTTGAGTCTTGGGAATACCATTTAACCAGTCTTTGAATTAGAAGCCTTGGATAACCCATATCTTGGAAAATTTCATGCCTCGGTGACTCTTCCTGCACTGCTGAAGAGCCAACACTTATTCTCTCAGTGTCAGTACTCTGTATTTGTAAACTGGAGAACAGAGCTGTACACATAAAGAAAGAATATGGGAACATGGATTACATTCCCCTTGTGACTGTGTGTTAATACATCTACTGCAAACTTTTATTTTTGGTTCTAACAACTTTGATATGAAAACATGTGTTGCAAAACCTTCCAAAAAGGAAGATATAAAACTAATTCAGTTGCTATGTAGCAATACTGTTTTGGAAGAAGAAATGATATTTAACAAGTGTAGGTGTTTCAAACATGGAAGAAGGTTTAGCTTTACAAACAGGTAAAGTAGCTACAAAATCTCTGAGTTAGATTGCTTGCTTTAAGGTTTTCTAATAGATAATGATGTTTAATTTCTGAAGTGTTAATTTATATGTGGCTTTCTTTTAATCATATTTTCATTACTAAGTTAAAAATTTGTACAGCACGCATTGGAGTAATGTATGTTTATTATCATGTTAGCTGGAATCCAGAACTTGTATTTGCCACATTCTCTATGCCCCAAGAGGCAAAAGACCCCAGATCAGACACCTTCATTCTGTATGTCTTTCTTCATTGCCATAAGCATTCTGAAAACTACACTGATGCCCCTTCTTGGTTTCTTTCCATCTCCCATAAGTTAATGAGCCAGCAACAACTGAGGTACATTATCAGGTATAAAGTTAATTGGAAGAAAGCAGCTACATGCTCTGTACAGGTGTTAGTAACAAGATCATAAGGAAAAATAGTATGAAGATACTAATGACTGGGTGGAGAACAGCTTCCTCATTTCCTTGAATTATATTCCTCTCTATTTCAAACTCCAGCTGGGAAAGATAAGCCACCCTTTTTGATGTATGCCCACCAGCCTTTGTGCATGTATGCAGCCAGATATAATTCCCTTTATAAATATTTCCATCCCCTGCCTACTGAAACTCTTCAGCCAAGTCAGAGATCTCTCTTGTAACTGCATGATCATTTCTATAAATCTGAAACAGATGCCAAGGATGCCCTTCCCCTCCTCCTTTCCCCCTTAGTAAGGTTTGCAGTTGTAGTGATGGCTTAGAGAGCTGTTCAGACAGTGCAATGTTACGCATCATACCCCTGAAATAACAGTAGAGGGGTAGCCTTTAAATACAAAATATCTTGGCATTCCAAAACAAACAAATCCACAGAAACAATCAAACAAATATAAAAAATGAGGGATAGAATTGCTATGAAATGGGGAATTTAGTCAGCGTTTGTTGATGTGGATTTTTAAGTTCGTGCTTTTAGTTTTACTTTTTATTTCTAGTCCTTCTTAAAGTAGAGTTCTTCAGACAATACATGTGGGCTGTTTAGCAATAGATGTTTTCACACAAAGAAAGTGGAAATGAGTGTGAAAGCTTTTGCTTTTGTGTATGCTGTGTTTAAGCAGACTCAGACTAGATCAGCGAGTTTGGAGTTTGATTTCTCCTTGTGCCAGGGCTGCCAGCATTGTGATCTAGCACTGTAAGTGATCCTTGAGGTGAGTACAAGTATAGATGGTATAGAATAACAGGTGAGTAATCAGTGGGACTCATTAACAGAATTGCTCTGTGCAATTTTTACCATTGCTGCAGCTGCTAAATTCTGCAGAGATGCTGATGGGTGTGTGCATTGTCTGCCACAGCTATGCTCTTGATACACAATTATTAGTTTCCTGTGATGAAAGAAAATTGCACAAGAAGCTTCTGTACTATTCTTTTCCATCAAAGCTGTGAGTTTAATATATTGTGGACTCTAAATTTGGGCTCAGTTTTGCAGTGAAGATCCCAGAGAAAGCAACGAATCAATAGTCACTAACAGCTTCTGGCGTTGATTTGTTCTCTGATGCTTTAAGCTTGCATTTCCTCTCTGATGGTGAAGGAGAACATAGGCACAATAAAGCAGATCCACACACCTATCAGGCTGACTTGATTCTGATAAATAGCTCTGTTAAACTTTAAATAACACTCTTAAATTTAAAAAAAAGAAAAAAAAAAGAGAGAGAGATTTATACTGTCTCAAGTTTCTTCATCATCCATTTTCAGGTCAGCTCTTGTGTGCTGATATTGAACTTGCTCAAGACATTACATCCTTTATTATAATCATTTTGCTTTGTCCATTGCATTGGCTGAAATTACACTGACACAAAGTGGGACCAGTGTTCTGTTCTCGGCAAAGAATGAATAATATCTGTTTGAGAAACTGGTAATTGCTTTAGATACAAAAGCAGAGTTTAATAATAACCAATCTGTTGTTTGGGTAAAGTATAGTGCAAGACAGTAATGTTTCATCCTTCTTTGTTTGCTTTTCTTTCTGTTGCTTGAAGAGCAAATATAGAACAGGAGAAAAATCTAAGATGGTATTAAAAATAATTACTGCATGAAACTTTACTAAATTGCATAGGAAGTCAACGTTTTTTTTTTTATTTTTTTATTTATTATTATTATTTTCCTTAATGATGTCTACAACTGGGTTGCCTTAGTAGGTTTTAAAAGGCAAGTTTTGGTGATTTATATGACTTATAACTAGTAAATGTATTACTAACTTCTAGTGTTTTTTTTTGTTTGTTTGTTTTGTTTTTTTTTTAATATATAAGTATAGAATGCATCTATATGGACTGGGCATCAGCCAGTTTGATTTCACAGTAGGAATTACAGAACATTGTCTGACAGTCTGGCAGTTCTGTTACAAAAATATGTTATCATTCTTGCTAATATGTCATCTTCTACCTGAACATTTCAAAATACGTTTAATTGTGATGGATTTTTGTCTGGTGCGGTTGAGATAAAGAAGTGTTATCCCTGCCTTTTTCACAAGATGAAATCAGATTACCAACTGTTGCAGTGCGAGAATATTTGCTAGGGATATATGTAATCCTTCTTAGAAGTCCTTTGCCTAACTTGAGGTCATCCTTTTGCTTTGAAAACCTGGCTATAGATTTTCAAGCAGCTCCTGCAGATTTCACCTGCTGCCTGCTTGCTGAGTTCAACACAAGCGCTCTCATTCAGATGTTCAGCTGCAGGCTGCCTGCTGGTACTTTCCAGCCCTGTTTCCATGGAAATAGGAATTAGAGGGGTGAAAGCAAGAGTAAGTATTTTCCTAATCTTCTACTTAATCCGGAATATCTCATACCTTGCCATCAAGGTTGTTTTGCTTTTAGTTGGCCAGTCATGTGATGGTAACTTTTGCAAAAGAATAAATAAATAAATTGCTGTCACTTAGAGCTGTGGTGAGCAATACCTATTACCATAACTCTGTAGAGATATATGGGATCACCAGCAAAGGATGAAGAAGGGAGAACTGAATTGGACTGCAAGGATAAACAGATGAAAGGATGTGAAGTGATATCCAGTGGCAGGAGTGATAAACTGTGACAGAAGTTCTTGTCAATTGTAGCTCATATGGTGACAGTGCTGACAGTAATTAATTAGAGAATGAAGCTAAGGGAGGAAAACATTCTGGCCAGAGAAGATCTAATTTAAATGCTCCACTCTGAGTGTGAAACAAGGATATCCTCAGATGTATTCGGAACATAATTTGGAGTTCTCAAATCTCTCGAGAGATGGCTGCTCTCCAGTCTCTGTCCCCCTAGGCTACTTACTACTCAGCAGAGTCAGGACTGCAGAACAGAAGCTGAGCAGGTAGCTGTGTGGTGAGGTGAGCATCCCCGTTATTGTGAGCAGCTCTTATATCCACTCTTCTGCCCTTTCCCTGCAGGCTGAACTACAGCCCCTGTTTTGTGTTGGCCATTCCTTGGGAAGGATAGGTCTGGGGTCCTTGGGATGTGTTTCTTACTCTGCCATCAGCGGTCAGTCATGCCATCAGAGAAGCAGGAATGGGAGTTACCTGGCCTCTGCTGTGCCAAGGGAGGATCAGCTATACACATCTGACAGCTGTCTGTGTAGCCTGCCCAGGCTCCTTATTCAACTTCCCCAATCCTACCACTGAAAACTTTTCCTTATTCATAGCCTGAATCTTCCTAGCTGCAGCTTGAGCTTATTATCTTGTTTGTATGATGGGTATCTTCAGTTTCTCAGCTCCTTCCAGATACCCTTTCTATATCTGAAGAGTGTTTATCCTGTTTTCTCTCCCTTTAGTTTTTATTGTCTAGGCTAACGAATTCCACTCTTCCCCTCTCCCATATGTACTACATTACCATACATCTGAAATTGACATGTTTTGAATGTAACTTTTATTTCATTGAGTGTTTTTATCCCCACCTGGATTTGCTTAGGAAACAGAACAGAGTGTAGCAGTTCTCTAAATGTGACGTAATCACTGATTAGCTGATGTCTAATATTCGATTTTTACGCTGCATAAACTTTCATGTTTCATTCTGTCTGTGTCCTTTCTTCTCCCAGAAGACTTGATTGACTTGTCTGAGCATGTTACCAGGAGGTTTGATTAAAGATACTAAACATTTTTATTGTAATATTCCTGGGCGGGTTGAGTTTCACCTGTCTCTTTGCTGATTCTCTCTTTAAGTGAGGTGCTGCAACAGACTGTCCAGAGAGGTTGTGGATGCCCCATCCCTGGAGGTGTCCAAGGTCAGGTAGGATGGGGCCCTGGGCAAACTAGTCTAGTATTAAATGTGGAGGTTGGTAGCCCTGCCTGTGATGGGGAGGTTGGAGATTCATGATCCTTGAGGTCCCTTCTAACCCGGGCCATTCTGTGATTCTGTGATTCTCTTCCTGTCACCCAGCCCACAAGGTCAGTACAAGCCTATTACCTGACCTCTGGTCCTGAGTCAGTGTTTTCTTCTAGCTTTTCTAATACCTACAGAAGATCAGCAGCACATGTGACATGGCCATAAGGGGCCAGTGTGTTTTTTCCATTTCTCTCAGCAATTCAGCATCCAGATGACAAGCAACTGGCCAAAGCTATCAGCTTTTCAATACAGACAATTTGCAGTGAAATCAAGAGGGAACTAGCGACCTGTGTAAGAAATCATCTTTTAATTTTAGTTTCTATCCTGTGGGTCGGTTTGGATTTCTTAGCATTGTTAGATGTCTAGCCAGAGTACAGAATGACACACTTGTAGTGTCAAGCCAGCCAGAAGACCACCTTATCTTATTTGATTTGGCTCTACCTAGGACCATCGAGTTTAATCCACTAAAATCTAGTCTTTGTGCAGTGCAGAATTACAGGCAGTTTGGAGTAGACGCACATTTCAAAGGGGGCAGACTATTATCTCAAGGGCAGTAGGGACCTCCGCCTTCAGTATCTTCAGTACTTCAAATTCTTTAATATCTTCAATACTTCAATATTTTCAGTACTTCTTGGTGTAGAGCTAGTTAGGATTTGCTGTTCCACATACAATAATTGATTAGGTCAGGATATTCTGAATATATGTGATTTTTAAGACTTCAGCTGGTGCAGACCTCTATACCATTTTGCTAGTGAAAGCAACACATGGCTTTAGCACATGGCTCCAGTTCTTCAGCCTTTGCACTGTACCCTCGTTGACTGGGAATCCTTTTTGGATTTCAGCATTCTCCACTATGCCCAGTTCCTCCTTCCTGATGCTTTTTCCCTCTCCTGATGGGAAGTCATGGTTGTGTTTCACCCAAAACTATGTCATCTCCAAACCAAAACTGAGCAAAAGAGTTCACTGATGTTTGGCTACTGTATGAAATGTTCCAAGATCAGTAAAACATGCTTCCTCAACAGGCGAGACTGACTAGCCCTTGTGCTCTGGGGACTAAATTTAAACCATTAACTCTTAAATATTACTTTGACAACGCTCTCAGCCTCATGTGCCTTTGACAGGGATATGTGTGGGTGAGCAGGGGTTGAAGAAGGGACTCTAAATCAGTAAAGCATACTTCTAGAGACAGAAATGTGAGTGGGCATATGTGTTTGCAATGCCTTTGTCTAGCATCAGAAGAGCTCTGGTGGCTGAAGGTGTGTAGGAAGGAAATTCTCTCCAGAAAACAGTATCTCTTACAAGAAAGCTTACTTGACCTTTATTTCTGAGATGTTTTGTAAAGCATTCCCAATGTGTACAGCTCAGTTACCAAAGGAAGAAATAATAAACATACATCATCAGCAGCAAAATCTGCATGCAGCCCTGATAACCAGTCATGTTAGTAATGTGGCTTAACATTGCTAAATGAAAGCAGTATGTGGAATGGCTGATATCTGTATGGCAGGAGTTGAGATTTTTATTTTTTAGTGCTTCTATCTATTCGTGAAATTGTTGCCCAGGCAGAATATAAATCATGTGGACTGAGGGGGTGTGTATGTGAGTGTACAATACACGGGCATTCTCCTGCAGAGGAATAAAGTTTTGAAGTCCACTGCCAAAATGTATGACTTTGCCAACACAGTGCGCAGTGTGTGGGTAGAGGTAAAGAGCATGTAATTCAGCAGAGAAATCAAAAGACAGAAATTTTTACTCATACTGTAAGGCAAAATGTGTCTCTGAAGAAGCTAAAATGTTAGTACTGCTTTGTAGAACAACTACCAATTAATGGTGAGGAGCACAGGGAATTCATAAAGGTCTCAGAAGAATCTGGCTGTAACACTGGAGGAGTCTTGGATTCATTGCATTCATATATATACAGTAGACCACACTGGGACTTCATTCCCATTAGAGGATCTGGCTTTGACTGCAAGCCAAAAGAAACCACTCCCTCACCTTTTGAAGGGCTTCAGTGCCTTCATAGGAGTACCTATGTTATCTGTTTCAGTATTGTCTTGTCTCACTCCAGCCATGGTGAGACAACTCTGAAAGAAGAGGTCTCATGGCTGGTGTGTGTAAATCATTTAGTTGTGCAAAACATAAAAGTAACAAACCTGTTTTTATTTGCTGACAGCACCTTAACATGTTGATTATAATCCTTTTTTCCCCCTTTGAATTACAGTTCAATTGTACAAGTAGATTTAGGAGTTATCCTTAAAATGCATCCTTCTGTAACCTGGGAAGTGTCCCAGTTCTGAGTTGTGAGTGGAGGAACTGTAATGGAAGCAACATTGTAAAAGTGACCATCGCGCTCTTCTCCTGCAGTCACTTCAGTTCTCTTGTAATCTCCATTTTTTTTTTGTGGAAGATCTTCATGATTCTGAAGTTAAAAGCATTGGTTTTTTTTTTTTTTTTTTTTTTTTCTTTTTCCAGAAGACATGAGAATAATAGATATTAGAAATTTTCTTAAAAAAAAAAAAACAACAACAAAAAACAAAAAACAGAAAGAAAGAATTAGAGCTTTCCCCCTTCTCCCCCAAGATTGTCAAGAAATTCATGTTTGCTTTTTATGTTCTCTCTCCTACCCCCACTTTTACTAGAAGATGGGGAGAATATGTGGAACCGAGTTCTCTGAGATGCTCAGTGTTAGGTAACTTCTATTTTCACAAGATGCCTGAGTGATACTTGTGTGCTCTAAGGCATGCTGCTCAATTTGGAGCACACATTTAGGACTTGTATTTAACTCCCCAGGATTAAATAACAGGCTTGAAAAGCTGTAGCATATAAGCCTCTCCACGACAAAAACATGAGAGCTGTCTTATCTTCCGGTTATGTGTTTTCCAGAAAAAGACACCCTGCTTGCACTGATGCACTTCCTTCAGATCTCTGACTTTATTAATGCGCAATTTTTCCTGTCCTCCTTACTTCTTCTTGTTTTATCTGATGGGGTGGGAGTACTAAAACATACATTTTGTTTTGAAAACATCTGAGCCGTTCATGCTTTCCATTTAAAGGTAAACTACAGTGATATTCGCTGTGCTTTAAAAGGTTATGCAAAGCTAGAATGGTTTTATTGGTAGTAATGCTGCATGACGTGGTTCTCCTGTCTTTTGGGATACTATAACATAATAGGCACTATAAATAACTTCTGCTAATGTCTACAATTGTGTACAACAGGCAGTAATTTAACCAGTTGTCTCCTTTCTGTCATGATGGGAAATATCAAATGTTTCTGTACCAACAATGCCAATGATCCCTAAAGCTGTTAGTGGTGGTTATTGTAGAAGTATATCACCAGTGGCAGTGCTGCAGCCTCCGCCCTTGAGATTAAAACATGGAGAATGCTTCGATGTGTGTGGTTTAGGTGTCTCAGTGTGACTCTGCATTGGATCAGACACCGGCCGTACCTCCTGAGAATCTCTCCCAAACTGCCAGCCAAGAGGAGGAATGCTGCTGAGCAGAGAGGAAAAGCAGGTAAAGAGCTCAGAAACAGGCAAAAGCATCCTGTTAAGTTTATCCTCCCTGAGGCAAAGATCACTGGGGCAGAGAAGTGGCAAAGGAGGAGAAAGTGAAGGTGAAGGAAAGTGGCATTTCAGTATACCTCTGTGAAAGTAATTCTTCAAGACTGGGTGCACATTGACACTTGTAGGTGAAGTTGATTTTATTTATATATATATTAGTTTGCTAGACTTCAGTAGATAATCACTTAAACGAGGAAATTGTGAATTTGTAGTTGATGAAGGTGCTGTCAACAAGCAAAGAACCAGAGTCCCCCAGGTCTTACTTGGACATGGCTTGAAATCAGGGAAGAAGCAATAGGGATGAGGGCAGTACCAGAGAAACCATGAGAAGCATAGCTCACAATTGTTCACAGCTGACAGCAAACCCTGGGGATGAGTCATTGAAAATTTTCAGTGGTATATTTAGGAAACCTAAACTTACCAAAGAATAATGATGGCATGACAGAAAGCCATGGGGGCATTTGCAGGCTGTATTACATTCTACAGTGGCTTCTCGAGTGTCCTTTGTAAACTGAGGACTGATCCTCTGTACTGTGCTATTAAAACTTCCTGGGAGCCAGGAGCCTCCATACTGAACATGGGCAGAACAATGCTGGAGGCTTCAGCTGACAGAACTTCAATTCATGAACCACCTTCACAAATATATTTGGAAATTGTGAGTCACAGGAATCAGCCCACAAGGCATAAGAAATTACATCATGGTTAAACTATAGGTGATTATAAATGTAAGGGGTAAGATATCATATAAGCTTCAGGGAAAGGAAAGCATATTTGAAAATTCTTCAGTACTGTTTGCTCCTATGCTTGTTTGTAGGGCAGTTGGAGACAGCAGTAGGAAATTGAAAAGCCTAAAGAGATAGAACAAGTGTGATGTGGACTGATATTAATATATGTTAAATGAAGTGATCTTTCTCTTATTGCCATCAAGACTTAGAAATCTTGTACAGTCATGAGCTCCTCTGCATTAGGACTACTGATCCATGTTTCATACACCTGAATTTAAATCTTACTGATACTTCTGTGTACACTAAATGTATGTTATAATGATTCTTTTAAAAAGATCATTAGAATTCATTGCCCAGTGCTGAAATTTTCCAACTCTTTCCAGTTTCTATGGAAACTGGAATAGTAAGAAGACACAATAAACAGATGCACTGCATTATAAGCCTCCACTTCTGTAGGACATCCATTTTATTAATATGTGTCCAAACTATTCTGGTAACAGGTATTATGCATTTGATCATACGTACAGTAATGTATCTTTTTCCTTTTGACTGAAGACTTATCTTCGAGCTTTGAAGGCTTTTACTTTGGTCTTTAATCATTTTCCTGAACCACTGGTGGGGTGGTGTGTGCCAGTAGTTATTGCACTACTGCTCACAGTACTTAGTTCTTAAGGGAGTAGTGAGTGCTTAATAATGTTTAAAATGCTTCAGAGATGGGAAAATCTTAAAATGCAGAAGTAGACTTGTTACTAGCTAATACAGAAGATCAAAATTTCCTTTAGATGGGATTCTTTTGAACTTGCTTGCGTGGCATGGTTTTCTATGGGCCTAGCTGGAAAAGTGTAGCCTGCTGCTTCTAAGGATAACCAACATGTCTTTTGTGGAATAAATTACATCTCACAAAGTGGAGTGTCATCATATGGAGCCATGCTCGGTTTCAATTCTTGATATATTTTTTTTGTGCAGCACTGAGAGCTCTCCCTAACAGGACTAACAGGCTGTAGGAAGGAGCACGGAGCATATCCTATGCCGCACTGGGGACTGTGTTTCTTGCAGGCACATCTTCTGAACCAGGGAGTTCAGGTTGAGGAGGCGAATTTTGTACTCACTGTTGATGCAGTGAACTTCCCACAAGATCATTGATCTCACCTTATGTTTTAGAAATGAGCCTTTCTACTGTGAAACAAGATTTACTACTGCTGAAATAGGTAGTCAGATATTAAAAAACTATAGTAAAAGAATTCAATTGGCTTAGTGAAACATAGTAAGAGATGGGGTTAGACTGAATGGACAGTACTATATAAAAATAAATGCTTTCCTAGATTATTTCACTTTTTATGAATGATAAAGAGCTCAATTTTCAAAAAGTTTAGGGTTGTGATAAATGAAAATGCATAAAGCAAATTGTGATAGCAAAGAATTATTTTCATTTACATGTCTTCATAAAATTCCCTTCTAATATAGGAGGGATTTTTTTTTTTCCTTTTAACTTTGACCAGGATCTATGCTTGCTTGAGTGGTTTACTGGCGATTAAAAAGTTGAAATTGAAATATGCTATGGCCAATGTACAATGCTTAATTCATTGAAGATCTGCTGTATTAAATGTTTGCCAAAATCAATTGCTAATTTTATTTAGTGGTAGTTGCTTTTAAAAATGCAGGAGTAAAATTGACAAAGATGCTGAGGCTAAGGAATGAAAAATGTTCAAAGAATCCTTTCCTGAGGATCAAGTCACACCTTGAAAACCTTCTGTTCTTCTCGTGGTGGTGGGAAAACAGCAAAAGCCCAATTTGTAAGTTTCTCTTTTTAGATACTTCAGCACTATTCTGCTCATCACTGTTGGTGCAAGGCATGAGATAGCCTGATTCAGCAACCTTTTTGGTTTTGGATACAGTGGTGTCAAGTGGTGATCCTCAAAGGCACATAATGGTCTGATATCCAAAAAAGCTAGCTGTTGGATGGGATTATAAACAGGTATTTGTATCAGTCCTTGAAAACGCAGGTCTTGATATTATCTGAGAGAGTATGTTCAGATTTGTTCTACTACCACCACTCTGGAAAGAGTAGTGTTGAGAAGGAGCCCCCATGCTTAGACAAACTTCTTCATAACTGCTGGACTTAAGGTGCTACTAAAGGCTCATCAGTCTGGAGAGGCAGAGAAGATGGGTTAGAAGGAGATAATATTATTATTTTCCATGCAATGTAGACTGTAAGCCTTTGGTATGATTGTCTTTCTATTTCTTGCATGAGCTTGAAACAAAGTAGATTGCATTATCCATTTTTTGGTTTTGATTCAACTTCATGTCTTTGGAATTATAGTTCAAGAAAAGATAAAGCTTAAATAGATTTGGTTGCTAGTCCTTTGCATGAGATTTGTCTTCACTGTAGAAGGCAGATTTTGTCCTTAACATGGACTTCATCAAAACCTCAACCTTATAACCACAAAGATAGAATTCTGTTGGGAACTATTGGAAGTAATCTTTGCTGGGCTGTATTCATTGTTTTCTGCTAGAGCTAGTCTCTGACTTGTTTGCTCGTGTAATTTATGTGAGGGGAGGCTGTAGTCATCTTTCTTCTTTTGCAACTCTTATCATATAAGTCCTTGTGGAAGACATCCTATGTCACTTCATTATTTTTATTTTGTTTAGTTGTAACTCTGGAGCATCACAGATCACAGATATATTCTCTGATGTTTTGTTTTTTCTTTTTCCTTAGGGCCCTTCACAGCTCAGCACAGTCAGTAACTCCAGTCTTCTCCCTTGTTGGTAGTTCTTCTAATCTCTTTTTTTTTCCGTCACCTTTATCACTTTATTGGATATTTTGCTGATTTCCATGTCTAATGTTTTATGGCTCCCTGTAGAACTTTTTCTCTCTAGTTTAGTGCCCTTCCTTTCTATGTTCTGATTTTATTAGATTTTATTAACAATAACAACTTACAGTAACTTACCTGCATTTTTTTCTCTTTTTTTTTTTTTTTTTTAATATATCACGTAAGAGATACTTCCTATGTTGATACTCTGTATTTAAACATAAGTAATTTACCCTTTGAGCTAACATATCCATAACTATTCAATATTTGGTAATGCCAGGCTAATTTATCTGAAAATGTAATGCAAGTTATTGACAGATTATTCTCAACAATAAACTGCAGAGCATCTTTAACTCTTACTGACATCTCTACTTGGCTTTTTATAAGACTTATGGCTTCCTGAACCTTATCATTATTTATCTTCAGTATTATTTCCTTACTATTGAATCTTTTGGAACAAAAGGTGCACTGTAAATATTTCTTTTTCCCATTTAAAGAATTTGATAGTAGCCAAGGCTTGCTAGAACTTGGGAGGCTTAACTTGTAGTACACTTCTTCTGGTGTTTCTTTGTTACCCACTTCCTTCTGACAGTCATGCTGCAATGTTTTTGCTCCTTAAGTTGTTCCCAAACTCCCACAAGCAGCCCCTCTTCACTAACATAAAAAGTTCCTTTGATTTATTTTTTTCAGAAATATTCTTCCTTTCCAAATCTCCCAGACTGCATTTTGTAAATTCTTAGATTATAAAGCTTGTACACAATTCAGGTTCTCTGGTATGGTTTACAGTATCTGTCTCTTTAGGAACATGTTCTTTACTCTCACATTTGATATCTTCCTCACAGGTGGGAACTATGAACTTACAGCACAATCTACCTATAAGCATGACTTAATGTGGAATTGTTGGCTAATTCTGTTGGGAAACATAAAATGATAGAACGGTTTGGGTTGGAAAGGACGTTAAAAATGATCTTTTCCCAACTCCTCTGCCATGGGCAGGGACACCTTCCACTAGATCAGGTTGCTCAATGTCCAACCAATCTGGACTGGAACACATGCAGAGATGGGGCATCCACAGAGTCTCTGAGCAACATTTTCCATTACTTCACCATCCTCCTGGCAAAGACTTTCTTACAAATTTTTAATCTAAATCTCCCCTCTTTTAGTTTAAAACCCTTACCCCTTGACCTATCACTACAATTCCTCTCCAGCTTTCTTGAAGGCCCCTTTGGGCACTGGAAGGATATAGTTTAATTGGAAATATATAGGTATAAATGATATGTATATAATTTAATAGAATAATCTGAAAGATAATTTCACCTCATGGAATTTCTGGAGAATATGAAACGTGCAAGTATTCTGCCTAATGGCATGTTTAATCCAGTATAAAACTGCCGATGATAGAAGAAACCAGCTGTCTTCTCATTTTTTTATTGTAATTGATTTGGTGTGTTTTCATGGTTTTTTTGTGTACTTTCCATTTTAATTCATTCAGATAACAGATCATATATCATTATCTTCCCTTTGGCTCATGCAGATTCTGTTCGTGCCCACCAGGAGGTCACTTGATGGCTGTGTAGCCTGTGATAGTTTCCACATTGTTCTAAAGCAGTATAGGTCTATGTTTGATTAGCCTTACTGCTAGATGTTGTGCAAAATATTTCAAACTGAATGTATGCTGTTGCAACTTTAAATCTACTGCTATTTATTCAGTCCATCAGAGACAGAGAATAGATCACAGAATCACAGAATCATTAAGGTTGGAAAAGACCTATAAGATCATCCAGTCCAACCATCCACCTATCACCAATGGTTCTCGCTAAACCATATCCCTCAACACAACATCCAAACGTTCCTTGAACACCTCCAGGGAAGGGGATTTCACCACCTCCCTGGGCAGCCCATTCCAGTGCCTGACCACCCTTTCAGAGAAGTAGTATTTCCTAATATCCAGCCTGAATCTTCCCTGGCGAAGCTTGAAACCATTCCCTCTAGTCCTATCACCAGTTATACGGGAGAAGAGGCCGACCCCCAGCTCGCTACAACCTCCCTTCAGGTAGTTATAGAGAGCAATAAGGTCTCCCCTGAGCCTCCTCTTCTCCAGACTGAACAATCCCAGCTCCTTCAGACCCTCCTCTTAAGACCTGTGCTCCAGACCCCTCACCAGCTTAGTTCCCCTTCTTTGAACACGCTCCAGGGCCTCAATGTCTTTCTTGCAGTGAGGGGCCCAGAACTGGACACAGTACTCAAGGTGCGGCCTCACCAGAGCTGAGTACAGGGGAACAATTACTTCCCTACTCCTGCTGGTCACACTACTTCTGATACAAGCCAGGATGCCATTGTCCTTCTTGGCCACCCAGGCACACTGCTGGCTCATGTTTAGCCGAGCGTCAACCAACACCCCCATGTCCATTTCCTCTACACAGTCTTCTAGCCACTCCGCCCCAAGCCTGTAGTGTTGCTTGGGGTTGCTGTGGCCAAAGTGTAGGACCCGGCATTTGGTCTTATTAAACCTCATCCCATTGGCTTCAGCCCAGCTATCCAGCCTGTCCAGATCCCTCTGTAGGGCCTCGCTACCCCCAGGCAGATCCACACTTCCAGCAATCTTGGTGTCATCTGCAAACTTACTGAGGGTACACTCAATGCCCTCATCCAGGTCATCAATAAAGATATTGAAAAGGACAGGCCCCAGCACCGATCCTAGGGGAACACTACTTGTGACCGGTCGCCAGCTGGATTTAACTCCGTACACCATGACTCTCTGGGCCCGGCGCTCCAGCCAGTTCCTTACCCAGCCAAGAGCGTACCTGTCCAAGCCACGGACTGCCAGCTTCTGCAGGAGAATGCTGTGGGAGACAGTGTCAAAGGCCTTGCTGAAGTCTAGGTAGACTACATCAACAGTCTTTCCCTCATCCACCAGGCAGGTCACTAGATCATAGAAGGAGATCAGGTTGGTCAAGCAGGACCTACCCAATGATTGTTATCTCATTTTTTGCAATGGCATTTTATATGCCTGGAAACTTTGTCCTTGATTTCAGATTTCTCTTTTTCAGTACAAAAAAATACTGAAACAGTTTCTTGGCACTTGACCGTATTTTCTAAACCTCCTGGGAAAAGGTAAATCTTTCCTTCATAAAACCTTTTTCTCAAGTGTGATATGAGTGCACTGAAATGTTCTCTTTCAGTGGGAAGAAAATGTGACCAGAGTTCATAGGACGCAAAACTGTCCTGTGGTTAAATTTGTTTGGTTGGTTGATTTTTGTTGTTGTTTTGTTCTTTTGCCCGAATACAAGCTCTTTAAACTTGTATTAAACATTTGCCTCTGTTTGGTTGCTAATTGAAAAACAAATGATAAAGGAAACACAGCAGCCCAGCAGAATTAATGTTTCTTAAAGTTGTGAATTGGAAACATAATAAAAAGTTCTAGGTTAAAAGCTCAGTTTTAGAAAGGCGTTTATATATTTGTTTATAGATTGCTTCTTAATTATTGAATATATTTTTTCTCTTTTCTTTCCTTCCTGAAATCCTCCATCTGTGGTAAAACATGCATTTCTAAAAGAATTCTTGTTTCCACATATTTCTTTATCCATAGTATTTCATTCACTCCATTTCGTTAATTTAGAAGTCATCTTTGCAGAAAGCCAACAAAACATTCAGTATATTCTCATTAATGTCAACCTTGGAATTTTTAACATAAAAGTTTAATTTGTGCAATAGCTACTGAACTGACATAAGAATGCACAGACAATACTGCATGTTCTCCAGTGAGTAAATGATGGCCAAAAAATCAGGAGACTGACTACAGTGACCTAGTTCTGCATTTCATTTTGACATACTTTTATAATATGTGGTATTCCATGTTTTCTTTACTTAAGTGTTTTTAATTGAATAGGACACAATTAGAAGGAAATACATAGAAGTTTAATGACTCTGCTTTCTTAAGTTAAAGAAAATAGGCATATTGCTGCAATGATGATTTTGAACGTTAAGTATTTTATGGAAATGTATTAAAGGTCATATATATGTGTAGTAAAAGCTGCATAGTTGTCTTCCATATAATTTTCTTCTTCTGCAGATTTCTTAACACTAAAACTGGATTGACATTTTTTTACCTTGAGTTTACCAATTATATTTCACAGATGGAGAAGTATGAAGAAGCTGTAGCTCAACTGTAACTTCTTTGAGGTTTCTAAAGGCATTTCTTTCAAACTTCTTAACGTTCTTTTATTTATTCCACAGTAAATTTTAGTTCCAACTCTTGGTGTGCAAGTCAAAAAATAATCGTATGTTCTGTCTGGGATGCCCACTGATCATAGAATCATTAAGGTTAGAAAAGGCTTACAAGACCATACAGTCCAGCCATCAGCAGACCATGAATGCTTCTGGGAAAGTAATGCTTTGGAGTCTGATGAGTTTGTAAAGACAAAGAATCACATCAGCTTGGTTTACAAATGCAAAGGTTATTTGTAAATATGGCTGTGTTGTTAAAATTATGTAGAACTGGCTTCTGAGCTTTCTGTCATCACAAGGAGGAATGTTTCTCTTGGCCTGATTCTTTCCTTGATTAGGACCTGATACAGCAAAGCACTTGAAAGCGTTCAACATTCTCAGTGACCTCAAGGGCGTTAGTGAAAAATACATTCTCAACAGAGAAAAGTCAAATGGAGGCTTTCTTAAAAAAAAATTTAAAAAAAGTTTTAGCAGAGAAATATTGTAGTTTTGTTATAGTCTTTGTAGTTTTGTTATAGTCTTTGCAACAAAGATGAAGTTAGAGGGTTCCAGTAAGTATTTCTGTTCTGCTTATGACTTTACTGGTTGTAGACCTTGTATTTTGCATGTCATTCAGATGTTTTGCATGCCAGAGCTATTTAAGAAAAAAGCATCTGTAAAATCAGCTCATTTACACCCACGTATCTGAAAAGACTCATTTGAGAGAGTTTTCTGGTTTATTAATCCAAGGCTGGATGTGGCTCTGGGCAGCCTGGTTTGATGGTTGGTGACCCTGCCCATAGAAGGGGGGTGTTGCAACTAGATGATCTTTGAGGTTCTTTTCAACCCAGGCCATTCTGTGATTCTATTATAATATTAGAATAATTCAGAGAGAACCAAGAAATCTCTATAAACACATTGATATTAAACCAGTCTTCGTAATAGCAATTGGGATGTCTCCAGAAATGATTTAGTTTTGTTTGTTACAAAACCTGAATCCTGTTTCATCTGTTTTTTAGTGTTGTTTTGTTAATAAACAATTATGCTTTTAGACTCTGCAACAGTTTTTCACATTTCTTTTAGAGTAGGACCTGTCAACAAATGTTTTTTCAAGGCTTTAGCTCATTTCAGCCAAATGTGTATGGAGTGCTGTAAGCAGTTTGACTCTATGTGGATGATTTAAAAACTGTTGTTTTATTTTGACAGAATACAGGCTGGATGGGCTGGATGCTGGTTAAAGGACAGATCTCAAAAGGTTGTCCTGACTACAGTGAAAGAGGATTGTTTTTAGAATAGCTGCACAACAAATGGCATCAGGTTTAACTCTATTAACACTAACCTGAGGGTAAAGTTGAAAAAAATCTTTTAGATGGTGTATCTGAAATGAACAACTGTAACACCATGAATGGCTATTAAAGTGACCAGGTATATAAATCAATCTTACTTGTGCCTAGTAAGCTGGGCACTTTAAAAAAAATAAATTGCTTTGCTTTAGAGGAACATGAAATGGTCTATTAGAACCCAGCCAGGAAGGTCACACATTCTAGTACTGACTACAGTAGTATAATTAAGTATTCTTGGAAATTTCAACTTTTTCTGCTCAGTGATAGCAGACTCAATATGTCGTTTTAAGATCATAGTAGGAGTTAAAAGGGTGGCTTGCTGATACAGTGTTTAAATAGAGGACAAGTGAATAGCGTGGGAGGAATGATTTCATAATCACAAATGGTCACCTTGAAATTGATATTAGAACATGACTGTTTTCTTGCTTGCAAGTGATTTTGAATAAATTTATGGACCTGCAGAAATAAGAAAAAAAAGACACACACACAAAAAAACAAACAACCAAAAATTCCCCCACCTTAAGATCTAGGTAAAATACCTCACAGTCTGACTTCGAGTTTAATCTTTGGGTTTTCAGAGATTAAGGGGTAATTAGGTTGAACTAGATAAGCATCATTCCAGAGTGATAGCATTATGTAATACAAAGTTCTTCAAATTATTTGGAAAAAGTAAAATAAGAATATGCAGACAGACTGTATATAATGTAAACTTTTTGTAGTGATGAGAACAGTTAGCCAACGGAATGGCCATTTCCATAGCAAATTCTTCATTTCTCCTATTCAGGTCTGATTTCTATCACATCTATCATAGAAAAGGAACTTGGGTTTGACCATTCCAGCTCAGGGAAACCAGGCCTGTCAGTCACAGATTTATTTATAGAATATGCATGAGGCAAACACTATGACTCCTACCAAACGATAAACCCTCTGAACACCACACTTCTTAGCCTTTCTCACCTAGTTTTTTTTTGGAAATTGCAGGCTACCTATTGTTCAAATACCTTGCTAGTGCACGTCAGGTAAATCTAAAGATCTTAATCTGCTCTACTTATTTACTTGCGTAGCTGTGTGCATGCACTGATTGCCTTTAAGAACGTAATTGCTGTTTACCAATTTGGCTAAATATAAAATTTGATATTAGCTGCAGTGAGGTAAGCACTAAACATAAAAAAAATAAAAATAAAACATCCTCTCTCTTATTGCATGTAATTTTTCTGAAAATGATTTGAAGACTGGAATTTAAGTGACTAAAACCAGCTGCTGTTGCTACTAAGACCACCACATGGGCCCACTGAGCACTAGGAGGTTACGTTTTACACAACCAAGCTGACTGGAGTTTTTAAGTAAAATGTGGATGTCTTTGGAGAAAGGAGGCAAAGCATGATGATTTAGTGATCCTTTCCAGTTCTTTGTGAATAACGGACTGTGTGTGAGCAGCTTTGCTGGTAAATAAGGACTTCAGGAACAAGCTCAGTTTCTAGCTTCATCAGAGCCTGCTACTTGTACAGTGCAGCCTGTGTATTCTGCAACTTCCTCTTATGTTACTATCTTATTACCAGCTATCTGTAACTTCACAATTTTTAACTTTCATCTTTATGTTATCATGGATGGAGCTTTCTGTCTTTTCTGTCAGTTATGTAGATGAACATCCTGAAGAATGGTTTTCTCTCAGTGCCTTTGAGTGTATCTGCATGATGTAATATGGAATAGCAGGATGTCAGGCTGTGGCTTGCTGGATCCAGTGAGCCTGCATCATAAAATACTCTAAAACTCTTCTGATCTAGTTTTGTACACAAATAAGCATGTGTGCTCTATTCAACATCCAATTGGTGAGTTTGACAGCAGCCCTGCTGAGAAGAATGTGGGGTCCATGTGAATAAAAAGCTGGACATGAGCCAGCAGTGTGCTTTTGCAACCTGGAAGGCCAACTATATCCTGGGCTGCATTAGAAGAGCGATGGCCAGCAGGGAGAGGGATGGGATTGTCCCCCTCTGCTCTGCCATCGTGAGGCCCCATCTGGAGTACTGTGTTCAGGTCAGGGGCCCCCACTACAGGAAAGATTCAGAGCTGTTGAAGTGGGTCCAGAGAAGAGTAGGGTTAGGGTTAAGGTGGTTAGGGTTAGGGTTAGGGTTAGGGTTAGGGTAGATGATCAGAGGGCTGGAGCACCTCTCCTATGAAGACAGGTTGAGGGAGTTGGGCTTGTTTAGCTTGGAGAAGAGAAGACTGTGGGGAGACCTCAGAGTGACCCTTCCAGTACTTGAAGAGAGCTTGTCAGTAGGGTGGAAACTGACTTTTTACATGGGCAGATAGTGATAGGGCAAGGGGGGAAGACTTTAAACTAGAAGAGGGAAGTTTTAGGTTAGATGTTAGGAAGAAATTCTTTACTCAAGGGGTTGTGGGACACTGGAACAGCTGCCCAGAGAAGCTGTGGGTGCTCCATCCCTGGAGGTGCTCAAGGCCAGGTTGGATGGGGCTCTGCTACACCTGGTCTGGTGAGTGGCAACTCTGCCCATGGCACAGGGTTTTGAACTAGATGTTCTTTAATGTCCCTTCCAAACTAAGTCTTTTAAAAGTATTAAAATATAAATATTTCAAAACCAAATATTTCACACTTTTGATGCGCATGAGATATGAGATAGTTTCTCTAAACATTAGAAAGTACTGAATGGATTAGCGCAGTATTTGTCTTGTTGCACATGAGAATTATGTGATTGTTGTACAGGGACTTGTGCATGTCTTTAAATAATTCTGCTTGAGAAAGGAGGGCTTGAGCCATTGCTGAGACATTGATGAATGCAAGTCCAAAATTATTTTCAAAAAGAAAAAAAAAAGAAAGTGCCAAGAGAGCAATTAAGAAATTTCATGTTAAAAAAAACCCAACCATACAACACAGAAAAACAACTGTGTCTAAATATAAATGTATTTTTGTTGCATTTACTTAAATTTCTAGGAAAACATCCACCCATGTCAGAAGTATGTCAGAAGCATGTAAATGAATTCAATCATATGTGATAGCAGAGGTGCCAATGTTAAATAAGGACATCATTAGAATTTGAAACAGTTGTTCTGCAAACATTTATCAGAGACAACCATGGGTTCCTGACTGGTTACACTACTCCTACCATGCAGGAAATCATTTCAGGATTAATTTTTGGATCTTATTTACTACATTTTGTTTTTTTTTTTTTTAGGATACACTTAATCTCACATTTGAGAAAAATAATAGGGAAATGAGAAGGTTATCTTATTTTTCTGACAGAGGGGTGTTACATTAGTGCGTTTTATTGATATGACTATGTTTTGTAAACTTGATGGTTTCTGAGTCAGTCTTGTCTTAAAATTGCAGTATTGCTGAGTGCACCCAGAGTAGAAAACTAGTAATTTCCACAATTGGATAAATATATAATGTTCTTGGGTTTTAAACATCTCATAACATATTTATCTTTCCTGCAAATATGAAGATAAGTTTTATAATGAGTTCCTGTAAGTTGATGAGCCTGTTGTTTAATAGTGAATCTACTGTTGTAGGCTGGAGCCATTGGCAAGGCAGACTCTGTGTATCATGCATTGCAAAAAGATCAATCCAAGAGTAGTTCAATCCAAGACTGTTGACAGCCTCTTAACTGAATTTTTTAATGGGAATGATAATGCTTGCTTCAGAGAGTGGAAATTTTAAACATTATTAAAAACTAAAAGCAATTACAGTGACTCAGAAAAAAAAAATAAATACAATAATTGAAACTAGAGAAGACTGTAATGAGTTTATAATGGTACAATAATAATAAAAACAAATAATAAGTAAAGGAAGATTACTCTCTCAAATATGTAAAGCTCCTGACAATAGCTAGTGAGCAGAATGGGTAAGATGGATGGGGAACATTTTGGAAAGTTGATGAGGTAGTAATTATCTATGAGTTGTGCTGCAGCGGTGCTGGAGGTGGCAAGAGATTGTCCTCTTGGAGGACATGTGGGCTTGCCAGAACTGAGCAGTCTCTGGATTGATGTCAGGAGATCGACAAGGGTCAGGCAACAGAGGCATGCAATCCACATCTTTCTTTAAAGTTGAATGCAGAACATGTTTTGAATTTTCACTCATAAATTAATTTCCCATAGTACCAATTCTATGCTGAGATACTATCCTATTTCATCAGTGCTATTAAAATTCAAGTGAGAAATTAGGTAAGAGAGAGATCTGAATGTTGTTCTTCTTTGTACTATGGACCCTCAAAGGTCTTCTGGAACTTCTGATTACAGTTATTAATATTTCTACAGACTTAGTGGTGATGATGCTGTGAGCTGGGACACATGTTACTGGAGTTGTATGTGCACTGGCTTCCACCAGGGCACTGCAGTGGGTCTGGCTGCCCTATGCTGCAATTCCAAGAGCGATTTAGGCTGGTGCTGACATGAGAAGAGCCACTCCTGAGCTTGTCTGGCCAACCGTGTACCCTCCCCAGCATTAAGTTGGTGTAAACATCTGTGAAAACATGATGTGAACTGCAGAAAGAAACCAATCCAGACTGAACCTTGTGCTTTTAACCTGCATCTATTCCCACTTGTGCAGCTGTAAGTCCTATTGCAATACTTCAGCCTGAAGAAGAGGAGGCTCAGGGGAGACCTTATTGCTCTCTGTAACTACCTGAAGGGAGGTTGTAGTGAGCTGGGGGTTGGCCTCTTCTCTCATGTAACTGGTGATAGGACTAGAGGGAATGGCTTCAAGCTGCACCAGAGGAGATTTAGGCTGGATGTTAGGAAATACTACTTCTCTGAAAGAGTGGTCAGGCACTGGAATGGGCTGCCCAGGGAGGTGGTGGAGTCACTGACCCTGGAGGTGTTCAAGGAACGTTTGGATTTTGTGTTGAGAGACATGGTTTAGTGAGTTCTGTTGGTGATAGGTGGATGGTTGGACTGGATGATCTTATAGGTCTTTTCCAACCTTGGTGTTTCTGTGATTATGTGATACCAGAAGAACCAAGTAGTGAAGTGTTGGCTGGCACTGCTGCCTCTCAGCAGTGCTGCTCGTGCAGGGTTAGGTGCAGGAATTTACTGTTAACATTTTTCTATAGCTACTTACTGAATTTCCAGAAGTTGTTGGGTTTTTTTTCCTTCATGTCTTCCAGGTTTAAGTCTAGATAAAAAAATGTTTTTTTTAATACTTAAAGGAACATTTTGTTCCTATCTAGGACAGAAAAACTTCAGTTTGGTTACAGGGCTTTGTTTTTACAGGGCTGGTAGATAGGTATTTGTGTTTCTCACAATAGTTTGACATGAACTCTTCTTGAGAATATACACACATTCTGCTTAGAATTTTTTAAACAGATTTTGTGTTGATTGTTTCAAATGGTTGCTTTGAACTCTTTTTTTTTTCTTCTTTTTTTTAAATTAGAATTGATGGATATGACTTCATCCAGATTGTCAATAAAGACCAAGGTTACATTTGTACTAATAAACAAAACCATACAGCACACAGATCTTACTGTTTCACGCAAAACCTTGTTAGTTTTTTTTTTTGGGTTTTTTTTTTTTTTTTTTGACTATCCCTTTCTCAGACAATACCTATGGCTGAGTTTGGCTGAGGCTCAGGACAAAACCTAGTGGGCAGTCACTTGGATGTAACCTCTCTGTTTTGGGGCATAAAACAGTATGGAGAGGTTGGACGTATTGACTTTGGTCAACATGACAGTGTTTCCCAGTGAATGTTATTTCCTGATATTGATTGGCAAAGGCCTTTGTGAGAAGGGGGAGGTTCTTTGTAGTCTGTGTTCCAGGAATGTATGGAATGGGTCTGACTGCAATTGGGATTCACAGGTTTTTGCTGTGATCCTAAGAAGAACAGCATTGAGTATCCTGAATTCCTGACTCATGAGGATTATTCCTTGTCTTCTTATTTCCAGCCCCCCAGTGGTGGTTCTGTATCTCAGTGTTCATTCTTCTGTGCCCCTCAGGCTCCCTGCTTTGGGTTCACCTCTAGACGAGGAGATCTGAGCCACTGCCTCGGAACTTGCCATTGTAATTGATACTAGTGTTCCCTGAGCACCAGATGTGCTTTGAACCCTGTGTATTAGTGCAGCTTTACTTAGTAAGAATATATTAATTTTTGAGAAAGATTGCAAACTAATGATTTGAGCCAGCTGAAGCAAAGGAAGGCTTCAAGGGTTTGGGTCAAGGCAATAAATGCCGTACATTCTTGCTTTGGTTCTCATTTTGCACTGAAAGGCACTTTGGCATTGACAAACTCTATATCTAAAGTAAACTTAGTGTCTGGAAAAAAAGATCACTGCTTCTTGGTTATCATATCCACACATAGTAATAATAATAATAATGGGCATTGCTTGTATGTGAGCATTCAGGTCTATCAATAAGCCTCTTAAAATATATAAATACGCCCTGAATTCAGAGAGCTGTTTGTTCCTTTGTAGTCACACACAGATCTGCATTCTTCATGTGTCCCCAGTAAAAATGTAAGTGAAGTTGACAGCGATCTATTTTGTTTAAGAATGGAGGTTGTATTATTCTGAAAGTTCCTTTGCAAATGTTGATTTTGTTAATGCCATATTTTCTATACTATTTTTTGGCAATTTTCTTGTCTTGACCACTTTTTATGTGCTTTTAGCAGATGTTGTTTGAGTGCTTCATCTTTCTCTGCTATTGCAAGCAAACACTCAGCAATGGCATCTTGAGGCATCTGTAGTGCTTCTGCTGGAAGTGAAAAAGATTATCTCCAGGAATCTGAAAGGGGCATGGGTGCTGAATGACCAGCTTGCAATGTGGTAAAGGATAGTTACAATGACTTGCAGCTTGCTCTCACCTAGAAGATGTGCTAACTGTTTGAATAACAGCAGTAACACACTGGCAGCTCATGTGAGAGCATCCAAGGCCAATGCAGGGCTGTTCTATGCCCCAGTGAGATATATCCTCCAGAGGCTCCCGATTCTGTCAGCTTGTTCCACAGCCTCTGCGCATTAAGCTTGATTAAACAGAAATACACATCGTGCAGTGGGGCTGCACATAGCTGACTATCGTTCTAAGGAAACATTGTGAAATTAGGCTGACAGTTAGAAGGAACAAGGGAGGTAGTAATTTTTCCACTAGATTTGTTGCTGCAAGGAGGAAGATGATCAGCACCAAGAGAGGGGTGGCCAGCAGGGAGAGGGATGGGATTGTCCCCCTCTGCTCTGCCATCATGAGGCCCCATCTGGAGTACTGCGTCCAGGTCAGGGGCCCCCACTACAGGAAAGATTCAGAGCTGCTGAAGTGGGTCCAGAGGAGGGCCACTAAAATGATCAGAGGGCTGGAGCATCCCTCCTGTGGAGACAGGTTGAGGGAGTTGGGCATGTTTAGCTTGGAGAAGAGAAGGTGTGGGGAGACCTCAGTGCGATTTTTCCAGTACTTGAAGAGAGCTTGTCAGTAGGGTGGAGACTGACTTTAAACGAGAAGAGGGGAGACTCAGGCTAGATATTAGGAAGAAATTCTTTACTCAAGGGGTGGTGGGGCACTGGAACAGCTGGCCAGAGAAGCTGTGGTTGCACCATCTGTGGAAGTACTCAAGGCCAGGCTTGATGGGTTCCTGGACAGTCTGATCTAGTGGTTGGAAACCCTGCCCATGGCAGGGGGCTTGGAATGAGATGATTTTTCTGTGTGACCTAATCTAGGTGTTCCTGCTCCAACAGGGGGGGATTGGACTAGATGTTCTTACAAGGTCCCTTGCAATCTCTGACATTCTGTGATTTTTGAGGTCCTTTCCAAAGTAAAACATCCTATGATTCTATAACCATGTCATCTGGGCTGTTGACACCCAGGCAAGTTCCAGTGTGATCACTGAGCAGCTCAGTGCCAAAGTTTTTGGCATGGAGGAGACTGTAGCACACCTCCAAAATCACCTATAACAAATGATTGTGATCTGAAATGCCAAACTATAATGCTACGGTATGAGACCTTTTGTGTGCATAAAGGATTTACGTACAGCATTTTAATGTTTTAGTGCATTATCTACTTTCTTTTGATTATAATTTGCAGTAACACAGGATGCAACTTACAGAAATTTAATTAGGTCATTAGCTTGAATTAAGATGCAAATAAGATATATATATTTTTCAAATTTGTTGAATGCACAAAATCTTTCAATGAAATGTTAACATACAAATATTTTTCGTGCTATTTCTAGTATGATTTCTTTGCTGTTGGCAATTGAAAGAAAAGGAATTGTAGTTGTTATTCTTTGTTAAGCACATTTTATTTTGAATATTGCAAAGTGTATTGAATGGAAATAATTAGCTCTTGATCTGTCCTGTTGGGCCTATGCATAAGCCCAGTACATGCAAAGAAAATACCAATTATAGTTTTCTTTCAGTTAAATCTTTAGGTCTGAATAAGAAAGGATTTTTCTATTTCAATTTTGTCAATTAATATAAATATTCCTCATCATTGTAGCTGTTGAAGAAGTCTCAATATTATTTCAGCATAATTCTAAGAAAAAAAAAAAGCAGAGAAAGAAATTATTAATTCCAATATTCACAACAATTAGAAAGTTAATGTAAAAAAAAAAAAAAAAGAGGCAGCCTGTGAGCAAAAGAGGCTGCAGTTTTATTGTCAGTCACATTAGGATTGCAGATACCTTACCACTTTGCACCCATTCATTATATATGTAAAAGCTGGACCAGAGGAAACCTCTGCATGGAGTTCTGCGTGGGTATCATGGGCACAGAAGAAAACATTCTCTTTAATTAAAATGTGGCCCTTTGCAAGGTAGGAGCCCCGCTGAGAGAATGGGTGCAGTGAAGTTATAATTATAGAGATGTACTCTGTTAAAGTGAACATCAAGCACAGGGAAATTACACATAACTGACTGAAATTGGCATCCTGAAAATAAGGTTTTTAAATCAACTTTAGTGTCTGGGAAGCTGATGTTAAGCTACAGTTAGTTTCTCCCCACCATCCCCACTAGAGGCCAATAGTTTATATTTTTTGCCTAAAATATCTGTTCTGTTTACTGTTCCTGAGAGAGAAAAAGTATACTTTTATGATATTTGATGGTCATGTTTGCAAACTTTAGTACTGAAACATGGTGAAATTCTCATCTGTGTGCACTGGTTTAGTATTTCCCTTATATTATGGGGTGAGTCTGAGGTAAAAACCCCCAGCTTTGTTCTAGGAGTCTAATTCTTGTGCCAGATTTCCTTTGCAAATTTCAAGTGAACGAATATCTCTAACAGGCCAATTCCTTTCTCTTTCTTGCATTCTGCAAGGACTTTTATCTGTTTTCTCATTGATAATAGGAGCATCCTTTTGTTTGTCTTAGAATAGTTTAGACACAAAATTATCTTGGATCTAGGGCATCAGTGCAATGCTGTTTTGTTCAAGTTTTTTACTACAGCTGCCTTGTCCTTCAGTCAGGATTTGGCTTCTTTGGGTATCTGCTGGAAATCTGTATTAGCACTAAATGAGTGATCAGTATGATCACACTCAGGATATTGCACAACAAGCAGGCAAATTAGCTAAGATGAGGCCCAGTGCACAATTTAAACGTAGCTGCTAATCATCGAGAATACTGTATTAACAAAAATAGGCCAAGCTTGAGAGAATACCACCTGGTCACCATGCATGAGCTTCCTACACTATAAAAGAAAACGAGTGTTCATTCTGCACACTTAGTCACTGCATGTCCTTCCAGCCTGGAAGCTATTCAGTACATTGCTGAACAGCTGCAGACTTTACTGGATGAGAATTCTATCCTGAAATAAATCTTCACGGAGCAACCCAGTGGGGCACTCAAACTGTGCTGATTTGGCTAATGTCATTTTGCACAAACACACTGCAGGCTGAAATGAATCAAGACATTAACATGAGCTTGTGAATTTAACACATCCATACAATAGGTATTCATCATTCAAATTCTGCCAATAACAGAATCATCAAAAGTCTTGCCTATAGCAGGATGTAACCTGCTTTATTTTGTGTACTGATTAGCTTGAAGATAAATGCTGTGAACTACTGGTTTTGGTCTGTGTGCCTGTCTTGAAGTTTGCTATTCCTGTTTTGGACCCAATAGGTGCTTCTCAACACATCTCTGCTTCCTCTGCATATTTGAATAGTTGATTAACGACAGATTCTTGTGTCTGTCCATAGTGTTTAATTTCCTAGTAAGAGCTCATTCATTGCCTCTTTCAAGTTTACCAATAGATGGTGTAGAAAGTGATGATAATTCTTTAAAGATTCATTCAGATCATAGCTTTATTGTAGACTAATTCCAGCTTGAAATAAGTTATGCAACACACCAACAGCTTTATAATGGGTAAATAAAATAAAAATACATTCAAGTGCCTTCACTAAACAAGGCATCTGACAAAAAGACTTCCTTTTACCTCAGCCATTCTTTGGTATTCTAGCATTAAGTAAATTTTTTTGGAATATACTGTTTAACGCAGCTGTTTGGTAGGAGGAAGTGGGGGTGTCTTCAGTGAAACACAGAAGTTTTGCATGCAAAGACTGCTATTTTTGTTGTGCATTAATATTCAGATTTGTTCAAGTTAAAGTGAATCAAGAAGAAACAAGTGTTGTGATGAACAGATTCTTGACAGTTAACAGTTCTCTGACAGTGATTTCATGACTAAGTGTCCTTATCTTAGTATATAGCCTGCAAAATTAATGGCAATGTGTAGCTCTCAGAGAATAAAGTGAAACCCATTATGATGTGGGGATTTACTGATTTTCCTTTTTTTGCTATTATATCTTTATTATTCCTGAATCTCTATGTCATGAAATGTAAATTAGATTAGTTTGACTTTATCTACTTGATGTTGTTAAGCTTTGTGACATAGGACCTAAAATTTGAATATAAATGTTATTTCCATTCATTTAGTACTTGAGTAAAATAGACTTTGATATATAAAGAATCAAGCTTACCCCATAGATTTCAGATGGAATGAATAATAAAATATGCTTTCTCTTCTATTTCTATGATTCTGTGATTCTATGATTCTCTTAGAGGTGAAACAAATAACCAGTGCATAGTTTAGTGATCAGAATTGTCTTGCTCTTATCTTGCTTATCCTCTCTGTTCTGTTGTTCCGTCAAAGATTGTCTTTCTCTAAGGCAGTGAAAACTGTCCAAGTGGACACCAGAGAACTGACCAGTTTTCTTAAAATTCTGCTAACATCTGAGCAATTTGGAAACCAGTTCTGGAGAAACTATGGCTTGAAATGTAAGCTAGCATTTATACTCTCTCTTATTTCTGTCTTTTTCTTCTTTTTTTTTTCTTTTTTTTTCTCTCACCAGTTGCAAAACAGTTGGTAAACATTGGCCAGAAAGTTCAATTAGAGCAGAAGCATTTTTGGGTTTTCTTTCTGTCTCAAACATCAGAATGAGCCCCAGGCTTATGTTTTCCCTTCTTGGATGGTCATGGGCATGTGATGTTGACAAGGGAACAAATTCTTCCTGAAATCAGAAGAGTTGAAGGATTGGTTTGTGTCATTGATGGAATAAGGTTCCTGGGGAGCTTATGCCAGCTCTGTGAAGCTCTCACCTGTGCACACTTGCACACTTCTTGTTCTGCTATGTTCCTCTTACATTTTGCAGGAGAGGAAGGTTTGAATTGTGATGAGACAGCTGGTGCAAGGGTAACCTGCATGTGAGCGGAGGGTTCTGCAAAGAGTTCTTCCTTTCTCGTTTGCAATTAAAAGTCTCACAGATTGCTCTGTCAGAGAGCATTATCAGGGACTGGGATACCTGCTACTGCTTGCAGAGTTAGACCAGTACAGCATTTGGCTAACAGAAAGTAATACTGACTAATGGTATTAGCAAAACTATTTCAGTCTCCCGAGGCAAAGCTAAGCAATAAGCTTTTTAAAAGAACATATTTTTTATCCTGAAACCTTTTAGTAGGCAGTCTGAGAATATTACTGTCCCAGACATTTTTCTTTTTGATATTGTTCAGTTGTTATTTATGATAACTTACAATGCAGTAGCATTGGTAAGCCATTATTAGCCAAGTCCCTTTGTGTTGCACACAAGAACTCTGCTGGTAGTTGCTGTTCTCCCCATCCCTCTATTCTCCTTGAATATCATGCCAGGAGTCATGTCTGTATCCGTTGTGAATAGTAATAGACCTGGAGGGAATTGCCTGTACCTGAATTTGCTTTCTCTTAAAACAAATGAGACAGAACATTTTACTGACGCCCATTTCTGCTGCCTGCTTGGAACACGTGGTTCATGCCTGTGGCTGCTCGTGCTTCAATCTCTTCTGCTGCTTGCAGCTCGGTGTTGTTCTTTGTTTTGCACACTTTGCCACTCTCCTACTTGTTAAACATAACAGACCAATGAATAAGAGTTGAGGTCTGTCCTTTTCACCCAGACAGATATGACTGTAAAAAAATAACATCTCTGAAATAAAAGAAAATTGGTAACTAGAAAATAAGCCACTCTTAAAATGAGTGATAAACTGTGGTCATATGCTTGAGGATAGATTTTAACCCCAGACTTGCACCACAGTGCATCTTTATTTTGACATGCTCCTGGCATAGAATAGACAAGGAACATCAGATACTGCTTCTGAAAGAGCTTATTTACTGCTGGGACGCCTGCAGAGTTCTTGTAGCAATGACCTGAGGACCCCAACTCATTGCAGCTTCCAATTGCAGGGCTAGTCATTTTAGAAAGCCAGGACAGGCTTATAGATTTTCCATGTGCTATTTTCTCTCTAATTTAGAACCATTGCTTTCTCAATGACATTTATAAAGGAGTCTTAACTGCTTGCAATTTTATTTAATAAACTAAAATTTTGCTTTTATGTTACATATTAACTTGCAAATAAGTCCTCTAGATTTCTGATATGCATTTTGCAGTCAGAGTAAAATATGGATATCAAGATGGAGTTGCAGGCTTAAAGAAATCATAATATCAGTAATTCTGTTGGTTATGAACCAAGGACTACTGCAATTGTTTTGCCTAATCTTCTATACAATAGACTTCATAGGACTTCCTTTAAATAATATTTACGTAAAGCAGACTGCATTTTTCAAGGGGAGAAATTCTGATTCTGATTTAAAAAATACAGACAGTTTAATAAGAATTGCCCTTTTATTATTATCTTCCTAATGCACATCTAAGCCACATACTTGACAGAGGTTTTCTTCAGTGCCATTTCAATCTCCATTAATACTTTTTTAATAAAACTTATTGCAAGAGTGTAAATAATACTTAGTGCCTTTCCAGGACTTCATATTAATTAAGCTGAAAATACTTCTTATTTCCTTATGTAGCTTATAATGGGGTAGTCATTGCTGTCTTTGTATCTTTGTGTGTGTTTGGATTTCCTGAGAATGGCTTTGTTTTGAGTAACATACTTTTTATTTTAAAGAAATACATTTGAGAAGCAAAACAGAGTTGGTGACAGTATTCACAAATCTTTTATTCTGAAAAATGTGAAATCATTCAATTTACCATAGAAACTGCAAATGAAGGCAAGAAGGAGGACACTGGCTTGATAACTATCTCTAGGACTCCAGTGGAGTAGCACAAATAAAAAGTCAATGTTTTCCAAATAAAACAGTCTTTAATTGTTTTTCCCAGGAAGGACTTCTTGCACATCCATGCTTATAAGCATTCTTCTGTGCTTCAGCTAGCTGCCCACTCGCTTTCTCTCTTTAAAGACATCGTCTGTTCCAATTAGCATTGAGAATTTTCAGTCTCTCATTAAATTCGGAGCAGTAGGCAATTTAATCAGGTGGTGATCGCTGTAACATTACAGAAAATGACCTTCAGAATTCATATCTTAGAAATTTGGATACTCTTTCATGAAACACATTCTTAGTGTTTTGTTAGTTCTCTTTGGGGGGAAAAAAGGGGCTTGTAGACTGAACTGGAATATGTTTAAAAGCAGGAAAAATGTATTTCTCTATACACCATTGTCTTTAAGGCCAATCTCCTGCATATCAAGCAGATTGGAAATTTTGTCTTCCCTCCCTAAGCCCTGTTTGTATACTTACTGGGCGAATAGACAGAATAGGAAAGCTGCCAGTCCCAAATGAGTGTTTAGTTTGGCACAGTGCAGTTCTGATGAAGCACAGTAAGCCATTCAGTGCAGTTGCTACCTGTGTTCATTAGGAGTTGGCAAATTATAACTACCCTGATATAAATAAGCCATTGCAAATTTGATTTTTAAGTAAGCAAATTTAGTGTGTGTTACAACCCAGATCCAAAGTGACCACGTTTCCCTTACTGTATTCAGATCACAAATTTATATTTTATTCTCCCCATTCATTAAGCACATGTTGTCCTTCCAGAATCTGGAATTTGAGATTAGGCCTGACCCTTAGTCTCAAAACTCTGCACCATCTCCAACGTGAGGCTTTTTATGTGTGATCCAAAGTTAAAACTGGGCAGGTTCTCTCTGTATTGTCAGAATCACATAAGGTGAATAACAAATTGGACAGATAAGTTTTGACTTTTCACACTCTTTTAGCGCTAATGGAAATTGGGCGTATGATTTAGTGTAGTATGTCCAGTGTATTTTCTATTTCTTCCCTACTAGTGTTGTCTGAAAAGCTAAATATCTCCTTCTATGATCTCCTTCTATGATCTAGTGACCCGCCTGGTGGATGAGGGAAAGGCTGTTGATGTAGTCTACCTAGCGGGCTTCCGGCTTCAACTTCAGCAAGGCCTTTGACACTGTCTCCCACAGTATTCTCCTGCAGAAGCTGGCAGCCCGTGGCTTGGACAGGTACACTCTTGGCTGGGTAAGGAACTGGCTGGAGGGTCGAGCCCAGAGAGTGGTGGTCAATGGAGCTAAATCCAGCTGGCGACCGGTCACGAGTGGTGTTCCCCAGGGGTCGGTGCTGGGGCCTGTCCTTTTCAATATTTTTATTGATGACCTGGATGAGGGCATTGAGTGCACCCTCAGTAAGTTTGCAGATGACACCAAGTTGGCTGGAAGTGTCGATCTGCCTGGGGGTAGCGAGGCCCTACAGAGAGATCTGGACAGGCTGGAGAGCTGGGCTGAAGCCAATGGGATGAGGTTTAATAAGACCAAATGCCGGGTTCTACACTTTGGCCACAGCAACCCCAAGCAACGCTACAGGCTTGGGGTGGAATGGCTTGAAGACTGTGTAGAGGAAATGGACCTGGGGGTGTTGGTTGACGCTCGGCTAAACATGAGCCAGCAGTGTGCCCGGGTGGCCAAGAAGGCCAATGGCATTCTGGCTTGTATCAGAAGCAGTGTGACCAGCAGGAGTAGGGAAGTAATTGTTCCCCTGTACTCAGCTCTGGTGAGGCCGCACCTTGAGTATTGTGTCCAGTTCTGGGCCCCTCACTGCAAGAAAGACATTGAGGCCCTGGAGCGTGTTCAAAGAAGGGCAACAAAGCTGGTGAGGGGTCTGGAGCACAGGCCTTATGAGGAGCGGCTGAGGGAGCTGGGATTGTTCAGTCTGGAGAAGAGGAGGCTCAGGGGAGACCTTATTGCTCTCTATAACTACCTGAAGGGAGGTTGTAACGAGCTGGGGGTCGGCCTCTTCTCTCGTGTAACTGGTGATAGGACTAGAGGGAATGGTTTCAAGCTTCGCCAGGGAAGATTCAGGCTGGATATTAGGAAATACTACTTCTCTGAAAGGGTGGTCAGGCACTGGAATGGGCTGCCCAGGGAGGTGGTGGAGTCACCGACCCTGGAGGTGTTCAAAGAACGTTTGGATGTTGTGTTGAGGGATATGGTTTAATGAGAACCATTGGTGACAGGTGGATGGTTGGACTGGATGATCTTATAGGTCTTTTCCAACCTTAGTGATTCTGTGATTCTGTGATTCTGTGATTCTGTGAAATATCTTTTTCATGTTGTGTTATATTGAATTATACAACATTATTTAGCACTGCCAGCCGTAAGGGAAGATACAACATCCCCTCACACATCTCTATCAGAAATACAGAAGTATTTATGTCAAGGAAGTGGTTCTACTACTGTTTCTTAACAGAGGTAATGTAAAGGTGTTGTTGTCATAGCGGTTCTGCTTCTGTTCTGTGAAACCTGAATCAGTTCCTTGCAAGAAAATAATACCAGTTTCACGAGGTCAGAATTAACGAAGAGGCACTAAGGATTTCTACCCTTGGTGGATTAGAGAAATTAACAAAAAACCAGCATGCCAAAATTGAGCATCCCAGTTCTATCTTCACATACTGCCTGAGTGCACATCCAGGAAGAAAATTTGTCAGTGAAGCAGTATTTAATACTCTTTCTTTCACAGTTGGTGAATAACAAAAATGTTCAGCAGAATGAATCTCAGGAGGGAGGCCAAACTCAAGAGGAACTAAGTGGAAATTAAAAACCAATAGAGAACTTTCAGTGACTGCTTATCTAAAGAGAGATGGGTTCCCTTTGCTGTCTTCTGGATAAAAAATTGCTTTTACCAAATAGGAATCCAGAGCATTAAAACACTGGCCAGTGATACTGTAATTCACTGAATATTTTCAGATTCTGCTTTAAGCAGTTGTCTCTAAGCAACACATCAGGCAGTGTTGCAGTATTTCATATGGCTATAGAATATATACATTTTTTTCATCTAAATAACAAGATTGTTCAAACCTTTGAGGACAACTGTGTCAAATGGTGGATTAGTTGGTGAAAGCCAGAAGATCGATATTAAATTGCTTTGACTCCTCATTATAGGACTCAGCTGGGGAAGCTGCTCATCAAAAACACATTGAAATGGAGACAGAAAGGTAAGATTAAGAAACAGAATGCTTTTAATATAATTTAGCATCTAAAATTATCAATGAGTTAAAAAACATTTTGTTCAGTAAAGCATGGTTTTAAGGGCATACCTCTATCCTTATTCAGAGATATGAATAACTGGGTGTGCAACAAGAGATTAATTGAAGAAAAGTCTAGAGGGAATTTTACAGATGTCCAAGTCATGAGAAACTTTGCAAAAAGCTTGTGAAGCTGCCCACAGATTTTGAAGCTGTGAGAAATCTGAAATGCCATGGATGACTATGATGCTATTTAAAATTGCTGAGGTTAATGGATGGCATGGTGGGTATTACGAATGTCACTCAACTGCGCCGCTTTTCGATAATATAGTTTGCTCTTCAAATGATATTAATTATGAAGCACACACAACCTGAGACAACGTAATGATGCTATTGTTCCTTGTATGAAAGCACTTGTTTATCAGTGCTGTACTTAATTTCATGTTGTACATAAGAAGATGCTACTGCAGATACGCTTTTTTATATGCCAGTAGAACACCACAGTTTTCATCTTTGCATTAGAGCAAAGTATAGTACAAAGCTTCAATACCACTTTTATTATGTTCAAGAATGCAAACTGCGCCTCATTCAATACCTTCTTTATTTTAGAAAATGAGTAAAGGCTTTCTTCAGTCCAGTGAGTCTTCAATACCTGAAAGTTTCTAATTAATATTTTTTTTTCCAAACATATCTCCTGTTATATCTACTGCTGAACTATTTTGGTCTGAATCGAGACATAAGCAAAATTACCAAATCTCATTAAACTGGTGGCATAGGCATAAGAGCTGGCAGATGGCAACAGCTACAGAAGGGAGTGTAGCCATAAAGCCTGGCCTATTTTGAACTAAAGTCCCTTCCATTCCTTTTCCTTTGGGAAGTGTGGATAACAGCATTTCAGTTTTATCCTCGATATGCTAATATGTGTGTCTTAATAATGTCCAATTAAAATGCATATGTGTATTTTAGTGTTATGTTCTTGTTATGAACAAATGAGGCCAGAGAACAAAGACCTCTTTTAACTCTTTCAAATGTCACAAATCACTTTCTACAGTGATAGACTTCGTCTAACATTTGTGGCCTCTATGAGGAGAGATATTACTCCTCAACTTGAAATATTTCTAGAATTTCAGTGGTACCCTCTCACTTGCATTTGTTTGATGCTGATCGTGTGAGATATGTCATGCCCCATCTCCCACCTGCCCCGTGATCTACTTTCGACTAAAGGAAATGTCGGGGATTGAGATGTGTTTTTCATTTACTATTTTGATAGCAGAATTTAAAACACAATTGAGATTGACTATGCTCCAGTATTCCAGGAGCTTTGGATCTCATTTTCTGTCAGATTGTAGCTTAAGTATTTTACAAATTCTAAAATTATTGCTGCATTTAGCCATTTCTGAGATACTGCGAGTAAAACATTCCCTGCCTCTGCATTACAAGCAAAGAAGCACTGATTTGATAATTTGAAGGAAAGTTATTGAAGATACACACTAGTGTTCATTGCTCTGAGGTACTAAATTGCAGAAATTTCCATTATGCTCCATTCCCTCATACCCATCCCTAAGAAACTATTTTGTTGAAAGATTAAATTGATATTACAACAGTAGAATTCACAGCTATTGTTCACCTCTTTATTCAGTTGCTGACTGACCTGTGAGTACTTCCAGACTCAATAAAGGTTAAAATTGTCTCCACATACCAGTGTGGCAAAAAAGGGTACTCTGATCTCTTTGCTAACAGATTTTTGTGAGGTGTCTCTAAAGTAATAGCAGATACAGAAAAACTGAAAAAAAAATAGTTCAGTAAGAAAAAAATATGGAAATTGTTGATATTAAGAAAGAGAAAAAATGAGAAAGAATACCAGTGGGTGCTCCATATACTTACTTTGAATTACCTATCTATCAAGGGAAAAAACAACCAAATTACAAGTTTTATTTGATGAACTGAGAAATAACTTTGAGTTTTTTACACACACACATTCTGAAAATGGCTTTTTAATCCACAGTTCCGATTTGGTTTGGACTCAGTCTTTGATGACACATGTTTTGAGTTAGAAATATATCTTTTCAGCTCAGTACTGGCTGAAAATTATCTTACTGCTAGTGATCTATGTCAGATGACTTCAGTCCCTGAAAAATACTATTATAATGAGCAGAAATCTATTCAATTTTTTATATTTTCTCTGTAGGATCATTTTCTGAGCCCAGTAAGTCCTTGTCCAGCCACCTCATTTAGAAAGGTGGCCCCATTAACACTCATGATTGTTTGCTCATGTATGAGCAAAACCTACTGCTGCTGCCAGCACTCTGTCAGATAAAAGATGATTAACCGCTGAGAGTCCCAGTCTGGAAAGTGCAGTCTTAATGTCCATTTCCCTTTCATTATTATTTTAAGCAGACACATTCTGTAATGATCCTCTATAGGGAACAAAGATGCCTCCCCAAATCCCATTAGCTCTGTTCAGAGCTCCTGGATTGATGATACACATGCACAGCCCATGGGTTTGCACTGGGTCATCACCCTACATTCTGTAGCCAATTCTTAACCTGCATGATTTCCTCAAACAGGTTATGGCTAACACTTTCTGAAGAAATGGAAGAGCTATTGAAAAAAAAATAAAAAATGATGGAACAACAAAAAATAGTCACATGTAACCTTTATTTTTAGTGCTTGTTTACTACTATTGCTTGGGATTGTTTAGAAGAAGAGGCTCAGACAAGACCTACAATTACCTAAAAGGAGGTTGTGGTGAGGTTGGGATCAGCCTCTTCTCCCACATAAGTACCAATAGGACTAGAGAGAATGGCCTCAAGTTGTGCCAGGGAGGTTCGGGTTCTACGATTCTATTTTATTGTCCATATAATCATTTGAATTGGAAGGGACCTTTAAAGGTTATCCAGTTAACTATTCTACAGTGAAGGGGGACACCTGAAGCTAGATCAGGTTGCTCAGAGCCCCATTAAGCCCTATCTTGAATGTCTCCAGAAATGGAACATACATCACCAACAGACAACCTGTTCCAGTGCTTTTCTCCTCCAATTATAAAAACCTTTTCCTTATATCTAATTTAAAGCTACCCTCATTTAGTTTGAAACCATTTCCCCTTCTTCTATCACAACAGACCTTGCTAAAGAATCTGTCCTCTTCCTTCTTTTAGCCCTCCCCCCCCCAATGCTGTCAGTGTAACCCAAATTCAGAGAATACATAGTGCACTGAATACCCCATAGTTATATTGCAGTCATCACTAAAAGCCAAACCTGGAAAGTTATAAAATTATCTGTGTCACTGAATCCATGAAGGCTCTGCTAGGTCCAGGTGTGTCTGACATTTAAGCCATTGGAATGCTCAGAGATAAAATGGTGGGGAAAAAGATCAAGTCACAGAATCACAGAATGGCTCAGGTTGGAAGGGATCTCAAGGATCATAAAGCTCCAACTCTCCTGCCACATGCAGGGCTGCCAACCTCCCCGTTTAATACTAGACCAGGCTGCCCAGGGCCCCATCCAGTCTGGCCTTGAACACCTCCAGGGATGGGGCATCCACAACCTCTCTGGGCAGCCTGTTCCAGCACCTCACCACTCTCTCTGTAAAGAATTTTCCCCTGACATCCAACTTCCCTCCCTCAACTTAAAACCATTTCCCCTTGTCCTGCAGTTATCAACCCTTTCGAAGAGTTGATTCCCCTTCTCTTTGTAGGCTCCCTTTAGGTATTGAAAGGCTGCAATGAGATCACTCCGCAGCCTTCTTTTCTCCAGGCTGAACAAGCCCAGCTCCCTCAGCCTGTCTTCGTGGGGGAGGTGCTCAAGTCTCCTCATCATCTTCATGACTCTCCTCTGGACCCTCTCCAACAGCTCTCTGTCTTTCTTGTACTGGGGGCTCCAGACCTGGACACAGTACTCCAAATGGGTCTCACAAGGTAGAGAGAGACAATCACCTCCCTGTTCTTGCTGGCCACCTCTCTTGTCTTCATTGTTATCAGTACATGAAGTACAGTATGCCTTTAATTTACCAGATCGAGAGATTTTTTTCAGAATTTCTATCTTAAAAGGCAACATTATCAACCACTGTGTAGTCCAACTGAGCATATACTAGACTTCTGTTGCCTTGTATGTAGAAATCAACCAAAGTCACCCAGGAGGCAAAAACCATGTCTCTCACGAGGCATCTGGCTTGGGTCAAGAGGATATAGAATTTAACTCTATGGGTCTTGGTAACAGATGGCCTCTCTTAGCATTCATCTCTGCTCTTATGAAATAAGAATACAAAGAATATCTTCACACATATGCTTTAAGAGTTAAATAATTAATGTTTTGAGTAGCTTAATGCAAAAAAAACAAAAACAAAAAAACCCCACACTTTGTATGATTAAGTACTGCTTTAATTAATTAGTTTAGGAGCTTGCTAATATTCTTTGTGTGCTCCTGCTGTTGTTCATTTAGAAGAATGCTGTTCAGTCTTCTCATGGGAGTATGCTGGACGGTGCATTCAGAACACAACCACAGCCCTCATCTTGTCCCTCTAAATGAGACAGAACTCATTGTCAATTGGAGAAGTACAATTTCTTTGTATCTTCTCCTCTTTCAGATAACTTCTTACTGAGTTTACTATGCTGGGATGGCCAAAAATACTCATTTTTCTACAAAAGTATTAATTGGAGGGACTTACATAAAATGTAGAAACTCAAAGGAAATATTGGTGCTGTTTGACAGAACTGTGTGCACAGTCATAGAATAGTTTGGATTGGAAGGGACTTGAAAGATCATCCCATGAGCAGACACCTTCCTCTAGACCAGGTTGCCCAAAGCCCCATCCAACCTGGCCCTGAATAATTCCCGAGTTTCTGTTTAAAATTGTTATTCCTTGTCCCTTCACTATCAGCAATGATAAAAGCCTTTCTCCATCTCTCTTATAAGTGCTTTTTATATATTGAAAGGCCATGATTTGATATCACTGCCTATTTTCCTAATGCTCTTATTGATTCTTGGGATCTAATGGATCGGATACCTGTCTTAAATTATTCCTGATATATCACTTGATATTTGGTATCCTGAAATAGAGATTGGGAGGATTCTACTCAACTTCTTCTGAGTAGAAAAAGTAGACTGAGGTCTTCTCAACTGGTTCATTGTGTCCAATTTCATCTCTTTTATTCTATATGGGAGATATCAAAGGGATACAGTGCAAGTCAGGTCCAATGCCTAAATTCCTATCTCACTGCAGAAATAAAAACAGTTATATGTGGTTGTGCAAGTTTGTACACCCAAATAGTAATGGCTTTATTTTCCAAGCTCTTCTTTCCACTGAATATTGAAGATAAAACACTCTTTATTTAGAAATGCAGTGCTGACTTTGATGGGTATGATGGCTGGTAATAATGCCAACAGCAAGTACGGATCACTGTCCTCTTACATTTCAAGAGAAAACAAATTCTTCTGTAAACATATCTGTTCTTCAATAAATGAGAGATAGAATTGCAGTCTTTTTTTGTGATAAGCTTTTATAATCCAGGTTCACACTATGCATAGGTTTCTGAAATGGCATCCTTCAATTTTAGGAAAAATGTATATTTGAATAGGAAAAATAGATAGTGGAGTACAATTTCTTCATGAGGAAATAGTGCCTGTTCTATTTTTCTTCTACATGTTGAAGTGAGAAGGGAAAAGAGATTATTTTATGATTCAGTGCAAATATGTCTCCCAAACTGATAAGCTTTCAGATTTGCACACTGAGACCACTGTACTTGCTAATGTCTCAAATATTTGAAGAATTTTAACCAGAGGGATATTTCTTCTATGCCTGAATGTATCTGCTGTCTGGTGTAGGTGGACAGTCACCCCTGAGCCTTTTAGGTTATTTCTCTAAGCTAATCCTGAAAGTAAGCTCTACTTTTAACTTTCCTCCACTTCACATCAGTTCCTTTGCTCATGTCTTTGGGTGCTAACTCTCAGCCAGGTGGCTAGCACAGTGGAGCCTGATTCCTGATTGTGGCTTCTAGATGCCATGGAAACAGAAATAAATATTTTTATCTTTTTTTTTTTTTTTTTTTTTTTGGTATTTCATGTTATGTAAGTGCACCGGGAACAATGCATGGCACAGGGAATGCAGTAACTGAATGTGCTGTGCAGAGCTTACTCTTTGTTGCTTAGCAATTAAATGTATGCACGTAGCACCAGCACTGACAAAAATGCTAATAAAAGGTGACAAGTTATATCTCCAGAAAAAATTACACAATTAAGATAAAAAATCTCTGACAAGATACAGGAGCAGTAGCAAATGGTACATACTGATAGATCTTGTCCCTCCTGAAGGCAAGATCTTCAGGTACTGGCCACTAGAGGGGCTGAGATGATGGGAATAGAAGGTATCCACATTTATAGCATGGGCTACAGACACACAGTTGTGCAAACATCATGGTAAGGCTTTTTGTTGTTGTTGTGGTTGTCCCTTTATTATCTGTACATATTTTTTCTCTGTAAAATGTCTAGAAACATGGTCTGTTTTTCTGTTCCATTTTTTTTCTCCTTAGTGTTCAGATTTGCAGCTTTTTCAGAGCATCTTTTTCTGACTCTCCTAGCAGATCCTTGTGTCACTGTATAAGATCTGATTTATATAACAACGTGCAACCTGTCGTCTTAATGTAAAAAAAAATAATAAAAAATTGTCTATAAAATTATTTCTTTGATAGTACCAAACTGCTTTATTTGTTCTCTTGATTCAGAGCAAACATGAAGCAGAGGAACTGCATTGTAGGCTGCATTTACCAAAAAATCCCAGCAGTTAACGACACCTTTGTTTCTGGGATTTGTATGTTTAACCTTTCCCTCCTCTCTCATCTTTAGTCTTCAAAAATCTCTGTTGCTTGGGCTGTGCTCAGGAAGTGCATTGGTACTGGACTGGTTAATCCTTACTAAAGCACTTGCTTTGCTGTGGGTAAACATAGTGCTCAGGTTATTTTAGACTTTTATCCAAACCAGCTTGGCACAGTGTTGCATAGAATTCTTTTTACTACACGTGTGAAGAAATTGTTTACAAGCCAGAAATAATTGCTCTTAAAGAGTTTGTTGGTGTCTGTGGTATTTAGCAAATATTAGTTCGATGCAGAATTTCAGTAGTTTTACTTCTAGCAATTCTGATATATATATATATATTTTAGAGCTGTCCCTCATTAGCGTTCAGCTCACCAAAGTGCTGATTCTGCCTTTGACAATCTGCCTGCATAGTGAATTACAGGATCCGGGCCCAATTTTGATGTATTTATATTATAGTCCATTTCATTTCAACTGAATGCAAGTACTAATTTGGCCGTACTTGCTTTCAGTGTTATCTCAGTTTGTGCCAAATCATCAGACAGTCCATTTGGAGTTTGGCGGGCTTTGCTGAAACTCCTGCATTTTTGGTCAGATGCTATTGAAGATACTTTTATCTATCAAACAGAAGTAGCCTACCTCTTGGCTTGGTTTAGCAATCCCAATTTCCTATCTCATGCCTTAGAAAATAAGATGATACTGGACCCCGAGCTTATATAAATCAGGTTGTATTCTTTGTAAATAAAATGAGTTAAACTAGTTTTAATTCATGTACTATACCTTTTAAGAAATTAAAAGAAACACAAAGTAAAAATAATGATGACAAGTCGAAACATTAATTGTCTTCTCTTCTCTGGCTTCTTTATGAGTATATTGGTAGAAGAATAATTGAGACAACACTGCATGTAGAACAGAGCTGTTGTATGATGCTAGCAGCAAAAGACGATTCAGAGAGATTTTTCTGGCTAGTTCAGTTTGTATGCACTTCGCTTCTTAATTTTTTCCAAAAAAGGAATCATTTAACTTGTGGTAAGCAGGTAGGAATCATCCCATACAGATGAAGCTGGACCTAGACCCCAAGCCATCAAGGTTAATGAAATCAGAGTGCAAGGCAGAAAGACTATGGAGGAGCAACAGATCATTGTTCTAAAATATTTTGAGTGTATTTGGTTGTGATCTTTCTGATGAGATGGTTTACAACTTGTTCAGGACATTGAATCAAACATGCAGGAAAGGAAAGATATGACTCCACTGGGTTGATATAAAAACAATTTTTTTCTGATTTCTCTCTTCCCCTTACTCCAGTAAATGTCATCCTGGTAAAATAAGCTCTGAGTGAATCAGTTTGATTTGTGAAATACTCTCTTCTGAAGGATGCATTTTGAAAACTACTTTTGGTATGTTATCCAAAAGTAGCAGAAATATTTCATGTCTTAGAAACATTTTAAAAAACTTTTTAACATATTTCTTCCTATAATACCTGCAATAACATGCAAATCTGGTTTGTGCATGTGTGTATATGCATTTATGTGTGTACGTATATGATGGAATATGAAAAAACAAATACTTTATAGAAGCATCTATTTAAATGTCTGCCTGGAAATGTATGCAGTATGTTCTTTTTAAAGTAGCCTCCTCCTGGTGGTACCTTCAGTAAGCTTCTCACCAGCTCCCATGGAGTGTTCTGTAAATACCCTGTGAGAATGACTAGCAGGGAGGATGATCTTGCGTAACAGGCAGCTGACTAATTTAGACCAGGAACATTGATCTACAATGACTGAAATAGCCTTAGTCTTGTTCTGTTTTTGACATTTGAAGTTTGGGGATTACACTCTTTACCTCTGTGATTCAGACTCCGGAAGTCACTGCTCATATAGTCTACCATTTTCAGGTGGAGCAAGGAAGGGATAAAACACTGCAAATACCAATGGAAGGGGAGGATTTTGGGCGTCGTGCAAGTTCCTAACATATGGAGTAGGCTGAGTTATGTTTATGTAAATTGCCTCTACCCTATACCACTTATTTAGGTAAATACCATAGTAAGGCAACTTGTCTTTCTGAGCTGGAGACCTTGTCTTCCATATTTCAGTCACCTTTCTCTGCACTTTCTCCTAATCTGTTCTTAATCTAACTAGATTAATTCAAGTTTTAACAAAGAAACGGCCTCCAAAAACTTAGTGAAATAATGCAAGTCTGTGGTCCATCCCTCACCCACGTAATCTCCAGGTTTGGACCATCCACATAAAGATGGACGGTGTGATGTGTTTCTGAGGTGCAGTGGTGTTGCCACTCTATGGCTTCTAGTTATGAAGACACTGATCTCAGTGCAGCTCTAATGGAGGCTGCAGAGAATCAGGACTTGCCCACTGTCTGCTCTGGTTGCTTGGCTGAAGCCAAGGGACGAAGCTGAGCTCACAAGGTGAGCATGTCTTTGAGCATTAATGACTGCTGATCAGTAGAGCTGCTTGGAGGTCTCCTCTGGGTTTTCATTTGACTGATGCTCAGCTCTTGCCACAGGTGTTTATACAGATTCAGAGCCACAGAGTAATATGCGGTATTTATATAAACAGCTGAGAGTCCACTGGGTGACTGCAGTTCCTTTGCCATCACTGAGTTTACTTTTCCTCTATGATCTTGCACTTTGTTAGAAGAAGCCTTAAAAAACTTTGATGCACTGTTCTACATTTGGTACACTAAGAGTCATACATCTTGTATTCTTTGCTACCATAAAAATGTGACTCATACTTCAACTAATTTTGTTTTGAATAACAGCAAATTGCATCTGAATTCCTGAGGTAGAAGGAAGTCAGGGAAAAAATAATGGTGTAGTTTGCTAGGTTTGTTTTAATCTGAATCTCTTAGGAAAACCAATGCTTTATGGAATATATGCCATTTAAAACAAACAAATAAACAAAAAACAACAGTAACAAACCCAAAAAATCCTAGAGCTTAGTTTACAAGGATGGACAGTGATAGGATGAGGGGGTATGGTTTTAAATTGAGACAGGGGAGGTTTAGGTTGGATATTAGGAGGAAGCTTTTCACTCAGAGGGAGGTGACACACTGGAACAGGTTGCCCAAGGAGGTTGTGGATGCCCCATCCCTGGAGGCATTCAAGGCCAGGCTGGATGTGGCTCTGGGCAGCCTGGTCTGGTGGTTGGTGATCCTGCACGTAGCAGGGGGTTGGAACTGGAAGATCATTGTGGTCCTTTTCAACCCAGTCCATTCCATGATTCTGTGGTTCTATGATACATTTGCCTCTGCCTCTGTTTATTTAGCTTTGTATTCTTATTATAAAAAATACATACTAAATGAGAAAAATGAAGAATAATAATAGATAAAGGAAAGAGTAGTCAGTTATGTAAATAAGCTTTATAACAAAAGGAGCACTCTTCTGTTCTTTTTTTTTTTCCTCAAACATGTCTTGCTTAGAGTCATGAGCTCAGCAGTTTTTAAAATTGGTTTGCATTAACTGCTTGTACCTAACTTGCAGAATATGTCATCATGAAAAAGCAAAACTTGTTTGAGTTGAAATTTTTTTCCTCGTTAACAAACATAAGAAGGAAGTGATGGGTAAAATTTAGAACACTATTGTATAATAAATGAGTAATCGGAGGAAATATAATGGACAACAATCTCTGCTTGCTGTTGCTCAGATACACAGCTTGTCTAAATCTAAATATATTGATTTATAAAGGGTGCATTTTTGGTGATACATATCCTGTAAGCCTGGAAAACAGTTAAGAAAAAATACTGATGTAACTGGTTACGTATTTGATTAAGCCCATATAGGAGTACAGTAAGCTACAGGGAAGTGAAGCTTTTAAACATTTGTTGCAATACAGGTTTTGGACTGTGGCAGTAAGAGAGGGGAGCTCAGAGCCATCTTCTCAAAGGCTTTTTTATTTCTGATCGGAGAAGTTCCACTGTGAGAATAGCCCAGCATACATCCCACCTCATGGCAATGGAGAGGATGAAGTCAAACTCATTTATTAGCATTTTTAAAGTGTGGGATTCGATGCTCTCAGGATTGTCAGATTCCTTGAAAATATTAGCATGGTGATGCAGATACTTGTTAATTCATTGATAGAAAGAAGAGCTTGTTCTTTGTTAGTAAAGTTTTTGCAACAGAAAGGACTATAGCCACCCTCTATTACACTCTCTGCTTTTTAATCATTTCTTCATATTATACTGATGCTCTCTTTGCTACTGACTTTAGATGCCTTCATGAAGATATGAGTGGAAAATACACTGGCTGCCTATTTGCTAAGCAACACAAGTGGTGAGGAGTTTGTGGGCTGTCTGCCTGTGGGCTCCATTCCCTTCCCCAGGACAAGAGTAGGCTTCACTCTGCGGCACTGTAAAGATGCTGCATAATCTGCTGTAATGGGCTTGGTGTTGGAGACCATTAGGATGAAGAGGTAGGTTTTGGGAAAGACTGGGATTTATTTTGGGCTGCACAGGCTTTCCAGACGTTGGGTGGCTGAGACGTGAGATTGGCCTGGGTGTTCCCGCTGGAAATCCCTGCCCGGAGGGCAGCTTGGATGCTGTTGAGAGTGTGTTGACCTGTGAATGAACAAAAGGCATCAGAGTTGCAATTATACCGTCGTAACAGCTGAGGGATTTGTTGCCCTCTAGATGGAGCTGTGCACTTGTGTTATAACGGCTTGACTCCAAGCATGAGGATTAAAGAGGGAATCTCTCATAAGGGATTGGGTGGCAGAGCCCTGCTGCAGCAGACCCCCTGCTCAGGCACAGCAGGGGACGGCAGGCTTTCCACTGCCGCTCCTACACGTGTGGGTACGGCAGAGCAGGCTGTAGGGAAGATTTCTGTTTACAGCAAAGACTTTTATCCCTGCTCCCATCCCGGGCTATTTTCTCTCAGGCTTCTGGTCCTCTGTCTCCCTGTTCACTTCTTGCAGCTCACATTGTTTCCTAGCATCTTCCAGGCCCACAGAAGCTTCCATTTCCCCAGCATCCTCATTGTCTCCTTAAATCTACCTGTCTGCTGTTCTATATGATAATGACTTTTTAATTGCTGTAATTTCTTTATACTCAATTGCTATGATTGTGAATCAGCACTATGTTTGCCTGTCCTTTAGTTTGTCTGCTAAAGTGAGGGCATGTCTTTGGTGTACTTTTAACTTCACTTGGAATGCTTTCTAAAGCTTTATTCATAGCTTTATGGGACATTTTGTTGCTAAATTGGGTTGAATTAATGTGAACAACATCTATTTTTGTTTTAAATATCATGCAAATATAGATTAGGTTGTTTATGGAATGCGATATTTTGTCATTTCTGCTCTCTTTTCTTGTCATGTTGCAGCTGAACCCCTGTATTAAGCCATTTAGTGCTGACCACTTAGGTTCCTCAACAGCTGGATCTGTGAATTCTCATTGTGCCTTCTGTGTGTATTCCTGAGCAGAAAGAAAATGTGCTTATGTGCCAGCCAGCCTCTAACATATTTTAAGTAGCATGATGTGGCAAACTTAATAGTCAGTATACAGGGGTCACTTTATTTTTTGGCGTTTCTCCCGGGAAATAAGACAGAAGCACAAGTAAGCAAGCAAGAGTAACAGAAAACAGCTTTAAAGACCAATAAATATCAGCTTTTGGTGTACTCTGCTTCCACAATTACCCAGTTTTTGTAAACTCCCACTAAACTGCTATTTTTGCTGCAGCATGGAAACAAATGCATTTGTTAAGGCTTCATGAAGAAGGAAAACCCTATTCAACTTCTCATTTATATTGAAAAATACGGAGCAAAGAATTGTTCAATAGTGTTCAAACCAGTTTCTATTACTCATGTAGCTACTGATAACTTCCACTGAAGTCATAAAGTAGTTGCCTTGTGACGTGTTTGTCCTTGAAGATTGGAGACGTCAGACAATGGATTAGACTACTTTAAATGAGCAGCCGAGCCCTCTGATTTTGTAGGAAGTACCTTCTCCAGTGTATGACTTAATGTATGCCATACATGGAAGTTGTGAAAGAAAAAGTGACCACTGCTGCTTTGTTGTTTCATGTGACCCCTCACGTGTTGCCCAAAGATTTGTTCTTTGGAAAGTGAAGGATAATGGTAAAAGTCTTGTTTGTCGACTGGGAAAAGAAAGTAATGGTATCACAGGCAGTATTCTTAATTCTTAGAGATTGTAAATCCAATTGAAATATACCCTAACAGCTCAGAACTCATCACCAAGGGTGATTTGCATATCCATCTTTTAAGACAGTGATTGTGATTTTGGGAAAGCTCCATTTGTGGCTTTTTGGATGATATTGTTTCAGTATTTGGGACTGGCAATGCTAGACGAGATTATGTGTAATTGAGTGTCGAGAGGTTTATAGTTCTTGTACAAACTGTAGCTCTATTCCAGTGCAATTCCTGCTGATGCTTTCAATTATTCTGCCTGTGTTTTCCATAGACACTGAGCACTCTGCTCCTCCTGAAAAAGAGGGAAAAGGTTCTTGATGAAACTTTTGCAGAGGACCTCTCTGAGGATACAAAGAGTGATATTAAGAGCTTTCACCTACAATAATCATCAGCAAAATCAGATAGAGGGAAAATGAAGGGAAAGGGCTGAGCTGATAAAGAGTGCATTGATTGGCTCTGTCAGATGGGTCACCTGGCTGTTAAAGGCAGGGAGCCGTGAGAAGGTGATGAAAGAGGGGGGAAATGGGATGCTTGGGTGTAGCAGGGGTGGTAGTGGTGGTGGTGGTGGTTGTGGTGGTGGTGGTGCAGGTGATGCAGGTGGTGGTGCAGGTGGTGGTGCAGGTGGTGGTGCTGGTGGTGGTGCTGGTGGTGGTGCTGGTGGTGGTGCAGGTGGTGGTGCAGGTGATGCAGGTGGTGATGCAGGTGGTGATGCAGGTGGGTTTGCAGAATAACAGGCAAAGCTGTGAGCAGACTCACCTGGCATGTTGCTATGAACCTCAGCAGAGAACTACCTGCGTTAATAGAAGTAAGAAATGAGTTTTAGTGGCTTAATGGTATATCAAATGACAGTGAATCTGGGAAATGGAAGGTTCAGCCAGTTTGATATTTATGTAAGAGTACCAGTAGGAAGAATCATGCAGAGTACTGTAAAATAAAGGAACTCCCCCAAACATTAGTTTTACATATAGCTATTTCTTACTCCAGCAGAATCTAATCAGGGAAGACCAACTTTTAATTTTCTTAGAAACAGGAAGATATACAGTGATGCTAAATGTATTCCTCTGAATTTGGCTGGCTCAGTCCCCAGCTGATGTTTCTCATCTGGCACCCGCTATAGCGTTTTCTGGTTTTCAGTTCTGTGCTGGCCAAGAGCAGAGTGCTGCTCCTCACATGCTGCTGAAGCTGCTGCCTAATGAGGCATTCCCACCGCAAGGCTTCTGCTGCAATAACCATCCCTGTGCCCAGATGGGTGATAACATGCCTCAGCTAACGGTCAAAACTTTAAAAGGTAAAAGCAACACAGATATAAGGCTGATAAACCAAAGAGATTTTCCTTTTTTCTTTTTTTTTTTTTTTCCTTTTTTTTTTTTTTTCTGTCTGAATAATTTTGGTGCATTTGGTGAATTTTAATGCTTATGAAAATGAAAGATTGTATTGGAGGCAAAGCAAGTGTAGGCAGTAACCATAGTGACTTCTACACATATAAGCTTGCCAGTGTGCTTCAGTTCCAGTCTGCAGAATTCTAGTGATAGACATTTGTAGAGTCTTATTGGGCAGTTACAGTGAAGGGTTGATGCAGGGGGGTCCCTGTCCTTTGCATATGGTCCTATGGTCATAGAAACACAGCGCTCTTCTGCCAAGTTTGTCTTGGAGGTCAAATCTGAATCAAAGGTTGCCACTGTGAATATTAATGTCACTGCTGATGCTTTTCCATTGAGTGCTGCTGGGGTTAAATACTCTCTTGGCGATACTTGCATTTTTGGCACATCGTTCTCTGGCCCTCAGCCACAATTAAAGACGAGGTGGTGGACAGTTGGGCAGAACTATGCACTTCTGAACTACTGCTGGAGGATTTTAGTTCCTGTTCCTTACCCCTGTAACCAGTCCTGAATCCATTGTCTTCCTGCAAGAAACATGAAACTTAATTGAAATAATCTACCAAAAGCCTAATTCTTCTGTTTCGTTTGCTATGTCAGGAATAACTTCGCTATTTTTAGTGGCCCTGCTAAGCAGACCTTTCATTGCACATTTTAACAGCCACAGCTTACGCTAGAAAGCTCTGCAATTATTCAAGATTTTAAAAAAAATGTCAAAGGATGTAGCTTGGGTCATCTTGAGAACTTTGTTTTGGGCTGGAAGCAAGACTCCCTGAAATTAAAAGGTGGGCTGGCTGAGGAGTTGGATGATGTATCTGCTGTTACATGAAATTATTATGTATTTCAGTATTGAACACTGTATGGTATATAATTTCATGAATGTCCTCTGGGGTTTCCATCATTACAAAAATGCAGTTTTCCTACCCCACATTGAGCATATATGTATTTTATCTCCCCACCCCCCCCCCAAAAAAAAAAGCATTAAATATAATTTAGCTTAGTTTCTGAAACAAAAGGCAATAACATGCACTATTGATAATTTTTATCTTTGTATTGCACAGCTGTTTACCTTTATTCTTTAAGTTAACACGTAAGATTGAAGAGAGTTTGTATCAGAATGTATTTTTAATGCATATTGTGGGACCCACTGTACTATGTTTTTTCTTATAACCACTGTACCTTGTTTTTTATGTCTGCCAATGGGGAAAGCTATTTTGAGCACTGTAGGTTTTTCTGCCTTTGAAATGTTTGCTGGTGATATGCAGATACTTTAGTTTGACTTCCCAAATTTACTGGGGATGGAAACAGCACATTAAGCTGGTGTGTATGTTCAGTATGAAGTCGGGCCTCAAAAGAGCAGCCATTCACTAGGGCTTTGTAAAACAGTTAGAAGCAGCCCTTGCTTGAGGACCTCTCAATTTGTTTAAACAAAAACAGAAAGTCTTTCTTTCCCTGGTTTGATTTCAAGTGGATGTGCCAAGGCGTTGTGTGAACTGTTTTCTTGAGGTTTAAATGCTCATCTGAGATGCTCAGAAACAGCAACAAAAATACTAAGCCCTATATCTTTTTTTCCTAAGAGCTAAATCATTCCATCTCACTTAACTAATGTATTGATTGCCTTTATTGAGTGCATAATAGTTCTGAGTTTATGAGCTGTGATGCCTGGAAATGGATTAGTGCCAGTGGCTGGGATAAGATATGGCCAGGAGACAACTATTTTATCTCATGGCAACTTTTGCGGTTACAGAACCTGACTTTAGTTGACCTTCAGAACAAAGTTTGTCATCTTGGATCACTGTGTATCAGCCTGAACAAGGATTCTAATGTGATCTCAGTCCCTACAATGAGTTTCCACTTGCAAAGCCCTGAACTCCAGCACTCCAGCACACATCAGTATTGGGCTTACTTAGTAATCATATGTGCAACCTATGATACAGGTCATGTGAAGAAGAGCCTTATTTACATATCAAGATTATGTTATTACACCCACTAGCAAGTAGCCATGGAATATTAATGAGAACTTGTGTGCTTTTTAACTGCCCTGGCCATGCCTGAGGTGTTGATTCCACACAGGAGCACAGGTGTGGGGTTTCTCCTTTGGACACAGGGCCCTTACAGAAGTTTTTCAGTATTCTGCAGCTGCTGGAATATGTCCCTCTCCCCTTTCCTCAAAATGTTGCTCATCTGCTTTTACTTCTCACTTCTCCCTGATTCTTTTTGCTTGGTTTCTCATACAAAGCCCAGTCTCAAACTCATGCTCTTCTTATTTCCTGGGCTAAAACTTCAGACCCTACTTTTCAATAAGTTTGGCTTGTAATACAAGTGTTTCTTTCTTCCTTTTCCCTTTCCTTTTCCCTTTCCCCTTCCCTTTCCCTTTTCTTTTCAAAGACATAAAATGCACAAGTAGACACACAAGTAGACAGCAGAAATCATGTTAACCATTATTTCCAGGAATTTAGACTTAACAGCGCATGTGGGGACTTTCTGACTTTCAACTGTGTGACTGGGTGGAAGCACAATCAGGACTTGATCCTGCTGGTATCACTGCTTACCAAAATCTTATCGATTCTAGTGTCTAGCCAGAGCCTCTGTGGTCAAGCATCTACACAGCAAGCTTTTGTCAGTGTAGGTCTCTCACATATGTAAAATAAGTTTTGCCTTTGTTTGAAATCCCTAATGCCTTAGAGCAAACTGTTCTTGGACATTTACAGTGTTTTTTGTTCACCTCTGCAAACTTGCAAGCATTTAAATCATATGTTTAAGACCGAACATCAAACCAAAGCATTCTAGTCTTTGCCTTTGCTATCTTCATATTTTGTTATTGTCATACTTGGTAACTGAAAATAAATGTGAAGATGGAAGTTCCAGCTTCAGAGAAAATATCTGCTTTCCCACTTGCATACAGCTGACATGAGCATGCCATGATCTAGGAATCCCATTCCAGTGTTTTTCTCTGAAATGTTGCTACTGACACACATTTGCAAACTGGTCACATTTGCAAACTGTCCACACTGCTTCAGGATATAGCAGGTTCTGTATCTAGTCAAGGGAGAACGTATTATTTGGTGTGATTTTTGCCCAGAATCTCCTCATCCTTCAGCTATCTTCAAGCCCTTCTTCTTGGCAATATTTTCAGTATAGTTTTCAGAATAGTTTCTTAGGGTGCCAGCTTTAATCTTGTCATCAACTCTATTGCTCACCTTTCAAAGAAACTAGGAATGCATAAAATGCAAAAACTGATAAGAAATCATTGTGCCACTCTGTCGCCTATTTCATCTTAGAAAATCTGAAAGGAGTAAGGGAAAGATATGGGGAAGGATGGCAAAGGGAAAGAAGAGAAAGGAGAAAGGGAAGAAGACAAAGAAGGAAAGGCAAGGAATACAGGAGTGCAAGTGAAAGAACTGTGTTTGTGATGTGACATAGATAAAGAAAAAAAAAAAAGGTTAAAAAGATAAAAGCCTGCCATTTGCCACAAATCATCTGGAGCTGTTTTCACTCAAAACCGTAACGGCTCAGAAAGTTCACTGATGACACTGACAGGCTCAGACCAGTGGTTTTGGAAGCTGTGTTAGCTGAGAAGAACATTGGTAGATTTGGTAAAAATCACACGTCAGCTAGAAGATTTGTTAAAAGTTAGCAGTGCAAAGTTGAGACAGTTCTCAGCTGCCTTGAGCTTACGTTTCTCCATAGGAGAGCAAGTGTTTACTGTTCATTTTTCTTTTCCAAGTATCACAGATTTCCCAAGATACAAATTTCTTGGCTACATTCTGAAAATGAAAAGGGCTGGAACCTCTGGAAAGGAAAAAACAAATTCCAAAGAATTTTTTATTCTCTAAATTAAGATCTCTAGAGATGTTGTTAAGAAGAAACAAGTGGACTTTTAGAAGCAGCTAAAAGGCATTATTGGTACATTTCTTGTGTTGTATTTTTATGGGTTTTTTAAGATTGTCTTTCTCTTTGTTTCTCAACACTTGCATTGCAAGCTAGGTAGAAGTTTTTACTGGATGACCTCTGTCTCTTCCTAATAGGCTTCCTATGGAATTGAGGTCTACAGTAGAAGCAGTAGCAGCATTTTGCACACCTGATTATGCCATAAATGTTTCAACACAACTCCCGTCAGAGCAGTGGGGAGTTCCACTGAGGGGAAAACAACTTAGAAAGGTGCATGGTTTCAAAAGGAAAATGACATGAGACAGAACTTTTTATCCATTTCTTCCAATCTTCCAAATTACGGTGATTTATTTAAGAGGGTCAGTAGATGCAAAGTATAGTAATTAACAAAAAATAGGCTAACTGGGCTTTGAAAAATGAACCCCTCCCTCTTAAGCATTTTAAATATTTCTGATCTCAATTATTTTATTATTGGTATGGAAATGAAAATTACCTGTTCTCCCATCAGAGGAAGTCACTTTTTACTTGCTAGATATTTTTTACAACTGTATTTCTAGTGTAGTTTGAAATTAAAACTAACATCCATGTTTTCCTTGGTAAAACAGCATTGCAGCTGGTGGTATAGAAATGAGCTTATGAACAGATATTTGCTTCTTATTTTGTCCATTAAGTAAAAATATATAGGGATTTTTATTCCTGAGAAAATATTTAGGTATTAGCAATAGATATTTCTTGGGTTTTATTTTGTTGGGTGTTGAGATTTTGACAAGTAATTAGAAGTCATAGAGTGTTCTTTAGCATCATTATTATATTCTGACAAATTGCATTAGGCCAAGATCTCCCTTCGGAGTTTTCTGTGGTCTTGGTGAAAAGCAATAGTGATGAATCTCAGAAGGATTTAAGGAAGAATCTTTTCTTGAAGAATCTTTTCTTAAGTACAGAAACACAATGCATCTGGTACTAATGTTTGTCCAGTGTGCCACTTAGGTTAGTCTCAAATACTCCAGAGCTTTTAGACATGAGAAGACCTGGCTAAAAGAAACAGGATGCACATTTTAATTCTAACAGTAATTGTTCTCCTACTCTGTGTCCGGAAATGGATGACAAGAAAAAATCCACTTTTCACTGGTACTGATCGTTGGCTGCTTGCAGATTAAAGAGGTGAGCATTGTAATTCCTTTATAGTATAATTTTTGTTTGGTTTTACGTATTTCCACTGATTAAAGATAAGTTACGGGGCCACTTACTGGACACAGCACGCTTTCGTTCAACTCAAATTAGCAGACAAAGTTTGTTTAACTGAAAAAGTGTCTTCCATCTCTGAAGATACTATCCACTCAAATATCAGTGGGTGTATTAGAAACACTGTGCTGGTAGAGATAACAGCTGGAATGTAACATTTTACTGCCTCCTCCCTTTCAGAATGGAGTTTCCAAACCCCAGTGGTGTTTCCAACTCTGTTTTATGACTTGGGTCTCAATTCTAATTAGTGGAAGGTCTACATGTTTTACAGAAGATCCTATCTGCTTATTCTCTGCCCAAGAATGTGCAGATTTATAGACTGGCCAAAATGTCTGGAGAGATCTAGTTTCCAAGTCTGCTGGAAAAGAATAATTATGCCCAGTAAAAGGAAGACGGTAGAATTGAGAAGGTAGTCTGAGGACATTACAGCTTCTTTTTTAGGATATCAGTGCTTTTATTACAATCTCAAGTGTAAAACAAAGATGTTAAGAGGGGTAGAATATTGTCTTGTTGGTTTGCAGTTTTCTCATATGTCCATTGGTTGCTTGCTTAATGTTGATTATTGTGGCTTAGGACAGTCTCCCCTGCACCAAGTACAACAGCTTTCTTCACTAGTCACTGGATATGAACAATCACTAATCACAGCATAATCCTTCAGCCCACTTCTGAGACAGGAATGTCTTTGGGGTATTTTCTCACAGTATCTTCCAGCACAAGTGGGAACTGCTTGGAAACAGTGGTCCACTCTATTTCTTATGAAGTCCAGGCATCTTTAATCAAAGATCAGAACCACCAAGGCATCTTCCACTGTGCTGTGTTTAACATCCTCCACTGCATAGGAAAGCTCTGCTTGCTCATTACTGCATGCCCAGTAAGCTCAAAACTAGGTTTAGGAAGAGTGGTGTCATCCCTTGGCTCAGATGTTGAAAAAGATACTGTTCTAAGAAAATGCATGCCTTCCTACTATGGCCTGAAAGAGCCTTAGAAGTCTTTGTACATTATACCAAGACAATCTGACATTTGGCTTTTCCCAAGGCAGGACTGAGTTTGATGGAACAATGATGAATATTCTTTTAAGCTATTTTCTGCCTTTTTTTCCCCCTCACTACCATTTCATCATTTTTTATCTAGACAAGAGAGACACTTTTGGACCATCAATCTCTGTTACACTCACACATGCTTCTACTTTCCAACCATTTCTTGTGTTACAGAAACACATGGAGAATATTTATGCGGTCTGGACATGTAGAATATATGTTATTCTACTTCTTCCCAGTACTGAAAGGGTTATGATCCCCAGACTCAAAGTAGCATTTATGTCCTTGCCTAAATGGCATATCTGGGGAGATTGGCTACCTTGACAAAGAATACATTCAGGATGGAGGGAGAAAGAGAGCACCTGCTCATGTCTCAGCTGCTATTCAGTGCTCTAAAATATTTTTCTCCATTGATTTCATCTCTGAGGAAAGAGTTCATCTCTTTGGGGTGTTTTCAGAAAATCCATTGGCTTTTCTGCTTTCACAGCAAAACTTTGTCTTGTAGCCATGGGTGCTGTGTTCAGATTTTGCCTTCACCCCTCCTAGACCTGACATAAGTTACTGTGGTAGTGCTGCTTTTATTGCTAACATTTACACCACTTGCATTTGGGTTCTTCTCTATTTATAATACAAAAATTTAGCAGAGGATGGCCTCTGCCTCAAAGATATTATGAAGTAAATGAAAGGTACTGCAAGCGCCACATGCAGTGGAGGAGCTGCATATTGCAAACTGGGCTCTGCTGTGGTCAGAGTACACCAGTGGAAACATACAGGCAGGAACTACAATTTTTGTGCTTTTAAGCATTAATGTTTTCTACCCCAAATCCCCGGCACGATATAAGTTCTAGTGAGTATTGCCCAAACAGCAGTAGGGATGGATCCTAACACTGTGCCTTCCTGTCTGCAAATTAAAAAGGAGGTGTTGAGATGCAGTTACGTCTGTTCAGACCAGGATTTTGTAAACCAAGATCTTTGCAGATAACATTGAATAATGGTCTCAGATTGTGGGTTGGGTTTTTTTTGCTTGTTTTTGTTCTTAAACTGAGGTCCTTCTTTTGAAGGTTTTTTTGAACATCTGCCAGAAAAAAATATTAAATACAAAGTTCTTCAGCACTTTGCCTCCACCACTAGGAGCAGCTAAGTCTCTTCCCTTGGGGAAGGGATGGAGAAGCAAGTGAGCCTTGACTCACCTTTAATGCTCCTCAAATCGTGATATGCTAAGGCAGGCAGATGGAAACTCATTTTTGTTAGCTGTGAGTATCACAACATTTCCCAAATATGTATATCTAATTGAATGATTTTTCCTACAAAAACACTGATCTGACAAATCCATGCATGATGCACCAGTTAGTGCATGAACAAACTGGTGTAGCAGACTGGATTTCAAACAGTCAAAGGGTATTTTGTTACAGAGCTCATATTCTAAGCTACTGGGACAGGCAATTGAAGCAGTTACTAATTCTAAAAGTACTCCCTAAGAGTGGGTTAATTTGTGCATCACAGAAGCATCAGACCTTTTTGTTGTCAAGGTATATTTTGCAATTGCAAGAAAAGAATATGTACAGTCTTTAGTGTTTGCTAAAAGCTAATTGGCAGCTACACTTCTTAACTGAGAGGGATATTGCTCATATCTGTCGGTATCCTCGTGAGTGCATGAGGCATTTGAAAAGGTGCCACTGCTCTCTGGTTATGCTTTATTTGCCTTTACTACTTCTCTTTTTTTTTATTATTATTATTACCATTTATTTATTAAAATGAGCTCCACCAGACAGGTTTAATGTTTCTTTTCGTTTTCAGATGATTCTGCAGGTTTCATGATATCACATCAGCAGAAGCTGCTGTAGATTGATGGGACCCCATCAACCACCCTGCCCACTCAATATTATAAAGATTTGTGTCGTCAGTGGTTGTGACGTTTGGTAGGAAGTTGCCCATTTATGGATACTAGAGCAAATGATATCATCACAATAGGTGGCTCCTGTCTAAATAGGATCATTTGTGAAATGAGATTACAGGCATTTATCTGGGAAACAGGAGACAGAGGCACCTGTTTTATGTAATTGATATCCTGGGGACTTATAGTGTACAATAATTAAGAAAAATCTTCCTTTCTAATTCTATTATGTGGGAAAAAAACCCTCTTTTTTTTCTGCCTGCATAAAACAAACCCCACTTCCACATGGAATAAGCTCCAGACCATGTTTTCTATTATGCTTGAATATATGGGACATGCATTGCAATCCTATGCTTGCCACACTGCTGCAGTATACTTGTTTTGCAGAGCTCTGTAGCAGGCTAGTCAAAGCTGTGACTAACCAGACCCTTGGATACATACTCTAATCTCTGGCCTTTATTTTTTACAATGAATTTGATTCATTCTTTGATGGCATATTTTTTCTGATTTGCGAGAAGCTTCATGCTCTGTGTTTGGATGCTGACTGCAATACAGCAATAGTCTTTGATACGGTAAGTCAAAGATGACTCATTTCTTACTCTCGTGCCTTCAATTTATACTTTCTACAACACGATCTCGTCAGGTAGAAAATGATGTGTTAATTAATGTTGAAGGAGTTAATTTTCAACAGATGCTTTTCCCTTCCCTCCCCCCAGTACTTTGCACCATGGGTTTTTTTCCTCCTCATGAAAGCAATAGGTTTGAACTGACTTTAAGTAAAATGCTTTTGCTCTATTATTTTTAATAATATTGCCAATATTTTGTCCTGTTCTGCAATTTCAAGAATGAAGAAGAAAATATATCACACACACAGATCTGGGACTTAACATGTGATGCTAGAATACGATAAGTTCAGTCCAGTATTAACCTTTATTACAGCGAGCATGATTTGAAAGGCAAGAATCTTTGGGGAATTTATACTTCAGATAAAGTAGGAAGGTTTCAGTTTTCACTTGAGAATTCATGTAGCCAGGTCCATACATTTACAAGAGCCCTTATTTTATGTGCAGGCAGCGGAGAGAAAATGCCTTACAAAAAGACAGTTCCCTTTGTATGCAGCGTGCAGGAGAAGATTCAGTAGTACCCCTTATCAAGTGCACTGTGTGAGATAAGAGCAAAAAAACCCACATATTCACTGCACAGTGATAGGAGCCTCTACAATGCAGAAACGTGGCTGAGAAAAATGCTACCTGGCAGAAATATTCTTTGAAGAGCTTTAAAACAGTGCTGTGATCACACATGCAACATGCCCTCTTTCAGACAGCTAAGTGTACAGGAGAGGTAAAATTTGACATAGGAATGTTTTTTAGAGAAACAGCAGTCTGCAGCAGAGGTCTGGAGGCACACTAGGTTACTGGGTCTCCCCTGGTGAGATTCGTTCAGTCCTGGTTTTAGAGCTGGGCAACTTTGCTGCAAGTGAGCAGTGCTCAGATGGCTTGCAATGAGTGCCTTTGGAAAGTATTCTTTCTCTCTTTTTTTTTTCCCCATTTTTTTTTTTTTTTTCTTTTCATGCGTTAAACTTCTCAAGAGCAGAGGGCTTTCTCATCACCCTTCTTGGTTTGGGTGTGCCTATAAAAAACAATAATTAACAAAATATCAGTGCATTTGTATTTGTCAGTATAGGCTTCCGACGTGCAAGTGAAATAGCTCGCTTTTCCAAAGTTCATTCACAAACAGAGCCAACAGAGGGAAAAAGAAGCGAGGTCTGTGTGAAATCAGAACAAAGCTGTAGGCTGGCTGTCATCAGGCTGTAATTACTGTGGCTTTTCCACTTCTGCTGAGAAGTTTTCAGGTTTGATTTCTGCATTGCCAATGTGATAATTTTACAGGCATGCGTTAGCGTCAGCTCACACTTGCTGATAATTAGTTCACGGATCCATATCTGTCATGTTTTCCTGTCGTTTGAGACAGCCTACATCCTTTGAATTTAGCAACAAGTGATCAGTGTGATCATGTACTGCCCCACATCGTGCACTCTGAAACGGATCTTTGGAAATGTAAAGGCAGTTGAATAATACTTACTAGGTGCATAAAATATGTATGGTTAGTGAAATTTGTGACCACTGGCAGCCTTTTTTGAATGAAACATGCTGTTGTAAAATGCTTGAAGGCAAGTGGAGGTACATCAGCATAGGAACCTGTTAAACACTAGCACTTTGCCTGACAGCATCCTTTGCTTTTGCAAAAAAAGCACAAAACCAAATAAAAAAACAGCAAAGAAAACACAGAATAAAGGCTATCTTCTCCTCAGCAATGTGTAATTAGACCTGCTCAATATGTTCCACGGATGTTATTTCACTGTAAATGTCTCATACGGCGATTTAGAAAAGTGAAGACATTTCCACAGATTTCATTTCTGCATGTTAAGCAGAAGCTGCAGGAAAGTGGCATGTTCTGCATGTAGAGGCCACGTTACATGCTCTGTAATTCAGGCATTCAACTGCTCATAGCTTCGCTGATCAAATTCCAAATACTGAGCAGTGTGCAGGATGCACTGCTTGGAGAATAGACCTAAAGAAATCATTGCGCAGTCAGTGCTTTTTGTCCTACACCTGTATTTTATTTTATTTTTTTAATTGCATTAGTAATTTTCTGCCAGTTCTGCCTCTGCTGTATAATTTCCCACTAAAGGAAAGCATATTTGGCAGCAGCTTTTCATAACTAACAAAATGACTTAAAAATTACAGGACAGATAATCAGTTAGAATCACAAGCATACTGGAGGATATATAAATAAAAGCATTCCACCCATTGTGCTTAAAACAGCATATACAGCTCTTAGCTGAATTTAGCAAATGTAGAGGAGGAATGACTGTAGCTTAGGGCACAGTGTTCCACTTTTGCTTTATCTAGTAACTTTGTAACTGATGTATCCAGAAGTGCTAGGACTGTATTGTAGATAACATTATTAATGACGCTCCCTAATATTATTTGTTGCCTTCTTTTATTACCGATATGTTAGAAATCTCAGATACATTTTTCTAAAAACTTTTTCTTTCTCCTTTCATTTCTGTTCTTACATACAGGATGTCATGCTCTTTGCTTTATCATTTCAGTAAGTTCACACAGTTAATAATTTTATTTTATTTTTTTGAGGAGAAAGGCTTGAATTTGAGCTGGAGCATACCAGGGAAAATCAAGAATAACTGCACTTATGTACCTCTGCTTTTATGAGTGTAGTATAAATGAGATCAAATGAATGTCTCTGACATGAACACGAAAGGTGTTAAGCGTGCACACAAAGTACAGCATACGTGGCCCACATCCCTGCGTGCCCTAACTGCTATCAAATATAAAATCCTAGGAGACGTTCTAAAGTAGTAAGGAAAAGCAGCTGGCTTTTTATACTTACTTAAAAAGGAAGTTGTGTTCACTGACAGGACATGAATATAGCACAGGGTCTGTCAGTGCTGGCTTCACTTTCTCTGAATACCACAGGCTTTTTTTTTTTTTTTCTAATAGATACATGCTTCAGAAATCCTGCCCAAGGTCAAGCGCGGAGGGCTGCATTATGTGTGAAACCACACAGCCTCGACTGGAGACCCTGTGGCTAAATCAAATTAAAATGCTTTTAGTTTCTTATTGTGAAATATAAAAGATTCATACCTGCAACAACAAATGATTTGCATGGATTGGTCCAACACAAATTATGGCTGCCATATAATTAAATTGTCTTTGACAGATACACTTGAAAAATTGATATTAAAGCCTGATCATACAGGACAGCATGAATACCAGCAAAGTATGCAGAAAGCAGCAAAGAAGTTCTGCTTAGCAAACCATTAATTCTTCTTAGCAGCACGTTACCAAGGTACAAATAGGGTAACAAGTCTGTTACTGTCAAACAACCTGCACAGGAAAGCAGTCAGTGGTATATAGATTAAACCACACAGTAATTCAGAGATCTCTTTCATTTTGGTGAAGGAAAGCGTAGCTGCCTGAGTCACCTTTAACATCTTAAGATATCCTTTTTACAATTAATAAATGCTATCACAACATTTGTGGTAGGAAGTTATTTGCTGTATTGAAGACTTAAAGCCCATTAAAAGAACAAGATTCGAAGCAGAAAATTGTGCAAGGATTTTGCATTTCTATGCAATTTCTGAGAAAGGTTCAAGTTTGAGCTGATCTCTACAGTAACACATTGTGAAAACAGTCATGTTTTCCTCCCAGTTCCTAACACTGTGTGTCTCTTGATACAAGAGCAACAACACCCTTTATAAATTTCAGTTCCTTTTCTAGGTGACCTGCCATCATCAAATCCTTGTACCTAAGGCTTGAACATGCTTCTGCTGAAGTTGCTGGCAAAACACTTAGTGGCTTAACTGGGATCATGATAAGGGCAACTCACCATTTAATAATCCAGGCCAGAAGATATCAGGCTGCTTTTTCACTTGTTCAATACAGGCTCTTTTCCTGCAAGCAGCAACCTCACACCAGCTTATCAGGAGAACAAAGTCCTTCAGACTTCGTGTGCTCTGTCCAGGGGAAGCAAGGACAAGCCTAGCACAGAAAGATCATAGAATCACAGAATATCCCAAGTTAGAAAACACCAATAAGGATCACCAAGCACAACTCCTGATAAACTTTCCTGTAAGGCAGGGCAGAAGTTGTGACAGTCCTTGCTGTTCCCAGAGATGCAGCTGAGGAGCAATATACATCACCCCAACAATCAAGAGCCACCCAAGTCCTCTACTTTGGAAGCAAAGGGTGGAAAAACACACCTTGGTCACCTTGGAGCCTTCTCTTCTCCAGGCTGAAAAGATGTTAATTCAGCATAAAGCCACAGTAACTGCATTGCTGGAATTTCACCTGTAAGCAATAAGCAAATCTGAGTAGAGGGAGTTCACTTGTTGGTGGATTGGAGGAAGTAGTGAGTTCTGTATTGCTTTGAAGTGTGACCCTTGTTGAGGTTTTTGTTTTGAGGGAATTGGATGTTTTCTGGGAGGAGCTTTTTCTTAGAAAGTTCTTCAATATCATTACAAGCTGGGGAATGAAAAAATTGAGTGCAGCCCTGCCAAAAAGGGCCTGGGGGTAATGGCAAATGGGAAGGTGGACGTGAGCCAATAATGTGCCCTCACAGCACAGAAAGCCAACCATATCCTGGGCTCTAAGTAAGCATGGCCAGCAGGTTGAGGAAAGTGATCTTGACCCTCTGCTCTGTGCTGGTTAGTCTTCATCTGGAGTGCTGTGTCCAGATATGGAGTCTGCAGTACAGGAGAGGCATAGACCTGTTGCAGTGTGTCCAGAGGAGGGCCACAGAAATCATCCAAGGGATGGAACACCTCCCTTTGAGGACAGGCTGAGAGAGCTGGGGCTATTCAGCCTGGAGAAGAGAAGGCTCCAAGGTGACCAAATAGTGACCTTTCAATGTCTAAAAGGGAGCTACAGGAAAGAAGGGGACAGACTCTTTAGCAGGGTTTGTGGTGATTAAAAAGAGGGGAAATGGTTTCATGCTTATAGAGGATAGATACTGGTTAGATATAAGGAAAAAGTCTTTTACAGTGAGGGTGGTGAGGCACTGGAACAGGATGCCCAGAGATGTGGTTGATGAGCCCTGTCCCTGGAGGCTTTCAAGGTGAGGAGGCTCAGGCCCTGGGCAACCTGATCTAGGTGTTGTGTCCCTGTTCATTGCAGGGGGATTGGATTAGATGACTTCTGAAGGTACCTTTCAATCTAAGGATTCTATGATACATTCTGCTGGCTCTCTGCTGCTAGACGCAAGGAATTTGTTAAACTCCCTGAGGCCCTTCATCTCTCCCTGCTCACATCAGCTGGGAGAGGGCATGGACCTGGGGGCTGCTCTGCTTTTCTCTGTTTTTAGCTTTTAGTTCTAGTTTTCTTCATGCATTTTTAATTCTATAAATGTTATCAGTATCTCTTTAAGTATAGTGTTGTCCTCTCAAACATTGTTCTCACATCTGATTTATTTTCTTCCTCCCCCTGCCCAACTGCTGATAGAAGTAATAGGCAAGAACTAAAAGAAATTAAAGGCATATTTTTTCTGTTCACTCAGTGTGTTTGACAGCATTTTGTATCTATTCAGCCCCACTGCTTCTTCAGTGGAATTATTTGGCTTCTTGTGCAGGCTTAGTAGCATCTGTAAGGAAAAAGCATCTTAAACCAAGAGGAATAATACTGTAACAACAAAAAGACTGGCAGGCAAAGTAGCTAAATCTCAGAGGGACTCTGCATTTTATTGAGTGTATAGAGTTGATAATATTTTTCTCATAAATATGCAATCTGTATACATCTTGATAGATGTCATAAAAGCCTAAATTAGGTCTTTCAATTAGACAATTAATTTGTGCTATTGCTCTGAACTGCCCTTACAGCATTTATCTCCCCCTTTTCAGCTTGTCATGGTGACGTTTTGTTATTCCTCTAGTGCAGCCATCCGAAGGGTTTGCATCCTGCCCACAGAAACTTGTTCTTTCCCAGTCCCTGTCTGAAGTGCCCCAGATGTGCTGACTCTGCTCTTTCTGTGGCTATGTTCCAAGCACAGCAGATAACTTGTTGATCAGAGTGATGTGGGGCCTTTTGAGGCTGATGCAGGAAAAGATCTGAAATGAGCACCGAGGCCGACTTCCTCTGTAAGCCTCTTCAGTCAGAAGTAATAAAAAGCTTGTTATGTTTACCTGAACTAAATGTTGGGTTCCTAAAACAAACAAAATGAGTAACCAGTTAATACTAACCTCTTGTGAGGCTGTCTTGGAAGGTAGTTGCAGCTAGTTTTGATATCGCATTTTCCTTTCATGTTCCTACAAAATAGTGTTTCTCTGTTACAATTTCCATTCTTACAGCACCTATAATTCAAATGAAAGACAAAAGCTTCCTGGAATAGAGCACTATATATGTACAACATCATTTTTGTAGGGGGAAACAAAAACAAGCACAGTTCCTTAACACTGGCAGTGCATCTATCAAAATGGTTTCATCAGGGTGAAGGAACAGACAAAACCAGGTTTGGGATCTTGAGCTAACAACACCAGCAGACCCAATTCAATGTGAAGACTTACTGAGTAAGAGAAGTCGGATGGCACAAGGCACTTCTCAGGAATAGTTTGCAGTAGCATTGTTCCATATTCTAGGTGCTCTTGTGACTTTCTATATGGGTTCATGGCCATGCTCTGGCAAGAGGTTCTGACTTAAATCCCACAGTGCTGGCTGCAGTGTGGACTTGCTTGTAGCTTCATTGCTGTCAGTTTGCGTGGCTCTTACACTATTCAAGTCAGTATTCACACTGCGTCCTGCAATGAAGCACTGTCTTACAAAAGAAAGGAGTAGTACTAACAGTGTGAGTGCACTGAAGATGAAAATGAGTAGGAGCTTCCCCTTGGTTTTGGCAGGCTCTGGGATAAGGTGCTGTGGAAAAAGGGAAATGCTTCTGACAGAGAAAAACCCCGTTCCTGGGAGCGTGCACATCACATCAGCCTTTGCAATTGGTCTCCCTTGAAGCTCGTTGATCTATTGATTTGGATCCCTCCTGTGCCAGTTGTGCAGGGGCTTCTTATCTCGCTCTTGATTCCCAGATAGGACAAAGCTGTCTAGACAAGAACTGCTTTGTATTAAACCCCTCAGTGTACAATTTAAGCTTGAGGATTTATGGATACATCCATGCAAGAGCAGATATTATTTTAAGATATTTATTATAATGTAATATTGAGATTCACTTCTGATTTCTCTGGTTCTCCTAAGATCTCATGCTCATATGTATATGCATGCATTTTTAGTTAGAGGAGCAGGCAGAGCATTGTGTATATCCCCCAAGGTGCTGCCGGGTATTGTGAACCACAGCATCCAGAAAGGGTGTCAGACACCTCCTGGTGCCTCCCCTCATCAGCCCCTGTCCCACTCTGTGGCTGCACATGCCATGCACTGTCCCTGGCCCTACAGCTCCAGCCCTGGGCTTAGCATCTACCCTCACTGCTTTAAACACAGGTGTGCATTTCTCAGATAAGCTCTTTCAGCAACTTCTTACGTTCTCAATAACTGAATGAGAAGAAGATAGATAGATTTTGAACTAATAGTCATTGTATACTGATGGGATTCTGAGGTGAATGCAACTGTTGATAAATAAATTTAAGATTTCCACTCCTAATTTCAATATGAATAATTAACAGCCTCCCTCAGACTCAGGGCTGCAAATTAACCAGTTCATAAATACTTCAGTTGTCACTGTTTCATGCAGTGACAGTGTTTATTCTGATCTTTGTCGGCTGTGCCCCTGGGGGACCAATATATGATGGTTGTTTTTTCTTTTTTTTTTCTTTCTTCAGATATGTAACAAATTAATCCCTCTCAGGTATTTTTGGTTCACTTCTATGCTCATGTGATTAATGGAGATAATACAGGAAATTAATACTTGAATATCTGAGGAAGAAACCTGTGGGATATAGACATTCTTCCTGATTAAAAAAAAAAAAGAAAGAAAGCAGGAGGACCCTGCCAGGCACTGTGGTGAAGGGTGGAGATGTGGCTGGGCTAAAACCATTTCTGGTTGTGAACAGCTATTAATTTGCTTTGCAAGTTATTCCTCTGTAAAGCAGGGATGATAATTCTTCAATGGGTAGCTGTCTTCTTTGAGATAAATGTGCAGGAGTTGGCCACTTGATATATTTGGGAAGTGCTACCAGTATAAATTGATGGAAATTACATCTGATGGTGTCCATAAATGTTTCTGTCTATACTGAAGAAGGGGGAATTATCCTTACAAAAGGGCATGCTTTACCATTGATTCTCTTTTGTCAGTTGGGAAGGGAGGGAGATTGGCTGAAGAAGTCCATGAAAAGAGACTCTGATTGCAAAAATATCCCAGGGAATCTGGTCACTACTGCACTCACTTTCCAATCTCTTCTTCAACCTTAGGAATAGTCAAGCAAGGACAGTCTTACAGAGCTAAAAATAATCTAGACTTGCCAGAGCTTTAAAAAATAATGGCTTAGAAATTGAAAATCATTGAACTTATATGATAGTTGCTGCCAGTGGTCTGACTTAGTTGAAGACTATTTTAAGGAAGTTCTCCAAAGTGCAACTTTTCAACACCTTCTGTGCTTTTGTATTTGAATGTTC